>NW_026020420.1:1014314-1427966 GCF_900185275.1 Solanum verrucosum
TACAGTCATACAAATTTATATCATTCATTTTCGACCACAAATTTTAAAAGTCTTCATTTCTTTTTTAAACTCCGTGGCGAATCAAACTACCTCACATAAAATGAGACGGAGGAAGTAATATACATTGGGCCCGCGCTGGCGCGGGAACCTAATAACTAGTATATATATAAAGAAGAATGTTAGACTTGCTTATGTGGCATGCCTTTAAGGGCTAGAAAACTATTTATCTTTTTTGTGGTTTTTTTGAATTTTTTATTTATCTTTCAAATTTTCTCCTTTATAATTTGAAGGCACAATCATTA
This sequence comes from Solanum verrucosum, assembly GCF_900185275.1. Taxonomy (NCBI): domain Eukaryota; kingdom Viridiplantae; phylum Streptophyta; class Magnoliopsida; order Solanales; family Solanaceae; genus Solanum; species Solanum verrucosum. The sequence goes on from NW_026020420.1 coordinate 1,014,617, forward strand.
TTATTATTCAATTAAATGAACAATGAATATGTGTAAATATTCGGTTACTGATCTTTCAGACTTCCACATCCTACGTTTTTCATATTCCCATAAATACACATTTACTGTTCTCCTACAAATACAAACTGAGGTGTTGGGTTTTCATTACCATTTTTTTTTGCATTTTTCATTTCATGTATCCCAATCACCATTTAGTTATTTCTTTTAGAATATGATATTGTGTGCAGATTCTTTTGAGAATTTTTCATACCGGCTAACTTAGTTACATTTTTTAACATATCTTATGATAATATTTATTATTCTTTATACTTTGATTATTGTATTATATATTTTGCTATCTTTATTGTTTCTTTACTCTAGAATATTTTATCAAGCTTTTTATATTATTTTGTTATGATTTCTTTAATTTCGCTATTTTTTTCTTGATATATTTCTTTAGTAGAAGATCTATAGAAAATAATATCTCTACCTCCAAAAGTAAGGTAAAGACACTCTACCCTCCCCCATATTATTTCATGTTCATGTGCTAATTATTTTAATTCCCAATTAAAGTGAATAATTATATTAGTACGTATAAATGTATCTCCTCCATTTTTCATTCATCTGTCACTACAATTTTTCAGTCTTGCAATTTTCCTCTTAGGCCTAATAGTAGTCTATGATTTATATTTTTTTTGGTTTTACTATCTCTATATATGTATATGGTGGAGTGTTAGTTGTCTATATAGATTATCTTATTCAATTTTGTATGATCTGCGAGTGTATTGTATATTACGCACATAAGTGATCTATTTTATTAAAGTGGTGTTGTAAGCTACTAATTCTTGATAGGAAGCTAAAGGAAGAAATAAAATCACAAAAAAAATTATGTTTTAATTTCTTTGTTTTCTTTATTCTTAATTTTGACATTTTTTAGAGTATATTAATTTGGCTTGAATTTTATTATATTGTTGGTAGTAACTTAAATTTGATTGACATGTAATATGTATTCAATATTAGTATTATTTGATGGACATGAATGGGATTGCTTATTTGCTTACCATCATCACACCTTTCTAATTCTACGATCTTATAAATTTATAATTAAAACTTTTTTTATTCATAGACAAATTTATTATTTACTTATTCACCATATTGAGACTAATGGAATAGTTATTATTGTTCCAACCTCAAAAATTTCTTATTTACGCAGGAAAAAGAATATGAAAAGCCTCTAGCGATAAGAATAAATCAACTTTTGTTCTTTTTTGCATTTGCTTCTTTTCAAAATAAATCAGCCCAACAATCTTTTTCAACCTCTTTAATTATATCATTTATATGTTTTTCTTAAATATTTTTAAAAATAATTCTCATTAATCTTGATTCTTAATTAATCTCATTAATTTCTTCTTAACTATCTTTAGAATGGTGACGTTTCGAAAATGAAGGGTAGTGCAGGAAGGGTAGAGGACCATTCATGCACCCCTATTTACTACTTCATATTAGTACGTATAAATAACAACAAAATTCAATAAAGACCTTCATCTTCTCCACATCATGCCCTCTTATACGTTGTTACTTTCACTTAATGCTTACATGAAGATTTTACTGACCACTTCTCTTTGACAGTAATAACTTCACATTCGATTAAAATATGAAAAAGATAAAGCATATGAAGATTTTATCCTTATTTTATAAGATAAATATTTTATTTGAAATATCTAATATTTGACTCCAAATATTTTGTCACAATATTTCAGATTTTAACGACGAGACACGAATAAAATTTTACTTTTTTTTTAAACAAGTCACGATATTCTTGTGTTAGCCAACAAATAACCTTATTTGTATTGCCCTCACCTTTTTTATCACCTTATTTTAAAGCCCAATATTCTCAACTTTCGTCTTTCTTCTGTAATTTTTTATTTATTACTAGCTCAATTGGACATCCATTTGTTCCTATAGTTATTTATTTAAAAAATTTAATATTTATTTTATATGTTTTAAAATTATGGTCTTAAAGAGGTGATATAGACAATACTTCTTTTAAATTGGAAATTACATTTATTATTATTTTTTTAAAATCTACCTACTAATAGAATATTTTTAAAATACATTTACTACTATTTAAAGTAAATTTTAATGAAATTATTTATGACCGCGCGAAGCGCGGTTTAGTTTACTAGTGATACAATAATTACAAATCTAAAACATCAATATCTTGACATTCTCAACACCAAATCTAGTAAAATAATGAGAACTCATAAAATATCAACATGTCCTTTCACCTACCCTAAGAAATTGTGAATAATAAATAATATTAATCTTCACAAAAGAAGCTAATAGGTCGTCAAACGGTATCTAATTTTCCTTTTCAGTATTATTATTATTACTCTCCTCCTATCTTTTTCTTCGATTTGATTGTTACGTATTGTTTTTTTTGCTTCTGTTATCGTATTATTTGTTGTTGTTACTGTTTTTTTCTCTATTATTTTCAACCTGGCTTCTACATTAGTGTATTTCTTTTTCGAATCTGTTTTGATATGCTTTACTTAAGCCAACAAAGATCTATCGAAAACAACTTCTTTACCTTCACAATGTAAGAGTAAAGTCCGCGTACACACTACTTTCCTCAGATCCTACTTGTGAAATTACACGAGAATGTTATTATTGTACACTTCACCAAAAAAACAATAAATTTATGACTAATGAAAAGAGCAATACATTGATTAATCATTGAGAAAGTTCAGAAACAGAAGATTAGTACTAGTAATATGGAATTGCATCTAACAGCCAACTTTCAACAGAAAATTCACTACATCTAAGCAGTTTCATAGAAGAAAAAAACCCAAAGCCTTGCTCATTTCTACATCAATTTCATCAACTGGAGACACAAAAGGGAAAATGGATAATAGCAGCTGAAGTACTCCAGCTCATAGCATACAGTCTGTTCTGGCAGGCAATCTTCTGAAGAAATTCACTGGAGTAGATGGTAGCTTATGGTGAAATCGCGGATGTCTCAACACGTAAAATCCAGTCACGAGAGCCACAACTTGGAAGGGCGTGACATACAGCGCAATGGCAGCAATCAAGCAGAAAATAACAAACAGCGCGGTTGCTCTAGGGTCTCTCCAGCTCAACAAAGACTGCAGCCTCTCCCCTTGAGTAGCCAAGTCACCAACCACAGTTTGTATCCTTCCAGCAATACTTCTCAAACGGTCATACCTCATCCGAACATAATCAAGAGGACGTGCAGTAGGAAAAGTATCAAATTCCTCGTCTAATTCATCAGGATGGGCATTATCAGCACAAGAAAGACGTGTGTCCATGTGGGGAGGATGTCTAGGCCTCCATCTGTAGTACCAAACTCCGATTAAGAAGAGATAGAGGAAAATGGTTGGCAGAATAAGCTCCGGATATAGAACCAGTATCAAGAACAAGATATGGATCAGAACAGTTGTGATGGGATTTTTCCAATTGCATATTTGATCAAACCATCTTCCAATAGCAATTAATCCACCTAAAACACCCATGATTCTAAAAACATTAGCTTTGCTTCTCCTCATACTCCACATGTGAGAACCAACATCTAACATATACTCCACTATCTCTTTCCTCAAAGGCGGCTCAGCACGACTCAGCCTCATAGAGACAATCTGAGTGGCCTGATGCCTCAAGCTGTCCAGCTGAGTAACAGTTAAAGGATAAATATAGTGCATTTTGGGTAGCAGTGGCTGAGAGTACATATGCATCATATTCAATAATGATGAGCAAGTAAATCTTACTGCCAAGTGAATTTCACCCATCTTCTTCACCCCAGTAGGATGCAAGACCAGAAGTGGATAAGAATGCGTGTAGACACGACCAGTTTCTAGAGTTGAAAGACGGATCCTGACCTTCCCAATCCTCGAGTCCTTTGCCCCACCAGACTTATCTCCTCCTTGCAGATGGCAATTATCAAAAACACCAATATTTATGACAGTGCAGGGATCAAATACTTCCCAAGTGTATTGCTCGTTCCACTTGGGAGCAAAGCTATCAATAATTGTCCTTGTTCTAACCCACTTCTGCCCATACTTGGCAACACAATAGGCATCTGTCGTAGCCCGTCCATCTTTTGTTTTCATCGGCGAAATGCCGTGAGCATTTAGTACACCCAACTCTAGGACACCAATACTGGACTTCCACAATTGCTTTGCAGTTGGTCTTAGATCACTGCTGTAGTGTGTTGATTCATCCAGCACGTGGTAACCTCCTTCCAAATACAGCCTCATGTGAATCCTGCTTGCAAATTTGATTTCCTTCTTCTTTTCTCCCTCGACGATAATGTGCTTTTCAAGATTATACCACTTACTATTAATAGGTCTGTGGTCCAACCTCCTATCTATATACTGCAAAGGAATAGCACATCTTCCAAGTACTTCATCCTTGTTTGGTGCAACTCTATCTTCTACACTCAAAACCAATGGCTCCTCAAATGGTTCTGCTGCTACAAACATCAGATCCTCATTCCACATGGGATTAATAGTCTTGCTCATGGAAACTCTGGTTCTCAACGCCTGATTTCCGAGGATGGCCTTCACGTAAACTTCTGGAAACCTACTTCTGTCACCGGGAATCAAGTCCTGAGCCTCAATCACATTAACTCTAAGGTACCACAGCTTTGGTGAGAGGTACACCTTAGACCTTATAGTCGCAAGAGCATCGGCACCAGTAACAGCTGCAGAATCTGAATGCCAAGATTCAGGAAAGGCTTCATCAGCTTGAGTACCCATCCAAACAGCCAACATCAACTCTCCTTTAACTTTATTACCATGTCTATCCTCCAACCTATACCACTGTGGAGCAAGAGGACTATCCGGGGGAACCCTTTTAGGGATATCATTCAAATCAAACATAACACAACCAACAAAATCATCCTTAATAAAATCCTTATCTTTCACATTCACCTCAAGTACAGAAGCCTGAATCCTATCCTTGGAAAAAGCAAACACCTGACTCCATTCCGGATTCGATTTCTTCTCGAAATGACGAGTTGTACCCTTATAGTTTCCAAGCCTAACCTCAACATAAGGATCAAGACTACCCGTAACATCCTTCCCTGGCAAATCCTTTGCTTTCACCACCCTCACATAAAGATACTGCATTTGCTCAACCAAGTCATAGGTACTGGTAAGCTTATCACCCATGACCTTCCCTCCACCAAGGTGGGGTTTGGTCTCCTTTAGTAAAAAATCTTCTTGCGGGGGTCTCTGCATTTTCAAGACTACTTCTCCACTACAGATCAACAAATCTCAGCAGAGACAACCCAAATTACTCTAATGCTAAGCAATCTTCTAATACAACAGTCTTAAGCAAGCCTAAAAGATGAAAACAAGAAAAACCTAAAGCTTTTCACCCTGCATAACATCAAAAATCAGAAACAAAAAGTTGAGAAACCACACAAATCAAATCAAAGGCAAAATAACAATAGCAACAATACAAACAAAAAAGTTTATACGAAAATGGTCTAACTAACTCAATCAAGAAAGACCCTTTTCACTTCCTCACAAAAAGATAGAATCTTTAATGCAGAAAAATACAACTACATTATAGCTTAACAAACACCATGAAAGTAAAACCAGACAAGCATTGAACAAAAACCCAAAAACAGCAATTTTTAAAGGCACATTTATATTAGAAAGAAACAAACAAAGATTATATGATAAATAAATGAATATACCATGTGGGTTCAGGGATGCTGACGATGAAAAGATTCTGAAAACTGGGAGCTTTGAAGAGAAAAATGAAAAGGGGTTTTGGTTTCTTTTGGTATAAAATGAAAATAATGGAGAATGTAGTATATAAGTGACTATAGAGAAAAAAAAAAGAAAAGAATCGAATAAAAAAACTGCAAAGACTCATCACAGTTTGAGAGAAAAACAGAGCAGGTGGCACAACTGCTTTTTCTGTGTGTTTCGGGTGGTTGGTGGAGGTAGTATCTTTTTTTATTTTTTATTGCTCGGTGTCTATATTAAAGTTTGATTATTTTAGATCGGTCGTTGCATAGCTATTTCTTAGACAACATTCTCAATATGATATTTTCTCTATAAGGGTTTGAATCAAAACTTTCTATTAAAGGTGAATTTTAGCAATTTTGGCGTATCTAGATACATATATCTCGAGATATATGAGATCAAAAATAGGTGTAGTTTGTTCTGCATACATTATATCCAAGTGAATTCGCATACATCTGATATACATACACAAATTTCACTTGCTTCCCTCTTATTTTGCTCACAACTCTCATATCTTGCATATCTAGTATTCTAGATACATGTATAATGTATATGATGTTTATTTGTGTGTTCATATATATCTGGGATATATAAATAAATCTCACTTGTCACTTTCGTATTTCGTTCGTGTATTTGATATCTCAAATACATACGAATCACACAAAATACTTGTATATCTAGTGTGATTCACATCTATCTGACTTGAAATTCTGATATAAAATTATTAAATATAAAATATAATATAATTATTTTAAATCGTAAAGAGAATTAATAAATACGATAAAAATTGTATAATTAGATACTTGCTCCTTTTTGTTTTTAATTGGCAATTTTGGTAGTACTTATCTATCCTATATTATTTGACCATACGACACGAGTCGCGGTGGAGGATACTGTTGGGACTTGCTTGCATGTGTGAGTTTTAATAAAAAAAATATTTTAATAATAATAATTATATATATATATTAAGCATTCGTACATGCGATTTGAGAAGAATTCATCGTTACAAATTTTATTTTAAAAAAATAAAGAAGATAAAGTTGTGTTTAGTGTGAAGAAATTATTCATATTATATAAATTGATTACATTAAAAAATAACTAGTTATTATTAATATTGTTGACTAGTAAATTATTATAAAATTATATTTTTATTTAAAAATTTATAATCATAAACGTTTACTTATAAAAAAAACATGATGGCATATAATGTGGCAAGTTATGCTAGAATATATTGTGATTTGTGACACGAACATGACAAACAAATATAATTTGATAGCATTTTCATTTTAAGTCTATCTTGTTAAATTATTTACAAGTAACTGAAATGGTGCTATTTTTATTACACTTAATTTGTTAAAATTTATTACAAGTCATATCAGATTAATACTATCTTCATTTTGTTAATTTTGTTTAATTGGTCGCAAGCCATGCTAGATTGTACGATTTATGTTTTCTTTTTATGAACTATCAAATTAAGTCTAAAGTCAATCAGGTTACATTTTGGAAGTGTTTGACAAGATTAAAAATAACTTAAAATAAATATAAGTTACGTGAGATTCTTGTACTTTTTATTTTTTGACTTAAAAGTCATTTAAGTTTGACTTCTTAATTTTTTGACTTAAAAACTGTTTTTTTTAAGTCAATCCAAACGGACTCTTAAATTATTATTGTGGATTTTTTTTGGATAAATTACTTAATTACACAGCATTATTTATCATATTCTCAATTTTCCCCTACCATTTCAGAATAATACAAAAATCCCTACTTTTCACCCAAAATTCAAACCATCCGGATACATTATTCCTCTCCACCCCAAACAAACGTTCCTCACTCCTACATTCACTCCTTCAATCTCTCCCTATTTTTACTCACACAATCAAATCAATTATCTCATTCATTCTAATTTGAATTTCAAAAGGTTTCTCTCTCCATTCAACCAATTTCAAATCTGAAAATAGATAATCTCATCTTCTTCAATTTGTTGTTCTGCGTCTTTTTATTTTTCATCGATTTTGTCTAATACCTTCACACTTCTTTCTCTTTTACTTTCCAAACGTAAAAAAAATTCAAATCGATTTCGATTCTTAATGTGAATTTCCAAGACAGAATCTGAATTTCCAAGACAATTCAGAATTTCTCACAATTAAGTAACTTCTTTTTTGGTTTGTATTTTTTTGACTTAATCTTGTCATGGTTCCTCATCAGCCATTGTTATTTTCAACCTCTTCTTCCTCCATCATCTTCGTTGTACCACAATATCTTAACGATGTGTGTGTATTCTTTTTTTTTGTGAGATCAAATGAGTTCTTAATAGACTATGTTTATGGGTGGGTGTTTCAACTTGTGTATATATTTTTTATGCCTAACACGATGGGTGAGTGAGTGTTTCAACTTGTTTATGTATTTTTTAAGATTATTTTTAGATCTGGATGTATTTTTGGTGTTTCTGGTGAAGTTTTTGTGTATTTGTTCATTTTTAGATATTTGTATCAGTATATTTAAGGGTATCACTTCACTATTGTACTTCTTGTATCAATGTAATCAAATGTATTTATTCATTGATATACTTTTGTATCAACATATTCAACTTATACATTTATATTAAGATATTCAAATATATCAGTTCATTTAGTATCTATTTTTTTGTTTTAAATTTCTGGTTTCCCCTGTTGTTAGTTGCTTTAAATTTGATACATATCATATTGTTATATATCTTGTTTTAAATCTCCCTCTTTTACACATAAATGCTAATTTTGGTCTATTTTGTTGATATACTATGATTAATGTATCAAAGGTATTAAGTATCAAATTATATGATGGGATGTAATCTGCATAACAATGTATCATAATCTAAAATAGTTAACCATATGATACTTAAATAATATTGAATGAATATATGATCTTACATTTTGTGTCAGATTCAAATAAATGGTAGATTGTATACAACATCATTTGGTATTGAGTAAAAGTTACTCATTTTTACAAATAAAACCCTAATTTTTGTCTATTTTTTTAAAAATATTTATGATCAATGTATCAAAGATTAAAGTTCAAATTATATGATGGGTGTAAACTGTAGAACAGTGTATCATAGAACAAATTAACATTACCTGACACTTTATAATAACCACACGTTGATACACAGATCTAAAAATCCAACACATATGCGACAAACTAGTAATGTATCAAGTTGTAACTAGCAATGTATCATGACTAATTTATTAACAAACACATCCAAAAAAACAAAAATAAAGTGTGTGTCTTAATACCCATGCCTCTATAATGATACATTACAGAAAAATGATAGTAAGAAGAAACGTAAGCGTAATTTATGAGATTTCATTAGATTTTCAGATTTATTTCTTATTTTAGCGCAATAGACTGGTACTTCTTGTATCAGAATTAAGTTGAAGTGTGTCATATACAAAATATTAATACTATGTATCAAAGCAAACTGACTGGTAATCACTGGTTGCTTACAAGGACAAGAAAACTGGAAGTCTGTTGGAATCACAACACCCGCTTGATGATGAATTTGTACAAGATATTATGCAACAAGGAAACGACATCCTGTAAGTTTTTATATGACTTTGTTTTGATTTATACGTTCAACACAATTTTATAATGTATCTGTTGCATTTTGAAGGGACTGCAGACTGTTTGTAGCTGCTTTTGCTGGATTTCTTACAAACAAAATTTCAATCTCATTAATGGTTTAAGATTCGATTATTTTCGTTCAAGATATGAAGCAATTCTATGAAAATACGGTAGCAAAAATGCTGAGGTATATGTTAGTGAAAATGATGATACACCGAAGTCCAGGGGTCAATTCACACCACTGACCAAGAGGATTTGGTCAATATAGTATAGTCATTATGTATATGTGGACACACCCATTTGAACATTTTACAATTTTAAAAAAAATCTAAATAGATATATTTTGTTTTTTTTAATCCCAGTATGCATATTTTTCTTTATTTTTTGATTGTAATTATAGTGTTTATGGTACACAATACAAAAATAGGACAACTTTAAAAATTATTTAATACAAAATAGCTTCATAAATTTAAGTATCACACAATTTTGTTTATTCAAAAGGTTGTTTATTAAGTTATTGATACAATTGTATAATGTGTCGTCTATAAAATACAATATCTCGCAATCATAACAAGATACATAAATAGTAATGTATCATGATGCTTTATATCAACAATACAATTCACAACTCTAAAAATCCATTACATATACGTCAAACTAGTATTGTATCAAATTGTAACCAATAAGGTATCATGATTTATATATTCATATACAAATTCAGAAATAAAAAATACTTATTAAAGCACAAATATAAAATAAAAAATAAATTCACATGTATATGATACTTTATATTATCAGCACACTAACTCAAAAATCTAATAACAATACATATACGTCAAACTAGTAATGTATCAATTAGAAACCAATAATGTATCACGACTTATATATCAATATACAAATTCAAAAATAAAAAAAACATAGAGGTTACATAGGAAATCCAGACAATTAAACCAGTTGATACATCAAAGCTTTGTATCTCGCCAACATTCTTATTTGTTGTATCAGTACAGAGGGAATACATAGCAAATTCAACCTCACATATCTTCACCTCAACATACAACTTTACTCCCATATTAAAGATCTAAAAACACATTACAAATACGTCAAACTAGTAATATATCATTTTGTAATCAACAATGTATTACAACTTATATATCAATATACAAATTTAAAAAATAAAAAACAGAGGGTATACATGGCAAATTCAGACAATCGCACCAGTTGATATATAAAAGCTTTGTATCTCGCCAACATTCTTATTTGTTGTATCAATACAAAGGGGATACATGAAAAACATGGAGAACGATGAACAAGGAGAACATTCTTATCTAAGCTTTGGAAAGTTTCTTCGATGAAACAGGGAGAATGATGAACATCGAAATAAGGAGAAAACTTTGGAAAGTTTCTTCGGCGAAATAGGGAGAACGATGAACAACAAAACAGGGAGAAAGCTTTGGAAAGTTTCTTCGACGAAATAGTGAGAACAATGAACAACGAAACAGGGAGGAAGCTTTGAAAAGTTTCTTCGACGAAATAAGGAGAACGATGAACAACGAAATAGGGAACATAGAGAGCGATGACTTATATGCAGATTTGATTTTTTGAATTGGTTTGTTATGTTAGGATCTATTTTCCAGTAATTGATAGTAAGAGAGGAACTTAGTAGACTAAATTATGGGATTATAATTAGATTTATTACGTTTGCTTTCCTTTTTTAAACGCTAATTATGAGATTTGATTTGATTTTCAAAATTTTTCCCTTATTACGCGCAACAGATCGAAATGGATATATCAACAATAATGTATCCGCCCAAGTAGTTATGTATCCGGGTGGCCTTAAAAACATGGGATTTATGTAATTAGAAAAATAGTAGGGATATGAGGTAATTTCACTCTTACACTATGTGATTCTTAAAAATTATACTTTTTTTTTAATCGTGAGAATGAATACACACGACAATGGAACGACAAATAACATTATTAATTTGCATACCGGATGAACTGATGACTTAAAAATAAAGCACACTTAGGCCTTCATTTGTTTTTATTAAGATTAACATATCTGAATTTGAATGTACATCTGAATAATTGAAGGGTTATCTCTAGGGTAGAACACTTAATGATTAAGACTTTTTATTTTTTAACATCTGAATATGTATAATTTATTTGTTTTAAAAGATAACAAATATAGAATTCAAATAGAATAATACTTAAATATTAAAAAGAAAGTAAAAATTCAATAAAATAAGTTTATTATATTATATTAACTAGGGTGGGGAGGCCAGTGCCCAATAGTAAAAATATTATGGTTGTAAAAATATTGTAATATTAATGAATCAAGGGTCAGGGCGTTTGTAGAAGATAGATAATATGATCTATTATATTATGTACTATTAGAAATATTCAGAATATGTACAATAGACATACTAATGTAATATAACCAAAATAATATAGTACATGTTGCAGTTTTGATATATAAGATTAGCATGTCATTGTCTATCATATTTAGAGGACACTGCAGTTTGCTTGTCCATAGCTAATCTTCCTGATGCAAAAAACCAGAGCATAGGGAGAGTCATTCATTATATTGTCCCTAGCATAAGCAAAAGTGACAAAATGGTGTGAGGGAGTTCCTGTAATTAGACAATTTAAAGTATGTTAAAAAGTGCAAATATGGCAACAGATAGCAAAGCAATTTTAATATAGGGAGCAAATAGAAAGAAAATCATGGAATCAGCATAAAACTCATAGATTTGTTGTTGAATCTGTGTGTGATTGGCCTAATAGTCTACGGTGAATGAGGTTAGCTAGTAGACAGAAACCTCGTTCCTATTGTTCCTATTGATAACTGTGTATTATATTATATGACATTATAAGAAAGTAGAATAAGGAAAATGTAGAAGAATGTATGCAGTGCAAGTTATCCAGAGAAACATGTAAATAGGCTTATATTGCAGTGTGAAATGACAAACATTAACGAAAGAGAAAAATGAGGGTACAGTTTTATGCTATCAGAAAGACACAACAGACATAAAGATTTGTTTGACTGTGATATATTTGAATGTGAGCAACATTGTTCATAATAAAATGTCAAAAGTCTAATTCTGTTTTTTATAGTTGAAAGGCAGTTTCATTGGATGTGAGTTGAGCTGTTGCAAGGAGTAGAAATAGGAAGGAGTAAAAAATTAGTGTCAGTGTGCAAAAGAGCTGCTGCTAACTGTGAAGTAATGAAATTGGTGAATTGTTGTAACTAAAATAAGCTAATTCAACAGTCAACATGAGAGGAGGAATTAAAAAGAAATTGTTAACCAATTGATTTGAGCATGGATATGAACATGGATAGAGAGTTTTTAGCCCTGAATTAATGTGAGAGTGTGCAATGTTATGTCAGACATAAACAAAACAAAATTGTGAAATTTGAAAGCAGATAAGAGCAAGTGCAAAAGCAGCAGTATAACATAAGTATGACACTTGCAATGTTTTATAGGAACTATGTGGATACGTGTATAAAAGAAAGTAAACTACAGGTAAAAGTAGAGATTTTTAGTAGCAATTTTTGAAATAAATATAAATATGTGGAATTCATAATCATTCTGAGCTATAGTTTGGTGTGAAAGTGAGATGTAGACTGACCTTTTACACCTTTTTGGTTGGTGTGGGTGGTTCAAATTTTGCCGGTGCAGTTGAAGGACCAGCTGCAGCAGTTGTTGCCATCACTTTACCTCACTTATTTCCAAAGGCTTTATCTTTTTAGAAGTCCTATCAGTAGTGCTCTGTGGAGTATGTTGTTTTTCCATGTAGGAAAGAATGGACAAAGTTGCATTAGTGGTATTTGAGCTGCCCCAAGATGACTTCCTTAGCTGAATTTCGAATACTTTGTTTGACAGCATCTCATGGGACATGATTGTCGTTGTAAATGTAACAAGTTAGAACAAACAGTTTAGAATAAAGCATATGTGGTAAAGTGTTTGTGCTGAAGATATATGGTATTATGACAATAAGTGTGTACAAGTAGCTAGTGAGAATGAGAGATAACCTTAGTGCAAGTTATGTCAAATATGTCTTCTGCTGTCATGGACAGTAACTTTTCTCCTAATTCAGCAGAGATAGATGTTGTGGTTGTAGCAGTATTGTCAATAAGATCAATTTGGAAGCTACAACTGAAATGAAGGGAAGTTTGAAATATGTGTATAATATACGCTATATTTTCTAGAAAGTGTAATTTAGAAGTAAAAAAAGTATAGTACCGAGGCACTAAGGATGTTTTCCGATTGCATTTTGGACATTTAAAATCCTTTCTATCCTTTGTTCGTTTCTTCTGTTTGCATCCTGAGCATTCAAGCACACAAAAGTCTTGGAACTCATCTAATATGGCCATCTCTGCTTTAACATAAAACACTCCCATCTGTGGGAAGTTTTGATTTTTTAGGCAAAGCTACAGAATGAGAAAATGAATAAGGATACTCTCAAATGAGCAGGTTCAAGTATGACTTACAGAAGGTGCTGATGAGATTTCTGCAATAGAGATAAGTTGTTGGCCAGCAGGAGTGACTATCATGGGAGCGATAGATGAGCTTGTTGAGGTTTTATCTGATGAAGAACTTAACAACATTGTTTTGTTTTCTTTTACCCTATTGTTAGAACAAATAATATGTTTAGTAGGTTCTTTACATGCAAAGTAAAGCTATAGAATAAATATGAAATGTGAGTACCAGTTGAGGAGTGCCACTGCCTGTGGGTAATTTGGATTCACACGTACTGTGGAATTGTACCTAGTCTGCAGTGACAACCCTGTATAACACATAAGTTGTATATTGTTTTGTTATTATATAAAATTATGTTGGTAAGAAGTTGAGCGCATACGTACCTTGATAAGTAGAGATTCCTATACTCCTTCCGAGGATTACAAGCAGATCTGTCTCTGTTGCCATTTTTGAGGAAATTTCATGTCCTTCTATTTCTCCGAAATCCTCCCATAGAGTAAAGAGAAACTGATTTTTCCTGAGAGTGTCAGAACATAAGGACAGAAGAGTAAGTACTATGATAATGCTTAGATGATAATTGATGATGCGAGTAGAGAAATGCAAAAAGTGGTTACTTATTCAAAATATTTGCAGAAAATGGGAAAGCAGAATGTCAAATGTTATACTTACTGATTGTCACAAAGGGTAATTTCTTGACACCTATGATGACTGCGACCGGCGTTTTTTTGAGGACCACAACGAAAAACGATTGCCAGTATATCTGCATATACAATACATAATGAAATGTTGCAAGTGTTGTGCAGCAGTAAAGATGTATATTTCAGTCTGATAACAGCTAGTACGATGGATGTACCTATTTCAGCAGCAGAATCAACCATCAAATGAGGAATGCGGTCAAAGCTGGTGATATTCAGCTTGGTTGGCGGTGGAAGTGGTTTTTCAACTTCATTAGATGTTTTGATTTGTTCAATTACTGTTTCTTTGTGAAGAATCCAGTAAAATTGATGTATTGGCTTGCCGTATGAAATTGGTGAGACTTTCACTCTTGCAGTAGAGATGAGGTACGTATTGAGGAGTTTAAGCGTAGCTGCATACTGCCCGATTTCGTCAGCGTACATAACTGCCTTAATTTGGCATTCCTGAAAGTAGGAGTTATAGAAAGTTGAAATTAACTAAGTTGAGAGGAAAAGAGCAATAGTCATAAGATAAAATTTAATAATGAGCTGACCTCTTCATCTTCCAAAATTAAATTTTGGAATGTTCATTTCTTGTCAAGGCTTTCTCGTGGGCGTCCTATTTTGACAATTTGAACTTTGCAAATCCAATCTCGTGTTGTTGGTTCTATTTGGTTGATGTTCACTCTTAGTACCATGTTTGTAGGAAATATAGTTAACCAAATAGTAGTATCTGCAGGATAACATGAATATTAAGTCAAAATACTTGCTTTGTTGTGTTTTTATGAACAGGGTTGATTAAATTAGGGACATGCAACATTGTTTCAGCTCTTTAGACAAAAGGAAAAAATGAATCGAATGAAAGCAGCACTGTGGAGTAAAATGGACCTTGTAGCTGCATAAATGAGCTTTTGATGTAGTAACAAAGCACTAACAAACTCTTGTAAAAGCAAGTTAGGACAAACACTGAAGATAAAGTACAAACTCATAAAGCATGTATCATACTATTTACTCTTGTTGCCATTTTCATGTGGTAACCATTTATGTGTTATTAGTTCTTTGTCAATGATGAGATACAGCTGTACAATTGTAGAATGCGAAAGTAGGAGATTGATAATCAGATACAAACAAAGCACCTACAGCCAAAATGACCAAACAAAGTATACTACTTAAGAGTTGTACCTCTTACTATTGGGTCGTATGAGATATAAACTGTGGAAACATAATAAATTTTGTATGTTCCAAAAAAAAACAAACTGAAGAACAAATGAAAAGGAAAACAACAGTGTTGTCATAGTAAAAGTACAGTCATGTGTAAATCTGTTAGGGCCCTTTAGTGGAGCTCAATGAAGACATAAAATCAGTTAGCAGGCATTATTAATGTGCAAAGTACAATTGGAGAATTCTTTTTTCACAGAAGATCTGTTACAGGGACAGAAAATGTTGCAGAATATTAAAATAACAACAATTATCTCTGAAAGTTGAGTCAAACCACTATGCATTTGGGAAAAACAATATGAAAAACTTTACTGAAGCTAGTATGTGATGGCTTATGTATGACTTAGTATCATGGAAGTTACAGTTTGTAGAAGAGACCTAATCTGTCACATTTATATCCAAAGGCACCATTTAGTCTTACCAAAAATGTTTCCTATTTTTCATAGAAACTCAATTTTCATGTTACTATTTAAAATTTCAATAAAAAGAAACCAAAAAAAAAGACAAAAGAAAACAGCTATGCTGCAGATATTTTGATCATGTTGGGCATGAAGCTAAAAGCATACTACTGGGCCCATGGTATATCTATGAAAGATTGAATAGTATTGAAAGCATTAAATATGAGCCATCAAACAAGAAACTCATAAGGGAGGCTATTACTTTGGCTTTTACATTTGCAATATCAGTACAAATGTAATACCATAGTAATTGACGTCCAGTTAATAACTGTAATTTTGATCTATTTTGATTTTCTGTTTTGGTGAGAAGCAGAATCTGGAAGAAAAATTGAAAATGGGAAGAGGGAAAAGATGAAAAGGGAAGAAATAATACCTGAGAAAGGGAGCAAAATTTTTTCTTGAATGAAAGGCTATTAAATTTATGTTGTATGAGTAATATATATATAAGGGTAATATTATATATTATTATATATATATAAATAAAAATATGTATTACCTTACTCTTATCTAATTTGTTATTTTTATTTATTTTAGAAATATAGAAATTATAAAGGACAAAAAAACTACACGTGTCTTGTTAGAAATTCATGGGGTTTTGGTTGCCAATGAAATGGTGCCAAAAAAGACAGAAAAACAGTACATTTGGTAGTAAAAAAATAGACAAAATCATTACCTTTGACTACCTAATGTAATGATTTTGTCTGTTTTTTGGCATTATTTCATTGGCAACCAAAGTTGCATGAATTTTGAAGAAGACAGTTGTAGTTTAATTGTTCTTTCTAAATAAGGAAAAAAAATATTTATCTATCTATCTATGTGTATATATACACTTTCTCTCTCTCTCTCTCTCTCTATATATATATATATATATATATATACTCACACACACACATCAAACCATGTGTCATCTGGTTAGTATGGTAGCAAAAATAGTATAGGATTAGCATTTTGTTTCTACTGTAAAATTGAATGTAGGAACTGTTAGGCTAAAGGTAGATAATGCATTTCCGTAAAAGTAAAATACATTTGAATGCCTAATAAGTTGACAAGCACACAGAGATTACTACTGCCTTTGCCTTTTCCTTTACTACATGCGAAAGTTCAATGATACTTCTTGTAGCTTTCTCCTATAGTAAGGGAAATTCATTAATGTGTATTTCACATTATTAGGGACTTTAAATGTGAATGATTTGAGCCTATATGATTACGGGCAGAATTAAGTATACTAAGTGGAACAAGCTCTGCCATTGAGATGTTGACGTAACAGGTGATAGTTTATTCTGGAGGAACACAGTAGATTGCGGTGGAGTTATACTTTGACGGCCAGAGTCAGTCTTTGTAAAGTGGAGAGCAGTAAGATTTTGGGGAAGAGCATGTGTTTGAGCAGAGTATTCTAGCTGGCGTAGTGCCAGAAGAGCTACCCTTTTTTCAGTTGGTATTTTATAGTAAGAAATTGGGTTTCTCAGATTTTTGGCATTGTTTTTGGTAGTAGCTGTTTGTTCAGGCAGGATTGCATTCATTTTCCGTTTAGTGGTAAACAACTGAGGGCAAGTATTTAGCGAAGTTCTTTTATTGAAGGTAATATCTTGGTGTTCAATTAGGGTTAGTCAACACAGAATAACATAGTACAATGTAGACTGAAGAATACAGCAGAACAGTAACAGAGTAAAAAAACTATAGAGCAGGAAAATGCAGAAACTTACGTTTGTCAGTCAGAAGTTTGTTCTCTATTTCACCAGCTGAAGAAGTGTGAGTTCGAAAATCCTACATAAGATGTAGCAAGTATGCAGTGTATTAGGTAAAACTATGCAAAAGCGAAGATTCAAATGAAGATTGCATTCTTGAGACCACTCTAATTAACTAAAAGGTCAAATGACAGCCTACCAAGAGTAGAGCATTTATTAAAAGGCACATATGTGGTAAAGGCGCAAATAGCAGCTGTGTGTGAGGGTCAAGCATATATGTGGTTAATACATTGGGTAAAGTTGTTGGATCTTCGGATAATTCCCAAAGTTAACTGTCTCTTTAGTGTAGAGGACCTGGAGAAAGAAGATTGTCTCGTTCTTTCAGCTAAACTACCGTAGTTTATTCTGCAAATTAAGAAGTTGTTCTTTCCTGTTGAATTATCTTTCATTCACCTATTGAGTACATATTTGTTATGGACATCGGCAATGTAGAAATCCCAGAAGCAGTAAGACATAGATTGGAGTTTTCCTCTAGTTTGACACGACATATATACTGCAAATCAATACTAACTAAGGCAACTAACGAAAAAATTGACTGACATTTGCGTATTAGTACAGGCAGAGGTGAATCCAAGATTTCAAGAAAACGGGTGCACCATTGCTTTAGAATTTCGTTTTTTTTTTTTGAAAAAACTAGTGTTATTAGTTACTAAAAAAATTGAAGTGAATTGTGGTTGGTTGAGATTGAACTCAGGACCTTGGTGTTAAAATCTGGCTGTCAAACCAGTGAACCATCCAACAACTTTAAGAACGGGTTCACAAGTGTTTATTTAATATGTTCTTTAATAATTATACAAGTAATATATCGAGTTTAGTCAGATGACCACGGGTTCGGGTGACCCAATTTTTACACATAAATTCGCCACTGAGTACAGGGAACTGCTACAGTATATTACATTGATTTGTTTAGAGGGCATTACCTTTATATCATACAACCCATTTAGGTATAATTACATTTGATAAGAGCTCTTTTGTTCCCACTGAAATGAATATAGAGAGTAGAAGAGAATGAGTAAATATACAGTAAGATTTGCTTATGTGAAAGGACACGAACTTAGTAGGCAATTTACTCCTAACAAGCTACAGACTTTTCTCATCACAACAATTGCTTTGACTTGATGATTTTATAATATGTCTATGTCATTGATTGCAGTGTGTATAATTCAGAAGTCATTTAATTTAATAAGAACTACAAGAGAGCAAACAGAGATCCAACTAATTGTCCAGGAAAGCGAGGAAAATGAGCAGAGCAAAGGCAGGCAGCATACCTTTGTTAGCTTGGAAGATCAATGAACTCCAAAGAAGCTTTGCATATTCACAGATGTAGAGGAAGAAACAAATAACAGGTGGCAGCTGCAATTGAGGTACCAAATAGGTGTGAATAGAAGAGAGCCTTGAGTTGTTGCAATGTTTAAATGACGCGGAAACCGAAAAGGCCAAATAGAAGTGGCCTTAATTTTTTATCTACTTACAGAAGTAGCCTTAAACGTACAGGTGTAAGCAATTTATTGATTTGGTCGGACTGAGGAAACCCTCACTTATTAAGAATCGCAGTTTACTCCTAACAAGCTAGAGACTTTTCTCATGAGAAGAATTGCTTTGACTTGATGATTTTATAATATGTCTATGTCATTTATTGCACTGTGTATAATTAAGAAGTCATTTAATTTGATAAGAACTACAAGAGAGCGAACAGAGATCCAACTAATTGTCCAGGAAAGAGAGGAAAATGAGCAGAGCAAAGATAGGCAGCATACCTTTGTTAGCTTGGAATATCGGTGAACTTGAAAGAAGCTTTGCATATTCACACAGAATATGCTTAAGAGAAAAAAAGTATGTACTTTTGATGGAACTCACAGAGTTAGTTAAGTTAGTCTTCAAACTCTATCTGCCCTGGTGGGACCATGTAGTCTATTAGTTAATTCATCCCGTTGTTGATATAAATGGTGGATCTTTCTAGGTGAGTTCATTTGCTGCCTTTTGAGCACCAAGAAATTGACAATTCTAATCCCCAAATGTGTGAAGTTGGTACAATAATTTTAACAGGTTGAGAGAGCAATTGAAAAGGCTAGTTACGTTTACTTTTCAATTAATGTTATATGATACAAGGTAAAGACCCTATGCTCTTCCACTAAGGTGAAGCTGCAATGAAGTATGGTTGATAAAGTTTGTTAAATGAACAATAATAAATTCTATAGAGAATGAAGACGTTTTGACTCTTCTGTTGATACACTATGCAACATATAGAGGCAAATATCTTGGTGAAGTTACATACAAAAAGGATTGATATTGTCAAGACAGAAGTAAAATGATTGATTTTCTCACTTGTCAAAGAGAAAGAAGTTGAGATATGGGTTGAATGCCACAAATAAGAACAGAAATGTAAGAATAAGCGTCAGAAATCATCTGTACCTGCTTGCTCTGAATGGTGTGTTTTATTTTCTATGTTGGGAACATTGGTATTCAGTTGAGCAGAACCACCAGCAGAAGGCATGAGATGCAATGTCTGGACATCAGGAGAATTAACCAGATTCATTTTTGTAGAAATGAAGTCCGTGTTACTACTGCCTGCAGCTACAATCATGTGACCATGTTAATCGTAGACTTTGAAATGAAAAACAAAGGAATACAAACCACATCCACTGCACGCAATTACCATATCAGTGTCTACCACATTCCCAGTTCCACAGAAATACTTAAGAGTTAGCTTTAGGTCCAAAGCGAAGCATGATTTTGCCTGTTTTTTGGCATTATTTTATTGGCAACTAAAACAACATGAATTTTGAAGAAGACAGTTGTAGTTTAATTGTTCTTTCTAAATAAGGAAAAAAAATATTTATCTATCTATCTATCTATCTATCTATGTATATATATATATATATACACACACGCACATATGAAATGGTGTGTCATCTGGTTAGTATGGTAGGAAAAATAGTATAGGATTAGCATTTTGTTTTTACTGTAAAATTTAATGTAGGAACTGTTTGGCTAAAGGTAGATAATGCATTTCTGTAAAAGTCAAATACATTTAAATGCCTAATAAGTTGACAAAAACACAGAGGTCAGTACTGCTCTATTGGTATAAAAAAAATAATGTAATTTAGATTCTTCATTTGCAATATATGTTCAGCAATGGATCTAAAAACATTTAGAATTTGCTCAAAGTATAAGTTGACTGAGTATTCACATGAGTGAATTCCCTTTATTAAACATGTATATGTCTTATGCAGTGCTCCTTCGGTGGGAAGAAAGTTTGTAATATTAGTTCAGAAATATTTACAAGAAATAAAGCGTGAAAGGGATTTTGAAAACAAATAGAAAATTGTGGTACCTGCTGCAGTATTGGTACTTCAACATCTACATTAGCGATGAGGTGCCAGTTGATTGAAGCAGTGCGTACAATGTCATTGTTGCAGCAGTTTGCTGATGTTGCTATAGATTGTTATTATCTTCATGGTAAGAAGTTGAGCAACCACATTAATCTTTGTTGCAAATTGAAAACGGCTGACCTACAATGGAAGAGAAAGTATGTGCTTTAGGATATATATATGTTTGTTTTGTCAAAATTAGGAAGAAGAATAAGTTAAAAGCTGCAATGAAAATAGGACAATGTATGGTCTAATTGATTGTGTTCTTTAAATATATATATGAACTCTCTCTTTCAACTGATGACATATGAAATACAGAAGAGCAGAGAAAGCTAGTGTTTACAATGAACATATGTGCTATAGTCTTAAATTGTAAGCAAAGTAAATACTTGAAATATATAATATGACACTGTGCAAAAAGTGAATGTAAGATTAGATATTATATACCTTTGAGTAAAGAATATTTTCACTGCCTTTGCCTTTTCCTTTACTACATCCGAAACTTGAATGATAGTCCTTCTAGCTTTTTTATTTGAAAAGTAAATAAATTAAGTTGCAAGCAAATATAGAAGATTAATTTTTCACCAAAGTTGAACTGTAAATTTAGACATAATATGCTTAAGAGAAAAAAAGTATGTACCTTTGATGGAACTGACAGAGTTACTTAAGTTAGTGTTCAGACTCTATCTGCCCTGGTGGGACCATGTAGTCTATTAGTTAATTCATGACATTGTTGATATAAATGCTGGATCTTTCTGTGGCCTTGTTCTGCAGTAGAGCAGATCAGCAGGACTGCACGATGATATGTGTTTTGCTTCTGAAATTGCAGTCATATGGATGGACAATGAACTGAGACAAGAGGAATGGCAGTTATTCTGTACGTAGCAAGTTAGCATGAGAACTAAGGTTGTGACTAAACCACATGGAGCTAAAATGTACCTTCTACTCCTCTCTCTAGCTGAGTTCATTTGCTGCATGTTGTTCACGGAACCCTTGTGTATTTGAATTGTGTATGTTTCTGTGTGACATCTACTAAAACGAACATACGAACAGAAGAGTAAATGATTTAAACAGATACAGAGGTGGGATCAAATGACATACATTTGGAAGATATTTTTTCAGGAAAAATAAACAACAGAGAAGAGACTGGGCTTGCGTTGTAATAACATACCTTTTCAGTTGTTGAGTGATATGGGACAGAATATTTAGGGTCTAAAAAAAGCCAGAAAAATTGTGTTAGCAGTTTTCACGTATATGATCAAACATGTTGAATGCGTATAATGTAAATGCCATACATTTGAGATATAGGAATGTAGCATTTGGGAAAATAACAATTACAATGAAAAGAATTCAAACAGAATAGTGTAAGGTGTTTTGTAAGAAGCAATTGGAAGGAAAAAAGCAAAGTACTTCAACATAAGAATGTAATTATCTTTAAATTGAAGGACATACGAACATAAATATATATGAAAAGGACAATGAGAGTAGGCACCATCATAGGCCCTTTGTCAACAGGTGGAAAGATTAGGAATAGAACATGTCTATCACAAGAAGCTTCTATCACATTCATCCTATATAAGCCTAATTAAATGAGTTTTCTGTCTCCGCAATGATTCTCTAGCATAGAGAATATTTGGACTGTAAATATTATTTTCAAACTGATAAAATAACTTATGACGATTTTCACATATGAACGTTTTACATATCAAACAGACAAATTCTGTAACAAGTATGATTAAAGTCAGCAAAACACTTTGGTTAACATACATAATGGATGTTTAAGCTTTTCATCAAATGTTGGACAAACGATTAAAAAATTTAAGTAAATGTGCAAATTTCCCTTATTTCTTTGACATGTTATTGTCTTGGATACTAATGTGATATCATAAGTTCAACGTATCATATTATTCTTAATTTTGAAAGGAGCATATGCCTTTTTTCAGCATTCATGCCATAACCATTTTACACGTAAGGTAGAGCTTAAGTTCAGGTTTGAATTAGTCATGTTATAAAATGAAGTCCACATCTGTATTCAGTTGTGTTTTAGTTGAACCTACACTGATAAGTTTAGACACTTCAATAATATTCTCTGTGTAGATAGTAATGTTTGTGGGTTTATTTTAAGTTATTTGTAAAGAGGAATCAGAAGAAAGCAGAAGAAGAAAGCTACTGAGTTTAGCTACTGCAATGTTCTATCCATACCAAACAGAAATACATATATGGGAATAACGAAACTTCAAAATGACTTCATGCAGAATTTATTATTTCATATTATTCGAAGTAAAATACATAACTATTGTCTGTCTATATGAAGAGCAAAATTTTGATTGTTAACTTGTTGTGAAGCACCTTGATTTGATATTAGACTATTGATAAAGGTAAAAAGAATAGAAAGTTTAGGGCTAGAGAAACGTATACTGCTCTGGTTGGTTTGGCTGGTTCAAATGTGTTTTACTTTTAGGGAAATACATGATGGAGAGTTGAAATAATATTGTAAAAAAATGTATAACACACTTACCCATGGATGAGAAATGAATGTAGTTGTAGACAATATTGGCACTATGCTATTTAGTGTGTATGTACTCATAATGTTGTAATGCAGTTAATGTAACTCAGCTACAGTTAAAGAGAAACAATATTGTAAGCAAGTGTATAATGAACTTTGTAGTTTCCCTATTCACAATAACTAACCTCTACGTTCAACTATTTATAAGAATTGTGTAGCAAGACCAATAGATTTAAGGCATATGATAGTGGAAATGTTTTGCTAAGCCAATTCACCCAACTCATTAATGCAACAGACTGATATTGACACTAAGGTAAACATAAAGATAAAGATTGTGGCAGCATAGGCAAATGTTACTTTTATGGTAGGTGTAAATTATGAGAAATGTTATACTAATAGCTATAAAGAATTCCTACATTGATTGATAAAATTAGCTGATCAAATGTAAGTTCAAAAACATTGTTACCTGAACTGCATTTGCTTTTTCTGTGTTTTTGGGAGCTTTGAACAATCAGAAACAACAGATTTATTAATTTCCTGTAAACAAACAAAACAGCCAATAAATTAAGAAGTTTCATAGTAGTTTCTGTACAATTTGAAGAGGTTTATTAGATAAGACCATAAAGAATTGTGTGGAATGAAACAGAGAAGGCAGGAATGAGTTAAATATTGGGAAGAAAGCTGACATTACGTACAGTTGTGAGAAACAGAGGTCCTAAACCTGTTGTATTCATTTGCAGAGGAAGGCAGAAAAAGTGGACACTGAAGTTACAACCAATTATCAAATTAAACTGTGTGTTCCTTTGAAGTGTGTGTTTTCATTTGCAGATGCATATATATACACATGACTATTTAACTACTACAAGTGTTTAATGTACAAATTTGTTTATCAAAGCTCTGAAAATGAAGCTACATCAGCAGAGTTGAAGTGATTCAGCTTTGAGTGGAAACATTTGGTCTCATACTACTAAATGTGTGAGTCTGTTGTATAGTAATTTTATCATTTGAAGGCTCCATTTTCTATTGATGTTACAATTGGGTTTAATATTTTTTTAACTATCTTCTATTATCGGCTAATGTTAGAGCCAAATTATCGTAGCTTGTTTAAGCATACATCTTAAAATGCGGGCAACATCCAGATTTGTAGGGCATTCTGTAAAATGATTCCATTCCCAAATGGAACCGGACAAAGAGGCATGAATATAAGGCATTATATTTTCGGTCCTACATGGAAGAATAAGCAAAATCCATAAAACCTAAAATTGAAGAGATTGTTGCAAATGTTTGGCTGTAAGCTGCTCTTCTGTCCACAACTTATATAGAAGTGATACCGAAGATGAAGACTTTGACCAAACACTTTATTTGCATGTTGAATTCGTTGCTCTACTTCATTGTTAACCTCGAAACAGGTCAAAGTAGTGGAACTAAAACTACTGCAAAAATGAAAGTAAGCGAAACTATTACCAAAGAAATCTCCCTAGCTGCACTGCTTCTTTTTGTTATTTACTTTTTTCACTGTTATGTAAGCATAATATGTAAATGGATTTTATATTTGAAGGATATTTAATTGTGAAAGAAGAAATGATAAGCTAATGAAACAAAGTAAGGAGAAGCTTAGAAGCAACTATTTCCCTACAATACTAGGCCTAGCAGTTAATGAGTTTGAATAGTCATTAACAATTTGGACTATCCTGGAAAACAGAAAGTCGGACAAACTTTAAACGATAATTAAAAACACTTGAATGAAAAGTGATGTGCAAAGAGTGGAAACTAAGTCAGTAAGAGAAGTACTAAATTAGCAGTAGAAATAAAGTACTATAAATTGGTGCTAGTACCATTATGAGAGACTTTCCTACTGGAGTGAATACTACCAATGGGTGAGATAACAATTCTGACTGTATTTGAAAGTTTTTTGTTACAAGCGAAGTAAACTATGAGACAATAGCTCCTGGTTGTATCAAATTGTATAGATCATGGGAGAAGACATATAAGATACCTGTGATCACGTGTGGGATGTCTGTGAATGTTGTGGACTGGCTAGCCTCTCCTGCAGACCCTGCATGCTGTTGTGTATAAGTGGTATTTTTATCTTTCAGTTGCGGGCAATCTCCTGTGAAATAGATTTAGTATTTAGGAATATTCAATTTCAGGGAATTCAACATGAATTAAGTTACAACTACATATGGAACAACTGAAACAAATCATTAATTATATTACATGAAATATTTGTAGCAGGTAATGATTTTTAATAGCCATTCACAATTTGGAGTATCCTGAAAACCAGAGAATTGAAGAAAGCTGAAACGATAATTAAAAGAGTTGAAGGAAAAGTGATGTGCAAACACTGGTAACTAAATCAATAAGAGAAGTACTAAATTAGGAGTACACATGAAGTACCAAAAATTCATCCTAGTACCATTATGAGAGACTCTCCTACTACAGTCAATAGTACAAATGGGTGAGATAAGAATTCTGAGTGTATTTCAAATGTTTTTGTTACAGGTGAAGTAAAATATGAGAGAATACCTCCTGGGTGTATAAAATCGTATAGATGATGGGAGAAAACATATAAGGTACCTGCGACCACGTCTGGGATGTCTCTGAATCTGGTAGAGTGGCTAGCCTGTATATACAGCTTGGGTCAGCATTTGAACCAATCCCTCTAAGGTGGTGATAATGAACAAGCTGCTGCAAACCCAGCAGGCTGTTCTGTATCACTGGTATTTCTATCATTAAGTTGCAGCCAATCTCCTGTGAAATAAAGTGAGTATTTAGGAATATTGAATTTCAGGAAATTCAATATGAAATAAGTTACAAATACATATGGGACAAATGAAAAGAATCATTAATTATATTAGATGAAATATTTTCTTTCCTTTTGCTAATGAATTTGTTTGGACAAGTATTGAGGCAAAAGAAAGCAAAGACATATACAAGCTCTGAATACCGAACATGTGGGGATACAACATATGTGACAAATGACAATATGTTTAACCAGGAAAATTGAGGTGGTATTCTTGCTATAATGTAAATGAACCAACAGAAATATTCCATCCGAATAGTCTAACCTATTCATGGAATCAATTGAAGCGGCTAACATGAGAAGAACAATGTAGACCAGGTAATACATTCCCATCATGTTAAGCATAGCGAATATTGACACACAGTAAGTACAAAAGATGTAACAATTTCATCTTCTATAATAGATTTTTGCAACAAACAATGTATCTACTTGTCCCAAATATTTCTCAAACATTTTATTTTCACATGCGTCTCTCTGTCGACTTTATCTGTAAATATGCAGGTCGAATTTATCAACACAAATGTACCTTAATTAACAGAGACTTTAACAATTATCACCAGTGTCAACTACATATTGACAAATTTAATGTAAAATTGTTATGACCAAGTAGGGACTGTGGTGGTTCGATGGTGAAGATAGTGCAATAGACAAATACATGCAATTGTTGAGCAGAAGTTTGCAGCACATACATAGAGTATAATATGGCTTAATATGGTCGACAGAAGACAAATTAGGAATCGGAGAAAGAGCAAAACAGAAGACAAATTAGGAATGGGAAAAAGAGCAAATGATGGAGCAAACATGTAAATTTCGCATAAACCATGAAGAAATACCTGCGCAGGTCGTCCGAAACAAAGAGAAATCTTCAAGAAAGCTTGACAGACAGATTTTAACTCTGTAGACAAACAGAAAACACTAAGCAGCAGATGGATTCGCCATTGAAGAGGTGAGAAGTAGAAGGAAGAGTTGACTGAATACATCGACTTTACCAAGGAGGACAGAAACTTAAAGCATGAAGAAGTACCTGCGCAGCTCGTCCGAAACAAACAGAGATCTTCAGCAAAGCTTTAGAGAGAGATTTAAAGTGTGTAGACAAACATGAAAAACTAAGGAGCAGACGGATTCGCCATTGAAGAGATCAGAAGTAGAAGGAAGAGTTGAGAGAATAGTGCGACTTTAGGAAGGAGGAGAGAAATTAGGGTTAGAAATTGGTCAGATATAACAAGAAAGTTCTAGAGAAAGTGTCTTTATTTATTGATGTACAATTAGTACTACCATTAGTACAATGCAAAGATGCAGTGTTGGTCCTTTGTAAAATGTACAATTAGTACTGCGTTTAGTACAATCAAATAATGCAGTGTTGGTCCTTTTTAAGTCTCATTTCTACATAAGGGTAATATAAGAGGATAAGATCACTAAGCTAATAAAATATATTACTCCCTCTGTCCCATTTTATGTGGCAACATTTCCTTTTTGGTCAGTCCCAAAAAGAATGTCACATTTCCTTATAAGGAAAGTATTTAAAGGTACAATTCCTTTTTTATCCTTGTTGGTCCCACTTAATCTTAAAATAATACTCCAATACATTTATGAGGAGAGAGAAATTGAGTCTACTTTTTAAAAGGGCAATTTGGTAAACATTTCAAAGTCTTCATTTATTTCTTAAACTCCGTGCCCGATCAAATGTTGCCACATAAAATGGGACGGAGGGAGTAGTTAATAAATAAAATACTTTATGTATCTAAATTAATATATCAAGCATTGTATCATTTGTTGTTTAAACATTTATTTAATATTCTCTCTGTCCAACAATACTTGTCCACGGTTGACTTTACACATTTCTTAAGAAACTATAAATAAAAGAGTAATTTTACTATATCACAATTTAAATATAATAAATCTAATGTCTTGAAAAATATAATAGAAAAATGATTATAATTAATTGTAAAGGTAAATTAGGAACAAAGTGTAAAATTAGACATTTCAAAATAATATAGTAGACAACTATTATTGAACGTAGGGAATAGTTGAATAAATAGCATTGAATGATTTTAAGACTTAAATTCAAATCTTCATTAACTCCAAACAAGTGAGACACTAAATATTTTTATCTTTTCAATTAATATAATGATACAAAAAAACAAAAAATATTTACTTTAATTTGATTAATTTGTTTTAATAATAATTATTAGCAGTAGAGTTTATGGTTATTAGGCCGGGTCAGGCTGGATCTGGCCCGTAAGTGAACCCGAACCGGGTAAATTATTCCTCTTTCAGTGACATTTGATCTCTCCCATTTTCTCAACCTCATTTTCCGTCAATTCACTCACAAAGCCATGCCGGAATCCGACGAACAACCACCGCCATCGACGCCGTCAACGGCGTCCACTCCACCTGTTTACATACATCCGCGAAGAGAACCTTTCGAACACGGACTTCTCCCTATCCCTAAACTTATCTTCACCGATGGAGCCCAAACTCTTATTCCAATTCGTGATAAGCTCTTATCCTTATCATCTGGATCGACACATCGAGTTAATTTTGAAGCAATTGCTGAAGCATTTCAGATCTCTCATGACCATGCTCGTCTTGTCATTGAGACAATCGCATCGGTTCTTCATTCCGATTCTGATCCCAGCGTCACTGCTAAGCCGTCAGAGATCGGTTCCATTGGTGTAAACGTGTTTGATTTGATGATGTTTTTGTACATTCAGAGTTATAAAAGGTTGCTTCCTAAAGGACATAAGGATTCCGCTGCAGTAGCTGATGTTTGGCCTTCTACTTCTGCATTCGACGGTTTCTTATCGGCTCTTTCGCCGTTGCAGGTTAGGCATCTGTGTTTTGTAAATGCGATTCTATTTTATGATTCTGTATATTCGAATTGGGAAGTGAATGGATTTATCATTTGTATTTTAGTGTTTTAGGTGATAATTAGTTATTGGATACTCTTTTGTTCTTAAAGATGCTTTCTTTAATAAGTAGGTTTTAAACATGTAATGAAGCTGGAATTGAATTGTTTTACCGGGTTGAGTCGGAATTTGAGAATGAAGTTTCTATGCTTGGTGCCAAGTTCAGTTGAATAAGTTTGGGGTCTTTTGATTCTAACTTCCGATGGAGGTTGCTTTATCAGGAAAAGGCATTATATTAGTTCATTATTCCTTGTTTTGTGATGGTAACTTTGAAGCTGTGCAATAATGTATGCTAGTAATTCATTGAATTACCTCCCATGCTCCTCCAGTGTATTATTTGAGTAGTTTCTGGAGGCACTTTGAATATTTGATTCCAAAGCCTGGTTCATTTGTGTGATAAAATCACTGTTTCTTCTTCAGCTATCTTTAGAACTGATCGACATGGTGCTTAGTTTTAAGGACGAGAATGTTCTAGCAGTTGAATCTTTAACTTTTAGTTCAGAAGCAGGGACCAGATGAACTTGGATTAACCAAAGTATTTCAACTGCATTATTTGTCTATTATCGAGTCCATTACAGATCTTAATAGTGTTTAGTTTACTAATCCTTCTTTTATTTTTCCTTTTGACAAGCCCCTCCTGTCTCTCTGTTATTGATTTTAAGATCTTGTCATCTTATTTATCTAATCAAAGTATTACCTTTTCCATGATGCTATCTAGAAAACTTTTATCTTTTTTATTTCTACAAGTGCAGAGTATGATGAGAATTTAGGTGAAAATAGCTTCTGTATTATAATCAATTATCAGAATACTGTATAATGTAATAATTTATAAGTAATACTTCTAAAATCTGATGGTATTTTTTGGGGATCCAAGATGGTAATTAACTATCTTAATCAAAGATTATAAGTAACCATAAGAGTCAAATGTATGAAGGCGGGCCTTGGAGCAATGGAGAAGCCCTCTGCATTTAGGGTGACCAGAATTCCAAGGCACCAATCTCTCGAATGAGGAGGTAAGGCTGTCTACAATTCCCTTTACCTGAGGCACTCGGACTGGAGCCTTGTGGCAGTGGAATCGCTCCATTAACAGTTAAAGGCATATGAAAGTTGGAAGGCTGAATTTTGGTTTTGTTGGACGAAAGAAATGGTAAATTGTTTCAGAATAGTGAGAATGATGTAGAAACTTGCGTTACCTGTTCAAAAAAGAAAAGAAAAGAATGATGTAGAAAGCATTTAAAGATCTTTCATTTGTCTTTTTGGTATAACTTATTGTGTTGATAGCTGATCGAGCTTGAGCTTGAGGATGACTAGAAATTTTGTACATACTTTTTGACACCTCTTTTTCCTTTTTTATTTTGGAAAAAAACTGGAACTGTCTGATCAATAAAAGTTTTTCGATCTTACTGGTTCAGCAATTTTTCACAGGTCATGGTTTGTTGAAATCAAGATTTATTATGTTGAATCTCAATTAACTATTCATCACTGACAATTAGTTTCAGTTTTAACAATTTCACTGAGCATGTGTTGTTTGTTGCTGTTAATGGATTATAATTTAATTGTCAATTTCTCATGTTCTTCTGTAATGTATTATCCAAAAGATTTGTTTTGAAATTGCAGCTTGTGCGCAGCAATAGTCGTCGGTCTATGCCATCACAGGCTGATGAAGAGGCTCATCAATTATCCTATTTACAGAAACACTTGGGAAACATTCTGTCTCTTTTGGCAGAGTCAGTGGAAGGAGATGGTGAAGAATCACTGGTTTGTGGATTCAATACTGTGCTATACTTCCATTGTTGTTGTTTTATATGTTTAGGATAGTTGCCTACCAAATTTAGTCAAATTTGATTCATGTGAACTTCACGAGACATGCTACTCAATATGTATTCTTTTTGCAAATAAAAATTTTACTCACACAAATGTACTAAGATAGTGCACAAGAAACTGAA
The DNA here is from genome assembly GCF_900185275.1 of Solanum verrucosum. Lineage (NCBI taxonomy): Eukaryota > Viridiplantae > Streptophyta > Magnoliopsida > Solanales > Solanaceae > Solanum > Solanum verrucosum. The sequence goes on from NW_026020420.1 coordinate 1,046,084, forward strand.
ACGTGCTAGAACACTTGTTACTTGACTAATGAGGATGCCTAATGACAGACCCTCTATATGCATCCATTTTGTGCCCTTTTTGTTTTCATACAGATTTGGCTTAAAGGTATGCTGAGAAGCTAATCTAGTTGCTTGACACATAGGTCTTGTCTATGGAGAAATTGGAGCATCTTGGCTTCCTAATCTATTTTGGTGAAAAGGGATCTGAGAGAATCCCATTGAGTCAGAATGCCCCATTTTTTGCCAATTCAGATCCAGAGATGCCTGCTGTTCCTGTTCCTGCAGCTCAAGTACATGACTGGCTTGTAGAAAATATAGCCTCTGCTTTGACACGAATAACCGAGAGGGCTTCAGCAAAGGAAAATGGACCAACTAGTGCCTCTGATCAGGATGTGCCAATGGCTGATATCTCTGCAAGTTCAGTTAAGAGTTCACCAGGTCCTAGAGGTCCAAGTTCCATTGAAGGAATTTCTAAATCATCATATGTAAGGCTGCCAAATGATATTAAAGGCTCCTCTGTAAAGGTAACTTCCAACTTTGTGATGTGTGTTCTTTTTCTGGGAAATGTGAGTTGAATGATTCATCTTAGGATTCTATGGAGCTTTTGTAAATGGGTCTTTTTTCAAGCCATCCAATCTGATCAGATTAGGAATGTGAAGATCTCTCCTTCGAAAGGAGACCGGGAATTCGTTATGTATGGATGATGAGATTCCATCAATACAGAGCCTCCAATAGACTTATTGGAGGGTCCCATTGGCGTTGTGTGTGCTAAGCTTTCTTAGTGTTCTACAAGATCTTAATGACATCAGTTGGAAGGGGTCTGCAGGAATGGGCTTATGCTGGGTGTGCTCCTCTAGGTCATTTGACTGTAATACGTTTTCTGTAGTCTTTAAATTGTATCAGAATAAACTTGCTCACGGTTTGGTAGAGTCTGAACAGTGTTCTCCCTAGAAATAGTTAGCATGCTGTTGCACCCATTGTGAAGTTATTGACAACTAGTAACTCGTTATTTGTGATGATTGCAGTGTAGAACCATCAATAGATACACCATCCTCAGAAGCTGCTGCTCTGTAATTTGGAGTGTGCAGTGTAATGAGTAGGCTGAAAGCATATCTTGCTTCTCTTTTTTTTTTTTTTTTTGTGCGTGTGTGGATAAAGCAGAAACTGTTGAACTTGTTGAATCCTGAACGTAAGATGCAGTTTTGTAAAATACCTGAAGCATATTTAACATTTATACGATATTTAGTGGGACAATAAAACATAGGTTGCTGGCACTGGATGTTAAAATAGCAATATATTATAAATAGCTTCTAAATCTGAATTTGACTTGAAGTATGGTGGAACTATGTATGCAGAAAATAATGGTTGCTCACTTAAAGCCCCCTATGTGGTAATTCAGATATTCGACATGTGATATATGGGAAACGAATTTAGGATAAGTAGATGTTAAGACTGAAAATATGTACTACAAGTTTAGTCAACATGAGAAGAGTGAAGTTGTGGTGAGACTAGACATGATTGTTGTGCCTAAGTACAAACAATTCAGATATTTAGGCTCGTTGTTCCACGGAAAAGGGAATGATAGATAAAGATGTTGCTGATAGAATTAAAACTGGATGGGTGAAATGGAGGTGCTACTGGGGTGTTATGGGATAGATAGATGTCTACCAAAGTGAAAAGTAAGTTTGGTAAAACAATTATTAGGGCTGAATTGTTATATGGTATGAATGTTGGGCCACTATAGTACACCATATCCACTGGATGAGTGTTGTCGAGATGCGATGCTAAGATGGATGTTTGGTCAAACAATAAAAGATGAGATAAATAATGATGACATTCACCAGAAGGTGCAAGTATTACATATTGAGGATAAAATGAGAGAAGGTCGCTTGAAATGGTTTGATCATATCCTGCGCCGACCTCCCAATGTACTGTTAATAGGTGTGAAACCATGGTGAGTGAAGATGCTAAAAGGGGATGAGGCAGATCTAATAGCTCGTGGAAGGAATTTAGGTGTACAATTTCATAAATACAATTAGACTTGTCTATAAATGAAGGGGGAGGTTATACCATTAGCAACCTATAAATTATCTTCACATTTTACATAGTTATATTGAATAGTTGATACTTCTGTCTATCATTTCTTACTCCAGAGAATAAAATTACCATTTCATACAATATGCATAATGCAAACTTCTCTCCTTCATATTTAATACCTTCTCCTGTACTACTTCATTGCCTTTTATGCTATGAAATATTTCATACTCATTTGGAATTCACGAATCATGTACAAATTACTCACCCATTATCGTCCGAGCAATATGCCATCCTACATTCTCTTGTATATGCATTCGGTGCTTTTTTTCCGAGAAATCGGCCATGAGATCAACTTGCAGCCCCACAACATGCAAGTTCACAAAGAAATGATAGCATTGTTATTGAAACACCTCCTAGATTTATTTCATGTTGGTGTAGCCTTACATGTCCTTTGAGCTTAAATCTGGGAGGTGTTACAATAACAACACTATCATTTCTTTGTGAGCTCGCATGCTGAGCTGATGGCGGATTTCCCGGCAAAAAAGTATTGGATTATATATAGGAGAACGTAGGATGGTATTTTGCTCGAACGATAGTGAGTAATTTGTACATGATTCGTGTATTCCAAATGAGTACGAAATACACCATAGCATAAAGGACAATGAAGTAGTACACGAGAAGGTTTTAAAAATGAAGAAGAAAAGTTTTGCATATTTGAAGTATGAATGACAATTTTTTTCTCTTAAGTAAGAAATGTTAGAGAGAAGTACCAACTAGGCAATATAATTATGTAAAATATGAAGATAACTTATAGGCTGCTCATGGTATAACCTTCCCCCCTTCTTAGGTCAAAATTTTGCTCGACACTTCCGATCGTATCTGTTGTGATATTTGAATGATGTCACTGGAAAGAACATTTGGTTTGGAACATGTAAATTGAAGTTCTAGATGCATGTTTTACCTTTAAAAAAATGGTTCTAGATGCAGGACATGGATAATATGGCATTGCATGATGAACTATAGGCCTATACCACACCATTTATGGAAGAAGTTGGATGTAAATTGACATTTACATGTTGTGTATAGGCAGGCTTCTTTTTATGTTATGAAACTCACTCTGTGCCAAATTATTTCAGAGATTGACAATGTGGTCAAACTTCTTTTAATGCCTTTACGCTTTTGGAATTCTAACCATTTTATTGTAGTTTTTTCTCAGTTTAATAAGTGCTCATCTAAACTCTGGTAAGTGGTGGGCAAATATCACTACATAATTGTCCCAACTGATTTTTAAACTCAACTTAGGTTCTTATGATCGTGTGGAGTTTTTATGGTCATAATTTTATATATATAGAAAGGAATGTAATTCTACAAATTTTTGAATGGATCATCTTTACATGCAAAACTGTTGATTGTGGAAACTGACTTTCAAACTCAACTTAGGTTCTTTGCGATCGTGTTGAGGAGATTTTATGGTCATAATTTTATTTATATAGGAAGGATGCAAATCTATGAATGTAGAATGGAGCATCTTTTTATGCAAAACTGTTGATATAATACGATTTAGACGGTTATAGCAGTATTATGTCTGTTCCAACTCACTTAAATCATAGAGTTACTATATTGACATTGGCTATGCTATATATGTCGAGATGGTAAGACATTTTTGATCAATTAAAGTGTAGTTTCATTAATAATGGGAGTCAAGATTGTAAGATTTTAGGTTAACTTTTTTTAATAAGTGGTAAGACTTTAAAGTTATTAGCAAGGAGAATTTATCACGTTGCATCATCTTTTGTGAAACCTCGTCTCTTGCAGAATTCGTTAAAGAGGATTTTATGAACTTATGTGGTTTTATTATTGCCTCTGTGTTGTGTCTGTTTAGTCTCTAACCTATTGATGTGAACAACCAAATCTCTTGAATTCTGACCGTTCCTTTATATATTTACTGACAGCTTTAAAGCATAATCACACATTTGGTCAAGGAGAGTCAAGGACTCTAGAAATTTGTTCGTCATAGATTCATAGTATAGGCGAGTTCTCAAGAGTGTCTGAGACTACGATTAAAGAGTATTCCAGAAGAATGTGAAAATGAAAGGAAGCAATATTGGATAAGTGGTCAGAATAAGGTTCTCTATAGTGTCTAATTGAAAGCTAGTCTTGTCTGGGAGAAGGACATGTCCATTACTTGCAACTTGTTGATCAGTTTGTTTGCACCTTTTCTGTAGCATGCTGATATGTTTGTCTTTGAATATCTTAATACTCTCAACTTCCAAGAGCTTTTCAAGTCCTTAAAGTTGGGCGCTTAGAATTTTGGATTATGCATGAGATGATTTTGCACTGTTAGAATTCACTTTTCTTTTAGAAGTGGTATTAATGAATGAGATTTGTTCTTTCGATTTGTCTTGATTTACCGTGTGCCCCGACAAATTATTGGCCGGACAGATTTAAATTTGGTGAAACAAACTTCCTACAGGATTCTTGATATTGAGTCCTTTTTCTTTTTGGCAGGTTATCAATTGCCATGAATCAGTCATTTATATTTTAGCTCCTTTGAAATATGCGACAGTATATGGATGCTCTGATGCAACTATTGTCCTTGGAGCTGTAGGCAAGGTAGGTACTAACCTTTAGGGAGATTTTGCTTGTTTCTTCTCAAGGGTCGGTTAGTAGTGAAATTGTAGAAATTCTAGTATGACGTAAATTTAATTCCACATTACCTGTTACTTATTGTAGATGTCTCATGTACTATATATGAATGAAATGTGTTCTTATTTCTTTGCTTCTCAAAAACAGCCTGCACCGTACCTTAGTATGGGGCTTTGCTGTTTAGCAATTTCAAGGCACAATCTAGTTAAAGGTACATGTTTGGCCAAATGCCATCTTCAAAACATACATAATCTAGCATTTGCACATTATTCATCTCATGTACTTGGAGACAAAGATTTGCAGGCTTCTGAACTTGAAAATCTGAATTGTCGGGAGATGGGGAAACAATATCTTTTGTAGGAAAATCATTACTGTTAAAGGTTGAGCTTATTTGTATCTGAAATTTGGTTTTATCTAAGATTTGATCCTGTTGGGGCTGTTTGATTTGAAAATTTCACTTAGGCTGTGCTGGCATCAGCTACAGTTATGTAAGCATTTTGAACTTTGTGATTCTGGATGGTATTTAGACTCTTCATGTTACTTGGCAATATAAAGACAAATTACTTGGTACTAAAACAACGTGGCCACGAAAGGAGCTGAATGAGTACATAGGATTCATATAGCCAACTCCAATTTATATAGAACTGAGGCATATTTGGTGGAATAATTGATATTGATTTTCTTCTATAGTTATGGCTTAAATGCTGTACACAAAAAGGTGACCAATATTTGCATGGACTCCGAAGATGATAAGGAAGAAACTTATGCTTTATGAAACTGATATTTGCTGCTTTCTACTGCTACTAGAAAGACTATTTTGATTTCAAAATATAATGGCATAAAAAGTAGAGAGTTCCTCGAGCTATTTTTTGAAATGGAGTTGCTCAAACAATTATTTTATTTACATCAGGGTTTACCACATAACACATGAACTACAGGTTGCCACTAGTTTTGTATTAATTGATCCATTTTACAAATGATTTACCATCGTCTGTTTGATCCTCTAAATTAATTATTTGATTTGACCTTTAATTGTATAATTTCTTTTACAGGCTGTCAGAATTGAGCACTGTGAACGTGTTCACGTGATTGCAGCAGCTAAACGTATTTGTATTGCCAATTGTCGTGAATGCATATTCTTCTTGGGAGTTAACCAAACACCACTTCTTGTTGGTGATAACCATAAATTGCAAGTATGTCACTTTTGTGCTGCTGATCAAAAGTTCAGCTTACTCCTTGGATCTCCAAAATCCTTATTTGACTCATACATGCATGGTTTGCCATTATCACTCTGCATCAAATGTCATTGCAATCTCATATGGCTTTAGAAGTGAAATTATTCATTCAGCTTTTACCCTTTTCCTTATTTATCTTTCTCAAAGCCCTTCATTGAATACACACAATGAAGATAAGAGGGTGCTAAGTTTATAGGATGGACAATTTTCAGTGCAATTGAGAAGTTTGATAAACTAAGTAAACTTTAGTTGGTACTCTTGGTGCAATTGAGTGCTAGATATGTAACTTTTGGGTTTTGGGACTCTTGGTGTACTTTTTTTCATGTGATAAATGGGATTGTTGGTGTAGTTTATATCACTTAATTGACTGGCATATTGTTTTCCAGTGGCTATGTAATTTGTATCCATCATATATGCTGTGAAATACCTCGTGCTTCTTAAGAAGTAGTGCATTCTCTTTGTAGTAATGTTTATTCTGTCAAGATTGCTTGCCACTTGGTGGCTTTCTTTTCTTCTTAGAATAGTTTGTCAATTATGAACTAAATGTTTTGCTACGTTGACTAGGGCTTGGTAATACATTCCTTTTATAATGTTAATTGGATATAAGAAGTGAAGGTATTCTGCATTTCCTAATAATGTGCATTCTATTTTGTAGTATTTTCTTCATTTAATCGTGCTGGATAGACAGTATATATATGATGTTCGTCTTCTTTTTCTGGGGAAATTTTTGACTTCCCCCCTCCATCTTTTTTTGTTGATTTTTCAGGTGGCTCCATACAATACTTTTTACTCGCTACTGGAGGAACACCTGAAGCAAGTTGGTGTTGACCCAACCATCAATAGATGGGATGCACCTGTAGCACTTGGTGTCGTTGACCCACATGATTCACTGTCACATCCTGCTGGTGTGTCTGAAGTTCAAACGGAGTCTGCTAGTCCTGTGGACCCTGATCAGTTCACTAACTTTTTGGTATGTCTATAGAAGTAGGAACAAGGACCTTAGAGTTCTAACTAATCAATCACTTATGATGTGTTCAGTATGGAGGAAAACAATTTCCAGAGAATGTTTTCCGATCTGTTGTTAAAATATTTTTCTAAATTATATATAAATGTTTTTAGGACAACATTTTTTGCTTATGTACTGAAACAAGAAAATGAGTAAAAACCCACTTATTTTCATAGAGGATATTTTCCTTCATACCAAGCACACCCTTAGTACCCATTCTTTTTCCTAATGTCTTCAGTTCTGGAAAGTGTCTATAGCTGAGCTCTATTATTTGCTAATGGAATATCTGCTCAAGATCTGTTGGTAAAACAATTCTTTTTCTTCACTGGATTCCTTTTAGATGCTAACATGTACGTCTCTAATGGTCACAGATTCCAAACTGGTTTGAAGGGCAGCAATCTGGGTCCACAAAAGATAATCCATTCCCCTTACCGGAAGCTTATTTGGCATCCCAGCAGAGAAATGTGCGTTAAAACTCCAACTTAAACTTGTATCATTTTGCGTCACATTTTGTGCGACTATGATTATTGATCTTCCCTTTATATAGTATAGCCCATACATGTTCAATATTTTTGGTTGAATCATCAAACTTTTGGAAAACCATATTTCATACTTGTTTACCCTTTCAGCTCAAGAACTTGGAGGAGACTAAGAATAGTTTGAAGGACATCGACCTTGACGAGAGCCGGAAGCGGGAAGTAGCAGCTGCTCTCCATGTGTGCTTTAAAGACTGGTTATATGGTAATGGTGACAGTTTATATCTCATTTCTTGATATTTCTGCTTGAACCTTTTGTTCTCAACCCCTGTTCTGCCAATATTTGACAGCTTCAGGAAATATACGGCAACTATACTGTCTTCAAGGCGAATAGTGTTCTGCACGATGTTTCAGCAAATGTAGTAAGGATGGTATTGGTAATTCTCCCCTTCCGTTGTAGATTTCAGTTTCATCCGCCACAGGTTCCTCCCTACCATTTTTGTTGGTGCTGAAAGCAGCCGAGAGTTTGATGGTATCGCAATATTTGGCCATGCAGCTTACAGACAAGTTACCCTCTAAAACTCTTGTGCAGTTTATAACCAGAATGCATCATGACTTGAAACCGTGTTACATTTTTTTTCGAAATTGAACTGTCTTGTACTAATATGGAAGTCAAAATATTTATAGTTTCCAGTTTCCCCTTTTTCTTCGTTCGTCTTACTAGGTTCCGAACTTTAGCTGAGGATTAATCTGTTGTTATTTGCTTTGTCTGGGTTCCTGTATACAAATAAGAGATGCAGAATACCTTGCTGGGTAAATTAGAGAACAGTATTTCATAGAATTGGTGATTGGTTTTTGCTTAGCAGCTAAAAACTCTTTGACACGGGCAGAGCTTCAATTCTATTTACGGGTTCAATAGAGCTCAGTAGCTTTGACTCAAATTTTGTATTTGTGATCTCGTGTTTAAAAGATCCTTTTTAGAATTCGAAACTCATAAATCAAAATTCTAGCTTAGTATCTGTTAACATGTTATATGCACTATGTTACGTATCACCATCCATTTGGAATCAAAGACTTAAAAAGTCAAGGAACATCATTTTGTGGAAAACCATATTACCCATGGGACAATATCCAACATCTTGTTCCATTTTCTTGTATCAAATTCAATGAAGATTCACATGTTCATAGAAACAAAATATAGACCATGGTGGTGAAGTTAGAAAATTCACGGAGGACATTCATTAACTTATATTTTTATGTATAGAGTATAAATATCCAACAAAAAGTGTTCAACTGACTATCCTTCTACGCTATATTACTCAATTTGGTAGACCTTTATGGACATAAAGAATCAATAGATTAATTCTATTATCCATTATCCCAACCAAGGAATTATCCTGTCTGTAATATTGTTACCTTTTAGACAAACAGGATTGAATGTTTTCACACAAACAAAAGAAAAGGCATTTGTTCCTTTGGAATAATCTTAAATTCAATAGTATATGATCCCTATCTTTATTTGATTTTAACCTTTCAGATTACAACAACATATCCAGTGAAATTTCACATATAGGATTTAGGAAAGGTAAAATGTACGCAAACCTTATCACTATCCCATGAAAGTAGAGACCGAAACGATCTTTCAAATTATGTTCTAAATATCTTTTTTGAACAAACAAAAGAATCTTACTTAGTAAATATAGTTTGGGAAAAAAGTGAAACTGGTGCTGGGGTCCCAAAGCTTCAATATTTCACAGTTAATGAAACTTATTTAAACTATTGATTTGACAATATTATATCTTTGAAGAAATTGTTTCATTAAAAAAACGTGACTTTCCTTTAATGAAAGGTCACATCTACTTAAAGACAACTTTTTTAAAAATTTATTTTGTTTCCCACTTTGATGTTCCTGTAGTATGAAGCAGCACTAAAATTGTCTCTGCTATTTATGCATTACGGATTCAAGCCCTGAAATCAATTATTGATGTTTGTGTCTAGTTGACTATCTACATCATACCCCTGTTTCGTACACCATGCTGCCCTTTTTTCATACTTGGTGGCAATACCTACCTACTTTTGGACTTGAATTTCATGATCTTTAGTACCAGAATGTTTTGAGGCTCCACTAATTCTAATTCGTTCCAAAAAATTTTACTTTAAGAGAAAGAGATCTCCCACCAAACGCGACTTTTTTTTCAAGATTCGAACCCAAGACTTCATGTAGTACCCCACCACAACCTTAGATGATAAAGACAAACCTTCACAAAAGATGATCATTCATGAATGAGTGTCTTTATTGGTGAGTTTGCATAAATTCTTTGGTATTAAACCAACTATCTGTAATGAGAACATCTTAATCATCTTGAAAACCTACTTCGTGGGGGTAATCCCACAAGTGGGGTCTGAGGAAGGTAGAGTGTACGCAGACCTTACCCCTACTTCGTAGAGGTGGAGAGACTGTTTCCGAAAGACTCTCAGCACACGTGCAAAAAAATGGCAACATAAACAGGCAAACAAATTAAATCCCCTTTGGCATCTTCTTAAGTACACAAGGACCAGTTTCCTTCAGAAATTTCTTATTATTCAGAAGAAATCGAAATAGTACTAGTATAAGCTAGTATACTGCATTGAACATGTAAGAAGCAAGATGCATTGTGTCTTCAGACTACCTTTTTCCAGTTATGCAAAATCACCACACAAAAAATAACAGAAATAACACGATATCACATGCCATATCCGATGAGCTGAGAAACAAAGACGAGTGATAAACACTAAAGAAGGCAAGATGTGAAATGTCTAAATGCAGAAAGGAGCCATATCTCAAAGAGAGAAAGATCAACATGATATCACTTGTCTCACAAATATTCGTCCCTCAAACGATTTTGACTATACATATACTGAGAAGAACTTTAAATCCACAAGTTCAAGTGCTTTCATGTAAGGTGTAAACCAAATCAAGATCCTTAATTGACAGATTTCAGAAGTATAAAGCAACATCCACATTTCATCTTGTTAGACCGTTTTAAACGAATAATTAGATGTGTCAAAGGATTAAATCAGTCAAAACAAAGCAAATGAGAGTATGATACTGACTCTAACCTCCAATGAGCATGTTCCCTCCATTCAGCAGAGCAACATTGAGCCTTCATGTAGCTTCACTCACCATCTTAGCCGGTCAGTAGGAGTTGTTCCGTTGACAGTTGAAGTAACTACACAAGAGCTAAGTCATGTTTCTAAAGTATTTGCCATTCGATTAATACATCTCAAAGAAAACATAATACAGATTCAAAACCAAAGAAGGGCATCATACATATAAAATCAAAGGCGACAAAGATTAGAGTACACGGGAAAATATTGCTTAGTTTTCCATGACATATGCAAAACAAGGGAACCTGCTAAGTGATTAGCAGCAGCAGCACATTGAAGTCTACTAGAATTTGAACAAAATTCAGTTCTTCACAAAGTTTTAGCTAAATTTCAAAAAAACAAGAAACAATAACAAGGGGTAAAATGAAAAGCAGATATAGATCAGTATAGAATCAGTCCTCAATAGCAAAGAGCTGTTCATCTGCATTCAACGCCAACTTCAGCAGCTCGCCTAGGCTTGTTTTTCCTCCTACTCCCGTTTTGTCTAAATCCAACCGACTTTATTAACTCATTAGAGTTAGTTTTGTTCCCAACACCATTTTCCACTTTCGTCGAATCTACTTCCTTGACTTGTGAAGTTCTCTTCCTCTTCTTTCCATTCACAACACCTTGGTTCTTGACATCTTTATTAAAGACAGAACCTTTTGTATTCTCACTGTCATTTTCTTCTTCTTTCACTTTCATTGCTTCTTCTTCTTCTTCTTCTTCCCCTATTTCATCCTTTGATGGCTTCAGTGGTCTTCCCCTTCTCCGGATTGGTATCTTCTCTTCTTCACCACTTCCGAGATCCTCACGAACAGATTGCTTCTTTCCCTTTCCTCTTCCTCTACCCATTGTACAAAGCTCGAAATTCTGCTGGTGACAACTTCAATAAATCCAAATCTCAGAAGCCTTAAACCAGTATGTGACACTCCAAAAAATAGAAAAATCCTATAAATTATATGAAAACAGCAGATTAGAGTTAGACAGAACCTCACAATTTTAAGGATCAAATATCAACATGAACAGTAAATATAAAAATGTTATCTTTGATTGAGTCTATCCTCAGAACTTAAACTGATATCAAATAAATACAAACAAAAATTTAAGAAATTTTCTTCACAAACAAACAAAACTATGTGTTTCAACTTGACCATTGTTCATACCAGGACAAGAAATACAGATAACGATTCAAACGAAACACGAATCAGTCATAAACTATACAAATACTAGAGCTTAAACAAACTAAATCCAGTGGGCTTTGGAAGATTCAGGACAAAATATGCAACAACAAAAAATAATTTTTTTTCTTAAAGATTAGTTCAAAACACAACTTTCCCATATCCAACATTCATCAGACAACAATAAACACAGATACTTTCAGCCATATCTATAAAAATCAAATCAAGAACATCAACAACACAAGACAGAAACACACAGTAGCTTTTTACATTCAAACTCAAACAGGATGACAAAAAATCTAATGTAACTTTTCAGTACAACAAAACACAACATAACCTCATCCATATCTATAAAAACCAAATCAAGAACATCAACAACACAAGATAAAAACATACAGTACCTTTTTTTACATTCAAACTCAAACAGGATGACAAAAAAATTGAAAATGAAACTTATCAGTACAATAAATCATAAAGATTCAATCTTTTCAAAAACCCCACAAAGAATCTATCATCAAACATCAGTTTAATGATGTTTTTGAAATTAAAACCAAGAGAAACATACCCAAAAAAAATCAAACTTTTCAAGAATCATCCACCATTTTGCATCTTTAAGCAAAACCCCATTTCTTAAAATCTCATAAAACCAATCCAAACAAAAGGAAATCTCAAGACTCTGATGGGTTGAAAAGTGATGAAAGTAGAGAAGCTAAATATTAATTTTATAAGTGATGAAATGAAAGAAGAGTTTTTTTTTACAAGAATGAAAAATATAGGGAGAAAACAGATCAAAATGAAAACTTTAACATGTGAGTGAAGTTTTGAGGAATATGAATCTTTGCCATTAGAGAGTTGAGAGGTGTGATAATAAGCTAAAGGCAGAGAGGCAAAGCCAAAGAAGACTACACAAATGAAAGAAAAGTGAAGAAAAATGGGACAAATAGTAGAAGTAGTAGTAGTTGTAGAAATTGTTGAAGAGATAATTTATTTATCTCAATGGGCTATTTTTGGCAAAATTAGGGTAAAAATATTTATATATGTGAAAAAAAGAAAAGAAAAGGAAAGGGAGTGTGGGATTACAGGGGCGGCTCTAATAAATCGGTGGCCTAAAGCAAAATCCGAATGGAGGCCTTAAATTTGAATATATATTTTTTATGAAGTTTATTATAGTCAATTATTTGATCTTTCTTGAGACATAGTAGTCATAATTTGTCAAATTTCTATTACTTCTTTGTTCTTTTATAAAAAGCTTTTATTTTCTACAAATAATACTCGATATTTAAAAAAATAATACTTATAACCTTTTTTTTTTTTTTTAAATGAGGCCCCTTAAATTTTGGGGCCTAAGGCAATTGCTTTTTTTGCAAAGCTGTAGAGCCGCCCCTGTGTGGGAATTGAGAGTTATTAGAAAAAGAAAAGAAGAAAAATATATTTTAAATGGGGAAAGATTGAATTTATAGGGTTGAATTAAAGTTTATAAGTTTTGATAAGGACTTTAAATTAATATTATAATAATAACGAGGTTTGCAGTTCAAAATATGTAAATATTTAGTGAATTATATACGTATATGAATAAAAATTAATGAGTTCACGTAAATTTGTAATCAACTTAATTAGTAATCGTCAGAGTTGTTTTATGTGAATTTCTCAGGTGATTTTTTATCAATATCCTCAATCCTCGTGACTTTTAGTGAAGTTCTTGATACATAAACTAAATTAATATAGATTGATTAATTGATATTTAATAGATGTTGTATATTATTTTTGTTTAAGAAAAAACAATTTGTAGTAAATGTGGGACTTTTTTATATGAATTCAAATTTAATCGGGCTTCAATGTGGATAAGCAGAAACCGGGTGGGAAATCAATTATGTGTCCTATCATGAAAAATAAGCAATAAAATACAATTTGGATGAGTTGAATAAGGAAAAGTATTTCCAAAAATAAGGAAAATAATGATTTTTAACCTTATAATAATTTCACTTCTCATGATTATCTTATTAATTTTATTTATATAAATTATCATGAAATCAAAGGGTACTTTGTCATTAAATATTAGCAATAAATAGTCTTTACATATTTGAATCCTTTTAGAACCCAATTAGTATGTACTATGGCTAAATTATTAAATTCTACAAGGAAATGACTAAAAAGCCCTTCTTTTTGTTGGGCTGTCTGCTTCACACATGTCCATGGGTCCCACATGTTGAGTTGGTTACTGCTAAGCTTGATGACTTGGTCCTGTCAAAAGGCAGATACTTGAGTAAGTTGGTTGATATGGGCCTATTACTAAGCCCAATTTAGTAATTGGGCCTATTAATAGGCCCAACAATGAAATCGCGGTTAAATCCGGTCCAGTTTACGCTTGGCCCAACTCGTTGATCCGAGATAATAGGGGTGTGCATACTTTGGTAATGTCAAACAACCACCAAAATAGTCAACCTTGCATTATTCAACTCAATGTTGTAGTCAGGTCGGGAAACCTAAACTACAACAAGGGTGTTGTCTTGAGGTGAGTGAGTGAGATAGTCCGTAATCCTTCACCTCATGAGTTTAATCCAGGTCCAGTTTACGCTTGACTCAACTCGTTAATCCACGATAATAGGGGTGTGCATACTTTGGTAAATATTGAACTACTACCAAAATAGTCAACCTCGCATTATTCGACCCAAAGTTGTAGTCAGGTCAGGCAACCTATACTACAACAAGGGTGTTGTCTCGAGGTGAAAGAGCAGTCTGTAATCCTTCACCCCATGAGTCAATTGAATACTTGGGACCTTATAAGAATCATTTCATTTCATTACATTTTTACCTATGCAGTCAACATAATCATTGACACATACTAGTTTGATAATAAACAACCTAATTTGCAGCATAACTTCATACTGTATTTTACATTTGTTACAGGTTGCTTGACAAGCTAATTATCAGTGTCTTCTACAACCAAAATTTCTACACCAGAAGATGAAATGTTTGAATTCCGCGTCTCCAACAGAGTCCTGTTTGTATTTTGTTGTTGATCAAGTATCATCTTCAACTTCTTTGCTTGTTCTTCGATCCTCATTTGTAACGTTCGTTGTGTCTATATAACAACATGAGGAGAACATGATTCCGAAAGACTGGTTGGACATGTTATTTTGTTCTAGCAAAGTACAATGTTTAGTTAAGTATGTTAGAAATGACATACCTCTAGTTGCTCATGAAGACACCTTTGTACTTCTAGTTGCATTTTCAGTGCTTCCTTGATTTCTCTTCCACTGCAAACAAGTTGGACATCAACTAAAGTGATCGACGAATTGACTTGACATGGAGTTTAAGAAAAAAAAAGATTTTTGGATCTTGTGTCTTAAACTAAACATAGGAACAATGTATGAAAACGTCTTTTAATCTTGTCATCTAAAACATGTCATGTGAAAAGTTGAATCTAAAGAGTTGTCGAAAAAGGAAAGGAACATTCTTTTTGAAACGGACTAAAAAGGAAAACAAGACAGTATACGTTTTGTTCTCTATATCTGTCATAGCATCCGGGGTGTTTCTCTTTTCGGATTTCCCTGCAGATTCTGGATGCTTTGCATTCCGATATTTCTGTAAAAAGGGAAATAGTTATACAAGGAGAACATTTCATCTAGTAATCTGAAATGCACTTGTGGAATAAGTACCTGTAAATGGCTTTTAACATGATCAAGAGTTAAGCAATCTGAGTCCATCAGATTTAGTATTTGCTTGGGCGTAGCCTCTGAAAGACGAATGTAATGACTGTCAACAGCAAAACAATCGATTCTAGAGGAAGAAAGATAGTTTGGAATTTACTTACTGTCAGCTCCTCCAAGGCGATTTACACACTCAAGAAATCGATCGTGGAGATCTTCATTCCATCTGATTCTTGTCTTACTAGGCTTATGAGATACTCCAGAAGATGCAGAGTTATGACAAGTAAATGAAGGACTCGCGAATTGCTGCCTCGTATTTGCCAATTGAGAGCAACACAAATCATGAGATAGCTGTAGGACAAATATAAGAAGACTCAGAATAGTACGCAGTCAGACAGACATCTATCTCTATAACAATCATGTTTTTACAAGAACCAATCTTTCATATTATGTTATGACAAAGTAAGTGAAAGACTCGCGGATTGTTGCCTCATATTTGCCAATCGAGAGCAACACAAACCAAGAGAGAGTTGTGGGACAAATCTACGAAGACTCATAATGGTATACAGTCAGACATCTCTATAACAGTCATCCTCTATAACAACATTTCACTAAAACAACCATGTTTTCTGTGGAACCAATCTTATTATATGTTCTTTATAACAACATTTTGCTATAGAAGCCAAAACATATCAGAAGAAATTACGTTGTTATAGAAAGGTTTGACTAAATATTGAGATAGTACTCACACAATAATCTTGATTTCCATCAAAAGGCAATGAAGGATGCCTTCGATATGAACTATCGAATTCTCCCAGCAACTCATTTTTCAGATGCAACAAACTCTCTTTCTCTGCTTCTGATACATCAGAAAATGGACTAGTTGAGAATTCTGTCCTGATGAATGATGGCAGAGAAATCTCGTGTCGAAAATCTGCCTCACCTTTTGCTAATGAATCTTCCAAGATTCCATTTTTACATTGTTGAGGATCCAATGATGACATTTGAACATCACAATTCTTGATCAATTCAGAAGTATCATATTGATTATCATATTGTGTCAACCCGAGGCAACGTTCTGTAGCGAAAAATGCTGAAGAAGGGGAACCAATACAGTTGATTATGCTACTTGAAGATGAACTAACAACAGGCAAACAAGTTTCCATGTATGATGAATATTGTAATTCTTGATCAACTAAGTCCTGAGCTGAATTTTTCGAAACTCCTAAACTATGATCACTCGAAAAGTACTCATTCCCCTGAGTACTAATAAACCTCTGGATACTCATTATGATCAAGAACCAACTGTGGATTTACTTGAACTTTTCAAGATTCAAAGGGGTATTTCAATTGAAATTTTTGTGTCTCAATGAATCCGATAAGGTTAACAGGAGACGCGAAATCAAGAAAACGAGTATGAATATTCAGTAAACTCAAAATGCAGCAGTATTATATTTCAGATTGACAGCTCCTGAATACATATTTTCATATTTTATACATCTAGATGTCTTTAAAAACAAGATATACAATATGTCAACGACTCAAAAAATGCCAGCTTTATTGATTATTCTGTATTGTATAATACTGATAAGGACTAATAAACAATCTCTTTGACAAAACCAAAGCCAGAACATTATAATTTAGTAATAGAAGAAAACAAATGCCAACTTGGTAAACCATAGGTGAAATGTTACTTCAAGCATTCCACAGCTCGAACCTGTGACCTATAGATCAAGCATCAATTGTTGATTCCACAGCTCGAACCTGTGACCCATAGATCAAGCATCAATTGTTGATTCCACAGCTCGAACTGTGACCTATAGATCAAGCATCAGTTGTTGATTCCACAGCTCGAACCTGTGACCTATAGATCACAGATAGATAACGTTATCGTTGGTCCAATGCTTCTAGAGACCTATAATGACATTTGTTGTACTAATAAACAAATTAAAAATGGGAATCTTGAATGAGCTAGACTATGTTCCAACCTAATTTTATATTTCAGAGTTCATGTACTTGTTATAGAAAATAAGATCTAATTTGATTCTCTAATCATTCCTATTTTTATTGTTTATTTTTCTATCATTAGAAACATTTCCACCTCAATATTCCTTCTTCATATTATATTTTGGACCAGTCATTTTCAGTAAGCACGACAATTAAAATGGACCGGAGAAAATATGTGAATTGTTATAGGTCTACATCAAGCATATGCAAAAGTCATATACCATGTAATTGGTACAAAATAAATTGAGCCTAAAATTAGCTTGAATCTCTTTGTGAAAATCAGCATGTGAAGGTGACAGCAGATTCTTTCACAAGGCTTTTGGACATTATTGAATATTCAAAGATTTGTTTTTTTTTTTTATAAATTAAATCAAATCAGAATAGTATAATATATAGTATTATATTTAAATAGTATAAGCATGAAGCCTTTGGAAGTTCCACTAAGTATAACATCTCATTAATCATTATTTATCTGGATTGATTGGGGAGATTCCTTATCGAGGACGTGAATTTAGATAAAAGAGCTTGAAGGTCGAAGATTATGGTAGATATTTAGTATGTAGATGAGCGATTTCTCGCTTCTCAATGGTGGAGCTTGGTTTTAGCTTAGAGCACATATTTATTTGATTCCTTACCAATATTATTACTATTATGCTAGTGTTATCTTTTTCGTCAATTTTATTAGTATTGTTATTTTTTTACATTGGTTACCTTTACTATTTTTTATGTCAGTACCTTTTTGTCTTCAATATTTTCATCATAATTTTTTCTTTACTATCGGATTTTTTTAAAAACTTTTGTAAATGATTTTCTTAAACCAACTGTCTATTAGAAACTCTCTCTGCCCTCAAAGGTATGTAACGATATGGATGTAAAATCTAAAATCTGCATACACCCCACCTCCTCCAAATTTCACCTATGATACCACACTAGATGTGTTATTGTTGTTATAAAGGATTTATAAAATTTGGAGGATAATTCTTTAATGAAGGTCAATAGGAAATGGTCTAATGTGTACTTGTGGCCTCCAACTTTATAAATCTAAGAATAAATTGTTTAAGACTATAGTAATGGAAAATATTAAAGTCAAAATATGATTTACACGTATAAAATTGCACGACCTTCCCCTTGTTTGATTAAATTTGTCAAATTCCATAAATGATACTCACCAAAAAGGTTTGCATATGTGTGTGCACAAAATAATTTAATTATATTCATTTTGAACGCACGCTTTAAATTATAGTTTTTATCTTTTGACGTAATATGTAAATAAGAAAAAAAACAATCAAATATCTTGTATATGTACAATATATACTAATTTTTGCCTTCTAAATTGTTGAAAGGACAATTAAAGTATTAATCTTCAAGTCGTTGGCCAATTTGTATATACTTAAAAAAGGCAAGTCAAAGCATGCAATTTTATGATACATTTATTTTTTTAATCTTTGATAATAAGGAAACTATTTTTATCCGTGTATAATTAGATTTCCAAAAGATCTTGTCATTTTTGGATAATATGTATTAATTCGATCATATAAATGATGTTTTCCAAAGTAAAATTTATAAATTCTTATCTAAGATCAATAATGCCTCAAGAATGAGTATGTCACCTCCCCGCATCAAACAAAATTTTAGCAACTTTAAAATCACACATCTGAAGTTATCTCAAAATGGCTAAACTTATAAAAAAATTCACATACGAAAAATATGACTTAAATAGTGGTTCCAAAATCGGCTAGAAGTGCAATTTTAGATAGACCAGTTTTGTACATATTGACTAGACCCATTGATCAATGTCCATAACTGATAATCCAACTCAATTGATAAATTGGATACGCATATTGGGCCTCATTAGCGGGCTCCGTTATTCTATGCTTCTCCACTTAAATATCAAGTTTTTGAGATATATTAGAAATGTTGCGTCTTTTAGTTCAGCCTAACCTTAGTATAATTAATAACCGAGAAATCCCCGAGGATCAGTGCTACGATTCAAATTTCAATGAATAACCCTTTACCTTGACAGAGTTTGAACTCATAATATGCGTATAAGTCAGACCTATATCATTGTTTTGCTTGTTTTCCAATCAGGTCATATTTATCTAGGCCCGTCTGAGGGTCCATACTACGATTCAAATTTCAATGAATAGCCCTTTACCTTACCAGAGTTTGAACTCATGATATGCATATGAGTCAGATCCATATCATTGTTTAACTCATTTTAGATTGACTCATATTTGACTCAACCAGCTCGAGGGTCTGTGCTACGATTCAAATTTCAATGAATAACCTTTTACCTTACTAGAGTTTGAACTCATGATATGTGTATGAGTCAGATCCATATCAATGTTTAACTCCTTTTCGATAGACTTATATTTGACTCGACCCACTCGTTTGCCACTACTTATCTGACCTACACTTATGTGCTCACTAGACTAAAGCCATGAGACAAGGAAGATAAACCAACCATTAGAACAACGCCCCGGACTTATGAAACAATGGAAAGGGCATGCCTCAAGCTAGCTTACCTAGACATCACATATGGTGCTTTAACCATTAGAGCAAAACCCCAGACTACCAATGTAATCCCACAAGTGAAGTCGGGGAGGTTGGTGTGTATGCAACTCATGATAAACGAAATTATAATAATCCAACAATTGAACTTATAAACATAGCAATAAGTACATTTTAATCCATAATTTTCCCTCCATATATTATACTATAAAGATCTTATCAAAACAAGATGTTTCTATTATTACTTCACCTTAAACCCCTCAAAAACCCTTTTAACAATAATCAAACATTACTCTATCCACCATAAACAACAAAAAAATTTGAACAACATAATTCGATCGAAATAAGAACGATTCTGAAATAATCGAAACCTTTAAGCACGAAGCAATGTCGACTAGTTTAAGCCTTCTTCGAGTCCTTATTGACATTGACATCCCCTTCTGTTGATTTCCCATTGCTCCTCCGATCACCGGAGTATTTAGCCTTGGTGTTTTCTGCATCTCTGTTACTCCGGCTATTGAATTCATTCGTCGGAAAGTTGAACTTTTTTGAAGAAATTTCAGATCTTAAATCATTCAAAGCATTTCTCAACAATCCATTTTCAGCTTGTATGGTCTCCAGCTGCTGCTTCACATCCAAACAAGCTTGTGTCAAATCAGCATTTCTGGGCAAATTGTTAGCTTTCTTCAAATCATCTTTCGCTATATATTCGATACCGATCTTATTCATCACCAGCAGTGGACAGTGACGGAACGAAATGCCCGCCGGCGATGGGAAGTTGGTGTTCCCTAGGATAACAGTATCCGGATCGTCCACTGCAGGAACTTTAGGAAACCTGAGACCCCATCGGAAATTCACCACAGCACGGTTTCTCACAGGTAACGAAGTACGGGCACTGACAACCGCGCCGGAGAACAAGTTTTCCACAGCTCCGGCGACGGCCGATTCCTCCGGGAAAACCCCCACTTTGCTGCCGAGAAACGCTGCTTTCTCTTGGAAATAATCGGTTTTCATCACCGGAGTCTCGAAACCGTTTTGAATCGGATCAATCCCATTCGATTTCGAGTTCAAACTCTTCGTAAGAGCCGAAGAGGAGTGTGATTTCTTCACACAAAAATCCCCAAATTGAGGTTTGAAATGAATGAAGAAGCTAGGGTTTTGATTCCCAACCAAATTGAACTCAGCACTCATGGTAAACGGACTAGATACCGGAGACCCAAAATGCCCAATCCCAGTTTTGAACACAAAACTAAACGGATTGAACGAATCATTCGGCCGATAAGCAACTTTGAACGAAGGCCCAGAATCGAACAGAGTTCCTAGACTCAGCGATAACTCCTTCGATTCGCCGGCAACGATTCCTGATTGGAACGGAAAGTTCAACACGCTCAGAGGAACTTTAGCTCTGATTAATGGTTTTTGTTCATCGCGAAACTTGATTGAAGCTTTCATGTTTGTTTCTGTTTGAGGAAAACCCAATTTAGTAAAAGGGATTAAGAACAAAACCCAATTCTCCGATTTGGATTTGGATGAGTAATGAAAAGAGAAAGTGAGGGTTTATATAGCTGGATCTTGAAGAAAAAGAGGGTTTAAGGGTTGCAATGGAGCGGAGATTCAGCTGAACTGAGCTGGCAGTGGTGAATGGGGTTTTTGGATTATTTGGGGAGTCTAATGACTAAATTACCCCTAATCATATCATCATTAAATAGTAGTAATTAATTAAGGAAAAATATAAAATTGGAAATAAATTCATACCATATAGTATGGTATTATATTAATTCAATCTATACATTTAAATAATTACCTATTATTCCACTATTTATTAATTATCTACCAAATTTGGAGTAAGATATATATCTCAATATATCTGTCCTTAAAAAAAACATAAAATGAAGTTTTACCCACTTAATTATTTCTTTGAAATAGAGTTCTAAGTTATCTCACCCTTAAGGTGGATTTTAAAAAGAACACTACAATCATGAGACAAGTTATAAGTTATCTTATGATTCTATTCCAATCAAATATGAATTAAAATCATCCTAAAATTAATCTCAAAATTAATCATCCCTTATCTCTTATAGTAAATGAGTCCTTAAAGTTCTAAATCCACTTTTCAATTTGGGTTTATTGTCAACTTGGAACTTTATTGTATGAACTAACTGTCATGTTTAAACAAAAGGACAAAAAATGTTGTTGATGGCTTTTTAGGAATTTAACAAATATATGATGATTTGGATTGATATAAGTAGGATGGGGGAAATGCCATGTTTTATATTTTTGAAATTCAAATTTTGTATTTGTTGCGAGTTGCAACTAAGGAAATTTGTGGCCACCTATCTGTAACTGATTGAAATTCAAATTTTAAATTATTCCAATCATTTATATTTTGACTTCTTATAAGTTTTTTAATTAATTTATTAGTACTGAAGTTATGTTTGAAAACAAATTTCTAGAATTTCAGATTCGATTTGAAGTTCACACTTAAATTTTTGAAATATCTTTGTCATTTAAATTGCATTTTCATTTTGTGATTATTGTAAATTCACACGAGAGATTAAGCCTGTTTATTAAAAAATTATACAATGTAAATAAGGAGGCAAAAGTGTATGTGTTTGCATGTATATTCAACTATCCTGACATGATTTTTAATTTTAATTTTAATTTTATTGAACTTATTACTCTGCCATTATAAATTAAAGTAAGAATATGCATAAATTAACTATTATAATTGGGACAAAGTGTATGAT
This sequence comes from Solanum verrucosum, assembly GCF_900185275.1. Taxonomy (NCBI): domain Eukaryota; kingdom Viridiplantae; phylum Streptophyta; class Magnoliopsida; order Solanales; family Solanaceae; genus Solanum; species Solanum verrucosum. The sequence continues at coordinate 1,068,706 of NW_026020420.1, forward strand.
AATAGATGTGTTATGTATTTACTAGATTGGTGTGAAGATATCAATAGGCTAACACATACACAAACTCTTTATTTTTTCTTTTAATTTTATTTTAGCATTGCAACTCAACCTTGTTTCATTTTAAGCCTCCAATTCCATTTCTCATATACCATTTAAACACAATATACAAGCAAACATTAAATATGAGTTGAGCATTAAGTTTTTACACGAATTGCCCCTATTTCAGAATAGTCTTCAATTTTTGTTCATATTGCTCATGTAATAAAAATATGTGGGCCAATATGCCCTTATATATGATCGAATTTTGCTCAGTATAGGTTGAGAAAACTTTTGCCTCGTTCTGTAATAGTAAGAATCAAATTATTTGACATAAATTATGTAGTATCCAATTCACTCGACATAAGTTATGCCTCTTACGACATAACTCGTGGAATCTAAAATTAAACCTCACTAAACATCAATTATATAGAAATTAAGTTATGTCTTCTACGTTAGTTGATCTTAAATTGAACTTTATCTCAATTGACATAAACATTTGTGCAAATTATCCAAAATAATATATTTACCTAACTTCCTAAAATAGCCACAAAATCTAATTGAACTTGTACTTCATAATGGGCCTTTTACTTATTATGGGCTATTAACCAACAAATAAGCCCAAAAAGGAAAAAAAGCCCTAAAAGAGTAAAGTCCAATAACTCACGTGCTACGTATACTCTCACATCACAGCACGTGACTTTCCCTTATTTAAGATTTCGCTCAAAAAAAAAATTCAGAAAATCCCGCGCGGATTCCAAATTCCCACTCTTAACTAAATTTAAATCCGAATATTCAAATCCGGAAAAACTAATATACGCTCACTCCGCCCCCCATTTCTTCACCAAAAAAAAAACCCTAGTTCTACTGTTTGGGTTACCGGTTTTGGCCCGGCGATTTTGCTTCTAGTTCTTGATTTTTTGTTGTTTAAAGTAAATTTTTGTTAGTGATTTTGGTGTAGTTGATCTGTGAGGTAAATTTGAAGCTATGGATTTCAGAAAAAGGACTAGAAATGATGTTGGTGCTAATGTTAATGGCGGTGTGAAGAAATATAAGCCAGGTGAAAATTACGCTGTTTATATATGGTCATAATTGTTTTTTATTTATGTATGTATAGTAGATGTTGATTCGTTGTGTGTTTAGTTTGTTATATTTTGAGACAATGGGTGAAAATCCTTACTCTGCCCCTTTGTGTCTATGTTTAGTTCTTCGGTGATGTTTTTTGTGTTAGTTTTAGGGTGGTTTATTTGCTATGTTATGTTCGGAGTGTGGATTATGGAGTGTTCGTTTGAATTTCTATTGGTATTAAGAAGTTAGTAGATTTCATAGTATTTATGTGGTTTAGAACCCTAAGTTCTCAGGTTCGAAACTCAGTGGAGACGAAAAATATATTAGGTGTTTTTTCATATTTGAGTCTTGGTGGACAGAGTTACATGATATCTGGTGCTGGTGTGAGGTGATAGGTATCTTGTGGAATTAGTTGAGGTGGACGAAAGCTGGACTAGACACCATGATTAACGAAAAAAATAAATAGGATTTACTCTATAGGGAAAAAGAGAAATCGAATTCTTGTTTTATGAGGTGAAATTCTTCTAGCTTTTTGAATATATAAGAGAGGATGAGTAGAATGTATTAGAGCACTTCCTGTCCACTTCTGTGTACTCAGAAAGAAGCAGAGCGGATTTTGAAGTTTATCTCATTTGTGCCAAAGGAACTGATCAATGAATGTTCTGTTATGGAATAAGAGGTTTAAGCATTGTAGTATCATGTGCATAGGAGTTGTGTAGATGGACCAATGAGGATGTATGAGAGATTGGCTGAGGTTGGCCTAAGGAGAGAGAAAAGTAGGCTTAAGGAGTTTTGGGGAGAGTTGATTTGGTATGGCATAATGCACCTTGAGTTTATTGAGGGTATTACACATGGCATGAGGGTGTGGAGGTGGAGTATGTCATGGTAGACTGTTAGTAGGCTGCCAAGTGCTCTCCCCCCCCCCAAAAGTATTAGTTTCATTTTTACGTTTTTTATTCGTAAATTTATAGTATTACTTGTTTGTTTCTTCCATTTCGCTTAGCTTATTATCTTGCTGTTGTTACTTGTTACTGTGCAATAAGGTTTGTGTACACTCTACGATCCCCATGCTCCGCCTGCTGGGATTATATTTAGTATGTTGTTGTATCCTTGCCTTTTGGAGTCCAATGACATATTTATGTCTCCTACATAGTGGTGATGGAGCATGTAAACATCGTTTCAGCTGAACCCAACAAATCTTAAATATGTGCAGAATCATCAACAAAATTACACACTTGGATGTTTCTGCCATTTATGTTATGGGTTCAAATGTAAAAGTGTTAGCATTGACCCCATCAAATTTAGAATTTGGATGTGTTTATGCACATCTTACTTATGATGGAAACATTAATATACTGATTTTCTTGATGCAATATAGTTACCATTTTTTCTCTGAAGATGGACTTGAGAAGATTTGGTGAACCTCTTATAAATAGTTACATACTTCCTGGAGTTTCTACTTCTACCATATTAAGTTGTTTGTGCTGGAAATAAGAAATATGATATCTGTCTAATTTTCATCTAGAATAAATGTAAACAGAAAGATTTCTAACTGGTATAAATAATTAATTCGGTTCAACAGAAATGGACTCAATATCAGGTGGTGTAGGCAGCAAATCAAAGCCATGCACGAAGTTCTTCAGGTTCAAATCCTTGTCTACTTAATGAACTTTAATTTAGTATGGAATTTAAGTTATGTCAAGTGCAACATTTACAATTGCTAATATTTTTGTTGTGACACAAGCTGAATAAATGTAGATTTATGCTGGTCAGCCTGTGAGGCTGTTAAATGGTTAAAATGCTGTTGATGTTTAATGATTATGCAAATGTTTGTTAACAATTTTTGTGTAGATTAATATTTCCAGCTACAATGCACTTTGGAGAAATAAAAAATGATTTCTAATATACCAACAATCTTCTTAAATCTCTACCTAATTTGTACTGTAATAGCCTGTGCCTTACAGTTATACATTTGAAAACAGGTATGTGACCCACTTTCTTTTAATTAGATGGACTATGTCTATAATGATACTAAAAGTTATCTCTTATGGTCTAGTAGGGATACTTGTTAACATTTAATGACTGTCACCCATGATATTCTTCTGATACTCAGTCTGGTAGTGAAGTTAATCTTGATAACCAGTTTAGTGGGTCTTCTAGTAAGTGAATTATTGGTAAAGCTTTTAAGACGCAAAATAATACTCAGTGGCACCTGTGAGGTCCAATTCTGCTTCTTTTGTTTGATGTGCTTCTTCAGTGTACCCTGTTTTCTTTTGTAGTTCTGGGAATAACTTTCTTCATGAGATTTTGCCGTCACTTTGGTGCTCATGAATATAAGGATTTATATGATACTGTCTTTTCACTTGTTTAAAAAATTATTAGGTTTTACTTCTTGGTTGCTTAGTTGTTTAGTTTTCAAGCAAAAATTATTTAAATGATTAATGGAAGTTCTTGTCAAGTTTGGCACTTTAACCAGGATGCAATTATTGTGTCTGAAGGACAGTTCCTTTTATGGATGCTGTGCCGGTGAATTGTTTCTTGATTTATGTGTTCTGAACAATGTCCTTTCTCTTTTGCATTTTTAGCTGTTAGTATATCTTCTGGTTCTTTTATGCATAATACAGACATTTATTCTGATGAATATTTCTCGTCCCCATTGTGCTGAATGGGCAAAAAGATGGGATTTTGTTGGACAGAAATGCTGGTCTTTCTTTTGATGATAATGATCTCATTTATTCTTAATTGTTCTGTGTTGGTAAGAATACAACAACATACTCAATGTTTTCCTGCAAGTGGATATCTTATTTTGTTTAGTGCATAGTGTGGAGCAAAGTGAAGAGGTTCTCTTCCTGTTCCTGAAAGTTGGAACCTAGGACTCTGGACTCTAAACACCTACTTTTCGTATCTGTCTTGCTTGTATATATTGTTTTCCCAGAATCATAATTGTTAGACCTGTTCACCCAAGTTCGATTGCTGTGCAATGCATTTTTGCGTTGTGTTTGGGAAAGTATTGCAAATGAAATATCATAATCCAATTGTCTGGAACTTTTATCTGGTTTCATCTGCTGTGCCTGCATTGCCCATTCTGTCTAATTGTGATGGGAAATTTGGTTTTGGAATGGTTTGAAGTTTATTTTTTTTATTTTTTGGGTTGCAGCACCGCTGGATGCCCCTTTGGTGAGAGCTGCCATTTCCTTCATTACGTCCCTGGTGGCTATAGTGCAGTGACCCAGATGATGAAATTGACACCAGCTCCATCTTTGAGAAATGCTGCAGCTCCCCCTAATTCCAATGGAAATGCTCCTTCTATGAAAACCAAACTTTGCAACAAATTCAACACGGTGGAGGGATGCAAGTTTGGAGACAAATGCAATTATGCTCATGGGGAGTGGGAAATTGGAAAGCATACCATTCCTTCACAAGAGGATCCACGTGCCATGGGGTTTGGATCTATGCCAGGTCGTTTTGGTGGTGGGCGGGGGGAACCTGCTATCTCAGGACCTGCTGCTAGCTTTGGTACATCAGCCACTGCAAAGATCAGTGTGGATGCTTCCCTGGCTGGAGCCATCATTGGGAAGGGTGGAGTGAATTCTAAACAGATTTGTAGGCAGACAGGAGCCAAGCTGGCAATCCGTGATCATGAAGCAGATGCAAATCTCCGAAACATAGAGTTAGAGGGCACGTTTGAACAAATTTCCCAGGCCAGTGCCATGGTAAGGGAGTTGATCAACAGCCTTGGTCCTGTAGGTGGCCCTGGAAGAACACATGGAAATTCTGGTGGCCCGGCTCCTCCAATGAACAACCTCAAGACAAAGTTGTGTGAGAATTTTGCTAAAGGGTCTTGCACATTTGGAGACAGGTGCCACTTTGCTCATGGTGCTGCTGAATTGCGGAAAACAGGAGAGTGACTGTAATAGTTCACTTCACTTTTTGTAGTACCTAGCTCTTTAGAACGCCCAGTTGTGTGTCACATTGTATGATTCTTCTTAATTTTGGGCTCAGGTTATGAAATGCAACTTCGTTTGAGGAATTGAGCTTTATTTTAGTATTCAGGCAGGGTTTTTGACATTTTATAAAATCAGAAATTGTAGTTGCAGTAATGAATGTTTGTGTTAGAAGTTTATTTTCTCTGATTTCCTTTGATCCATTTGATATCTTTTTTGAGCTCTGAGCCTGTACCTGTTTGAATATGTTAACTCCAATTAAGAAAGGGAAAGAATTGGTGTATATGCATGTAATGAGGTGCCTCTTAATTTTGAATTTTCTAGGAGACTCTGCAAATGCAAGAAGAAAATAGATTTCTAATGGCTATTGGGCTTTCTATGTGGACCATGTTGTCATCTTTACAAAACTTTCCAAATGCCAAGTTCTGAACCCCATAGTAGGGGTGTACAAAATCGAACCGAGAACCGAACCAAACTGCAAACCGAGTTAACCCGAAAAAAACCTGACTATATTGGGTTGGTTTGGTTTTAACTAAAAAAACCAATCCGAGACCAAACCAATCCGAATTTATATATATAATTTTAAAATTTTATTTATACATAAAAATATTTACTTTGATATAATTTTTAAATATTTCTTATACTTTTCCATAGTTTTTATCTTTTAATATATTATTTCAAGTTTGAAACTTAGAATTATGAATGAGCCAATAAAAATTATAGTCCACATATGTTGGTAATTATAATAAAGCTTAAATCAAAATCAAATTAATACTAATGCAAAAAGAAAATCAATTCAACACTAAGAATGACAATAATATTGAATATTTGTTCTTTAGTTTTACATTGGTTTAGACAATTAAAATACATAATCTAATTTTAATTTTCTTTAATATTTAGTCATGTAACTAATACTTATTAAACTTAATTTTAGCATGATTTAGTACTTTTAAATTATGATCATTTTCATTCTGACTTGTTAATTTGCAATATTTGTTTTACGCGATTTCATTATTATTATTTTTGTTGGATATTTTAGTGTCATTAATCATATCATATTGTGTTATATTTTTAAGAAACATCTTAGATAGTTGTATTTTGGTAGGACTAAAGAAATATTTGAAGTACAAGTAAATTATATGTTGTGTATGAATACTTTACCGGAAAAACCCGAAAAAACCCGAGGTTGAAAAACCCGAGTTTTATTGGTTTGGTTTGGTTCATAAATTTAAAAATCCGACACAAATGATTTGGTTTGATATTTGAAAAACCCGAACCAACCCGGCCATGTACACCCCTACCCCATAGTCTTGCTATCAAAATAATTTTCAGGCTAACAAACATAAATTATTCCTGAGGAGTTTGTAAGTTTTAACTTTGATTCTTTATTAAACTTTCACTCAACCTTCAATTAAATGGAATGTCCATTTTAAGTCCCTTACATAGAAAAAAATGTCAAGATTTGACAAAGGGTAGAATGTTGTCATAACTCTAGGTAGAGATGTTTTTGATAGATCGTGACCGAAAGAAAAACACATGAATGCAAATTAAAAAATAAACAATGCATGTAAAGAAATCATGACAAAATACTATAGAAAACAATCTGAAAAAAAGAAAGAAACAATATTGAATTACAATAAAATAGTGTTATAATCAAAATACAAGAAATAGTATTAATATAAATCGAAGTAGAAGAAGCTATAGAGAAAAATACTATTACTACCACTACAAAAAAATAATTAAACAAGACAATATTCTACTACCTATTAATCATTTATTCTAATTCGTATCCAATAAAACCAAGTTTGCACGTTAAAGTGGGAGAAAAAAAGCGTGAATAATAATATTCCAGGTAAGCAGCAATCGTGCTACCCAACGGCCGGTCATGAATGACACGTCACAAAAAATGGTCCCCACATTTAAAAACATTTACTCCCTCCGTCCTATATGACACTTTTCAAATTTCAAAATTCAAATAAGTCTATCTTTGACAGTTAATTTTTCAGAGATCTTTTAAATATTTTGAATTATCAATTATTGTAACGTATAATATTTTTTACGTAGTTTACAAATATATAGATTTCATTTCAAAAAATTTGAAGATTCCATATGCAAATTCCCCATCAAATTTAAACTGTTTTACTCTCGAAAAACTAAAAAGTGTCACATAAATTGGAAAGCTCCCGCTTGGGGAACCCTATCTGATTTGCCACGTGGAGTCTTACAAATGAACATGCGTGTGGGCCGGCACACGAGCCTCGCGTTTTCCTAATGGATCCAATATGACGTTACCCAAGATTTTCATGGGCCTTAATATGGGCCCAATACAAAGATACCCTTGTATATTGCACGTGCAGATCCAACCGTTAATTATCTTTTTTCCTTCTTTTTTTTTTCAATTACGGAATTTCAATTTTATGGATTCTGAATTTTATAATAACTATTACAAGTTATAATAATATAATCGAGTTAATATTTATATATATTTAATGAATTTCATTAGCACAAATATATTATTTGAAAAAAATTTACTAGGTTCATCTGATCATACATACAACTACTGAAAGTGGTGAGTGAAGTAAACTCGATCAAAGAAGCATGCAGGGTTAAATAACTTTAGAAGAAGTCTCTCATAAAGACAACATAGATTTTGTTTATTTCACTTTTATAATACCCTATTTCTAGTCAAAGTAACTTTCATGGGTCGTGCTGTGGGAGACTGGGAGTGCTTCACCTTTAATCATAGGTCTCGGGTTCGAACCTTGGATATGAAGAAAATCCTGTTGGGAGAGCCACCCCCGAATGGGCCCTGCAGTGCACGATCCGGATTAGTCGGCTCCAACATAAACTTCGGACACCGAATGGGAAACCAAAAATAAAAAAACTTTCATTTTGATAGCAATGTCTAAAAAATACTGTAATTTTGATAAATATTATTTCATCTTTCCAATAATAAATCCAAACTTCATATAAAGTTCATTTCTTAACTTTTCAAAAGAAACAATTTATCCACGAAGGATTTGACTGTTTCCAATTAAGTACGTACATAACTCCCCTTCGTTTCAATTTGTGTAACATTGTTTAATTGAATAATTGAGGCAACGCTACCATATTAAATATGTCTCTGTGTAACCTATAAATCACGTGTTGAAATTTGTTAGTAAGGGTGAATTGAGAAATTTTCAATTTTTTAAAAGTTTCATACTATTCTTTTTTAAACAGATGAATAAAAAAAATACTGATGCATAATTTATAATAGGAGGAATATAAAATTAGTAAGTAATTAAAAAGCAAGATATATATTAAATAATTGGAGATTATGATAGTTACGTTAGGATTATTATGATATTAGTTAATTAGTGATTATTAATTTCCAACAATGCAACCGGCACTATGGAATTGATCACAAACAGGCAAACAGAAAAAAATATTAACTAATTGATTTATTTTTTATTTTTAAAATGGTGAGTTGTAATAATAAGTATTATAACCTATAGTGAAGCTCAGATTATAATAATACTTATTAATATTACAACTCACCATTTTTAAGTTATTGTAATTTTAAGGTCTTGTTAGATTTTTTTTTTTTTTCATTTTTGAGACTTAAAGCAAATACTCTACCTCTGTTTTAGTTTGTTTGTCTTACTTTTTTTAGTCAGTTTAAAGATGATGCCATTTTCTAACTTTAAAGGATACTTTGATATATTATTCTATATATCTTTAGTTTAAGATAAAGAGATTCAAAAGTTTTGTTTACTTTATTATAAATCTTCGTGTCAATTCAAAGTTAAACAAACAGATCATAGGGAGTAATAATTTTAAATTTGCACTTTGGAATATTTGTTTTAGGTTATTGGAAACACGTTGAGCAATCAGCAGTGGTGATATATTTTAATTAGTATCTTGGGTTTAAATTATTTTATATGAAAAAAAAATAGACATATATTGTTGTACTAAGATATTTGGAGATTATGTCTGAATCTGAGAAATTGGATATGTACTTACAAAAAGGGCCACTCTAATTAATGCAGGCCATGACCACTTTTATAATTTTCTTGTTACAAAATTATGAGAATATTCATGTTATTTAGTGATTGGAATTACCTATTTATACATTTTCTATAATATAATATATACATGTTACCAATAATATATAGCTATTATTTTATACTTCCATTCCAAATATACCCTTCTTAATTCTTGGTGTTTGTGGGGGGTTAGTCATGGTCACTATTTTGTTATTACCGCTATAGATTATTACTCCCCCTAGATTGTTCAGACCAGGTCGATTTAATAATGATGTACATAATTAGGGTTTTCTAATGCTTTTTCAAGAGTTTTTTATTTTTTATTTTTAAATTCTCTCCAAACAAGCAAGGTGATGGACATCATCATTTCTTTCAGTAATAAACTACGTTGTGATATTAGCCTTCAATATTTTTTCATTGATTTTCGAACCTCCAACAGAGAGGCGTTGTTGATGTGGCTTTTGATGAAAAAGTCACAAATTCTGATAGTTTAATAGACGTCTGTTGGTATTCTAGCCTTTAAGGTGACATTATTCAAGTGTGCTTAAAGGGTTAGTATACTTAAGTGGCTTACATAATCTTATCTATTAAGAAATAAGTATTTGAGAGTTGTTAATTTTTAAATGTTACAACTAATTAAGATTATCCAATCAATTAATCTAATTATGTTAAACTTTGTGATATGGATAAGCATTAATGCTTCTATCTGTTTGTATAAAAACTACTGAAAAAGATAAACCAAAGTTTAAACACCTAATCTTAACTGCTTTTTTATATTATGATAAAAAAGTCAATTTCCCCAAATTTGGGAGAAAAACAAATTGTTTTTTAATACTACATGCATGTGCCAACTACCAATTAGTGGTGGAAGCCATTTCTTGATATTTCAACAAGTTAGCCACTATGTTTTTTATACTAATCATAGAAAAAATCACATTAATTAATTATATACATCATATGACAATTATATGATTTTAATAAATGAATAGGGTCATTCTTGTAATTCTAAGTAATGATTTCTCCTTGATAGACATATTGTTTTTACATATAATATATGATCATGGGATTGGGAACCACCAAAGGTTGTGGTTATGAAATTAAGTGGTATGCATTTTTTCATCCTAAATTATAGATGTCATGTTCGAGTTATGAATATGAAGTCACTGTTACTGGAAAATGTTTTACTCCAAAGTGGATTTTTTCGATGTGAATTTAAATTAATTGCCCTCAAGCGCATTTTTTCCAATGTGAATCTAAATTAGTCTCCCTAAAGCAGATTTTTTCGATGTGAATCCAAATTAGTCTTCTTAAAGCAGGTACTAGACATCGATAAAAAAAATCAAAAAAATATGATTGTCATAAAATGATAAATACTCTTTCACTCTTAACCAAATGTTTCATGTTTAATCGTCTTTCATAAAGAGCATTTACCTCCATCACGAATTCAAATTCATCAACCCTAAAGCGAAATACCGAACATCGAATAGAAAAACAAACCAAAAGAAATCATTGGGGGACCATTTAGTTCAATTATTTATTGACTCTCTCCCCCTTTGTACTATGTCAGAAAAGGATTCATCCAATCCTTGCCTCAAACGTACATCTTGTTTTTCTTCTTAAATTTTCTCCACTGTCCAACAAATTTAACATAAAAAAAATAATTAAAAAAATCCTCTATTTTTTAAAAATTAATTCCCCTATATATATATAACCTTATTATAACTTCCTTCCATCTCAGTCATATTCTATATATCATTTTCTCCACAAAAATTCCACTAAACATGATGTACAACATAACACAAAAACAAAACCAAATTGCAAGAACAAGTCCATCAACACCTCTAAATATGTTGAACAAAAATTCACAAAATATATCCAAATTGAAGCCAAAAATTCGAATAATTCATATATTTGCACCTGAGATTATCAAAACAGACGTAGCGAATTTTCGAGAACTTGTTCAAAGACTCACAGGGAAGCCATCAGAGATCAAGAAAAGATCAAGAATTAGTAGTTGTACTAAAAAATTAGTTCCAAATAAGTTGGAACTAATTAAGGGTGGATATAATTGTAATTATCCATCAGAATTAATCATGAGAGAAAAGATTAAAGGTGAAGAACAAGAAGATATATGGAGAAGTGCTAATTATGGTGGAGGATTTTTGGGTGGATTTCAAGAATTTGATGGTTTTATGCAAGATTTTAATCAAATTCCATTACTCCCTTTGGATGCTAATAATACTACTAATCATCATTTGGATGGTTATGGAGAATCTCCACTAGCTATTCAGATAAGTGATACGTGAATTGCTCAGAAAAAAAATGATTTGATAGACGGATTGAGATGATTCGATTTTCTAGACCTATATTTAGCTTGAGAGAGGAATTTAATTTGATTTATTGATGTTAGAGGCTAATGAGTAGTATTAATTTGTTTAATTTTTTCTAATTTTTGGTTGTTGTTGTTTCATTGTTTCTTTTAGAGTTTAACTTAATTAATTAGTCTTATTGGTTAATCCAATTCTTGATCATTATTCCCAATCTTCTTTTCTGGATAATTAAATCATGTTGAAGTAGCTTCAATTATGTTAAGATTAAGAGCATTGTTGTATTAGTATATATATACTCACTACATTTCAGTTTATGTAACGTATTTTTTTAGCTTATTTGAAAAAAAAATTGATATACGTTTAAATTTAGAAACGATTAATTTTATACTTCTCATTTTATTCTTAATAAAAAACTTTTATAGGTCGAGAGTCTATCGAAAACAATCTCTCTACTTGTGTCTTCATAAGGTAGGGGTAATACTCCGTACCTCTTGTTGTTTTTGTTCCATTTGGATACATTTTATTACTTAATCACTAGTTTGTTTTGTTTCTTCCATGTGGACCTTTCTTGAAGTATATATAACATAATATAATATAAAATAAATTCTCATCTTACATTAACAAGTATCTGCAATTTGGCAAACCATCAAAATGAACATTAGAAAATGATATTACTTCTATTATAAGTTTCACACATTTCTTTTCTTATATAATACTTGATTCGGTTTATTTTATGACTGTTAATTTAACTGAACATAAAATTTAAGAACGTAAAAAATATATTTTTTTTAATCTAATCGTCTTAGATTATGATTGTTTGGATTCTGATAGCTCTATCATAATTAAGTTTCACTTAGTGATAAATAATGATTAATATTTAATACTCACAATGCAAACGGCAAATAGAATTTCATCGCATACCTTAAATGCAAACTGATAAACAAATAAAAACAAAAACAAAAAAAAGAATCAATTGAGTTTTACTTTTTCTTTGTTTATTTATGACTGATGAAAGCTGAGATTATGTTACGTAATTGAAATTCTTATGTCTTGTTAGTAGTTTTCATTTTTTTTTTTCTTACAAAATAGGTACGTATGTTATTTGTAAAAACGACAACTCAGTACACTAAGCTTCTGCTATTTTTGAAATTCGAGTAAAGACTGAACTACAAGGACTTGTTAATACGTGAGTTTCTATAAGAGGTTGTTTTCAAAGTTTGAATCTGTGACCTTCCGATTCATGAGAATTTTATTTGTTTTATTGCAAGTTGGAATATTAATATTTACGTTATTGATACCACAGTCTTACAAGAAATTTACTTATGGGGTGTTGTTTGATTTTAAACCTTGTTTTAGTTTATATTATCCAAACAATGAAGTGTTAAGTTGGGTTTAATGATCAAGTTGGCAACTATGATGTATACTAATTCAATGAACAATAAAAATTAATTTCGTTATTAATGAATATCATTTAGTAGAAATAAATGGCATAGCCATTCTTGTAATTGTAAATGAGGATCACACGGTCAAACGTCTCTATAACAATTCTTCACTATAACAAGTTAACAACCAAGCTTTTCTCAGAATCGACTTTTTTATGTTATATTTTATCTCTCTATAACAACAACCATCTTTGCAACATCGCGTTCAATGCTCATCATTTTGACATTCAATCTATACAATACTTAGTGAAAAAGATGTAATAACAACATTATGTAGATGTTAAATACAGCAGCTGAGGGTGATGAGAGAAATGACCGGGTTTTTCGGAGAAAGTTGAGCTCCTCAGCTCTCATAATCCGATAATGGTTCTGGATCAGGGACCGGATCCAACCTTGTTAGGACCTCGGGTTCTCCAGCAGTGTTCCTTACTATCTGTTTTCAAACATGAAACAACCAACAACACCAGAACTTTTCGGTTCAATGCATTAGCATAAGAATTGGCATATCATTTGGGTATACTCGACATATCTTTAGTTTAAGAGCACAAGATTCAAAAGCCTTGTTTACTTTCTTAAACTTCGTGTCTAGTCAAAAGCAGATAGACAAAATGAAACGGAGGGACGAGGGAGTATTAATTTTGCAAGACCAATGATTGTGGCTCTGTTTTGGCATTTATAAAAGGATTGCTGCATTTTCCACTAATAGAACTAACAAAAAAGGACTTACCAGTATCTCTTCATCAAGGTAGGAAATTATAATGAGTCTTTGAAACGCCTCGCCTGTAGAAAGTAGTACTAACTATTAGATATGACTAGAATAGCAGCATAAATATAAATTTAGGAAAGTTAAGGGCGTCAAATTCGATTGGAAATGCAACTAGCTGAAAGGGAATGATCAACCAGGAAGAGAAATCTGATTTGAACCAAGTATATTGGACGGATGCTGTTAACAGGTGAATGAAGAACTCAAAATTCGAGACGAAAATGGGACAGACTAAACGAGATGAAGTGGTAATGTTGAAAAGACAGAGGGTCAGACTTTGTCCTTAGTTGATAGCAAAGATTAAATCCGAAAGATATATTAAATGCTTACCAAGAGGAATTTTCAAGCCACGGGACACAGTGTCTCTGATGGGAACAGGAAGTTGTTGGAGAGTGTTAACAGCTTGATCCAAAGCACCCTTTAGTTGCTCAGGCACGGTATCCTCATCTACCTTTGGAGTTTCAAATATCCCTTCAACATATTCCTCTTTCATTCGAATAGGTCCCTCAACAGAAAACTTGCTGGACAGAACAAATTTATTTTCGATCTGCATTCCATCATCATTATATTTATTTCCTGCTAAAATACATGATTGGGATATATGCAATTATCTCTTCATGATGACTAGAACTAATAAAAATGTACGACACAGCGCCTTGAGGCCTTGACTCGATTGAGTCGAGCTCGATTAACTTGGTTAGACCAAACAGGGTTAGCTAATTCTTCCTAATTAGCCTGAGCAATAGCATTTAGGTTCACGGCCAGTGCGAATCAAAGTATACTCAACCCAACTCAAATTTGCTAAACTAGAGAAACTTATTTAGTAGTAAGTTAAAATGTTCATATGCCCAAGCAGTCAATGGTGTCGCATGGTCTGCGTTTTAGTGATGCAAAATAGTTAGGTGACTTCTTCCCATCTTCCTAATCCATCCTCAGTGAGCAGAGTTATCTGGTACTAGTGAAGTAATGTAAGTGCTCGACGGAATAGCTAACTTACGCGCAAAGAGACCTGATACCATATATTACAGCGGAATCGATTATGCTGCTTTCTGTTTCCTAACAGTAAGTCTACGAAACTATCGTCAAAAGTATCAAGCTTTATGCACAAGTATATTTTTTATCGTCCATCTCAGGGGGCTAGCAGTGAGCTTACAAAATAACATCCATCAAATGTCTGGTAATACTTCAATTGGTTTTTACTCTTTGACTTGTTCCATCATTTACTATTTGCTTGTTACTAAGCAATTCTCTTTGTTCCTAACTATCCTTTGTTTCTTGAATAATGTTAGATTACACGAAGCACCGACTATCTAAAAGTATAAACAAACTCTGTTGGCACTTTTTTCCTTCCACCTTCTAATTAGTAAAGACATTTTTTTTTGTTTCTACTTGGCTATAGT
Source organism: Solanum verrucosum (assembly GCF_900185275.1). Classification (NCBI taxonomy): domain Eukaryota; kingdom Viridiplantae; phylum Streptophyta; class Magnoliopsida; order Solanales; family Solanaceae; genus Solanum; species Solanum verrucosum. The sequence goes on from NW_026020420.1 coordinate 1,083,717, forward strand.
ATATGTTCTGCATATGAAATATAATCACAAAGATGAATTACCGTGTTCAATAATTTCACATGCGCAATAGCAGTCCCATATCCATTTCTGATTAGCAGATCTAATTTTGATAAATTTGCCAATGTTGATGGAATTCTCCTGCAATAGCACAATATTCGAACATTAGCTGCTATTAGAATCAAACAGAACTTCCACTAGGAAGCTAAAGCTCCACTATAGCTAAATCCGCTATATCTAAGTATTTATCATTCCAGTACTTGATAATTCGTCTTTTGGGGCAAATTTGAGGTTCTAAAACTAGGAATTTTCTAAACCTCATGATATTCAACACAAGTGGATGTAATCCAACAAAAAGAAAAATAGATACTTGCCCAAATAAAAGCCTGGTAGCCAAGAACACCGGGCTTGAAGTTCCAAACCACTCAAAATTCCATAGACCTTCCAAAAAGGGAGACCTGGATAGCTGAAAATACAAGTAAATAACTAATCAAGAAGCTTGAACAATGAAATTGCTCAGTCAGATTTTAAACGCCTTACGTTGTGGGTCGTGGTGTTGGATTAAGCCTCTCAAGGGCAATGATCCTCTCGTTCACATCAACGCGCTGAACATCTGTTGTCCTCCCAGTGATCACTCCCTCAAAACCTCCAGCATCTTTCAACTATTGCAGAATGAACAACACACACAAGTGCTTAAAGGACTTAAAATTGATTTTATGTTCTACTTCCTTATGTCCCAATTTATTTGACATAGTTTAACTCAGCACAGAGTTTTGTACCAAATAATTTGTTTTTGTATAAACAAGAACCTAAATAGGAGTATAAAACTAAACTACTTTCTAAATGATTGAACACATCGACAGCCCATCAACTTGCTAATAAATTTCATTAAGATACTCGAATTATGACACTAAGATACTCCCTTCTCAAATTTTGAAAAAGTTTTTCTTTTCATATTCTCATGCACCCATTACCTACTTTCACTCAACAACCCATTGGTGGAGCCACCTTATGCTGAGTGGTGTCAAATCGCCAGAAAATCACACTGTTTAGCTAAGTCAATTTTTTTAATACTATATGTTGACTCCCCTTATTAGTTAAGTATGTCTACTTTTAATATACTGCAACAATTTTATTAAAAATTCTAGCTCTACAACTGAACAATCATCAAATTTTAACAGCATTTCTTCAGCTAAATAGGCTAAATATTGAAACTTTAAGAACCAAATTCATAATTTTAAGCTAGATGAAAGGAAAAAAAAAACCCAAAAAGGGAAATTGAGAAGGTACAGTAACTCACAGCGAGTAGCAGAGATTCTTTAGCTGAAAGTCTTTCAATTTCTTTAACAAAAGGAGAAGAAGCTCCTTCTGCCGGCGTCTGCTTACTCATAGCTCTGCAAACCCTCAATTTTTTCCGTACATTTCGGTAATTTCCCGGGAAAATTGTGATAAGAAGCAAAGAAGACGATGAAGAAGGGAGCCGAAACGACGCCGTATAGAGCGAACTCCGGCATGAAAACGGTGGTGCCATGTTCTGAATTAACATCGCCATTGAAAACGGACTGAATTTGGTTGGAGGAAATCTCTTCAAAAAATTTTACTGTTATTTTTTTGAAACTGAAATTCTTTCATGGGTTCATCTGCACCACCCAAAATTTTTTGTGACTTTTTTTTAAAAAAATGACTGGTTTTTATTATTATTATAACCCAAAAAACTAAATAGATGCAAATATTATTTTTTTATAAAAAAAAACATCGAAATAAAACACTTTGTATTACTATGAAAAACTTCACCAAAGAAATAAAATATTTAGCTAACTTATGAACTATTTAATTTAATTATGATCTTATATGATTTATAATATGTTAACTAACAATTTATTAAATTTTGATTGGGAGGTTTTTCATCTACATGAATATTTCAATGTGTTTATTGGCGCCGGATTTTGAGATGTAGTATACATACTCTCTTCTTATTTGAATAGGCTCTGAAATCAAAACCCTCCTCAAAAGAATAAATAGGGCGATTCAACCTTCAATTCGCTTGTGGATCGATGCGAGGGAGGAGGTGCATCACAACTCCTTTCTTCTCAAGAATCCATACATTCTTTATCAGTGTATGAATAACTATCTCTCAAGCACATATTTAAATTGAAAAAATAAAATGAAGCACCTAACAATGGCTCCTAAGAACAAATGAAAAATTATCCGAACTCGGTCCACATATTACTCTTTGTAGTTGTGCTCCTTTGAGAAAAAATCATAACGCAGTGAGATTATGCAATTTTATAGCATATATACACTTGTACATGTATCTAAAATTCTAGTCTCACTCCCACACACATACATTCACTTTTTGTTATGAAAACACACATATACAGTTGACCACACGTATATACATATATAATTCTAAAAAATATTTTTCTTCATACCAAACACGCCAATATTGTTGACAAGTGGATTTTCTTGAAGAATTGGTAATGAAAGAGGGTCCTGAAATAGTTTTGGGCTTCCTTAAGAAACAAGCCCAGCTGAATAACCCAGAACTTGTATGGTTTATTCTTGAGTAAATTTTCGGTTTAGAAAATATAAAAATCATATTAGCGTTCTATAACTACAATTTTACTATTTGCGCTCCATAACAAGCATAGTTTGTTATGGAGCATCAGATCTGTATAAAATCGCAGACAGCTTTGATTTGTATAAAATTACAGCGATTTATATAAATCGAGTGTCCGTGTCTATGAAAATTGCGTTTGTATATGTATATGTTTTTTGTGTTTGTATATCTGCATAAAATTTAAATTCGTATACAATTGAATTGAGTTAAAACAGTTGTATTTGTATATCAAATCTCTCTCTCGCTTTATACAAACACAAATTATACATTGTATTTTGTATAATTTGTTTGTATATATAAAGCAAGAAAGAAAGGCAAAAGAGAATTGAGCAGGAGAATATTTGTATTGTATAATTATAAGTGTATAGGAAATATGTATTTGTATTTATATATACAATTTTCTTCCACTTTATACAAACATAAACACAATTTATACATTTATGTTTGTATAAAGTGAGAGGCCAAAGAGAGTGGAGAGCTAGATTTCTGGGAGAGAGACGAATGACAAAGTGTTTGCTACGAATTAGAATTAAATGAAACTACGGTTATAACATTTAATTTGAATTAATAATTTGCTATTTTATACCATTTTCCCTTTATTCTTTCTAAACAATTGCCAATATTCAAGAATGATTTTGAAAGAATAATAACAAAAAAAAATGTAGTGGAAAGGTTAGAATCAATTTATTTTTAACGAGGGGTCTCAGGTTTGAACCACAAAATAGAGTCATCTTTGGTTTGGTAGAAAGTGTTTTATACCCCTCCCCTAAGAGTGCATACTTTGGTACATACTGAAATATCGTACCAAAACCAATTTTTCGCACTTTGATAGTCGATGAAATTTATTAAAAATGTATTAGAATACAAAATACCGTACAAAGATAATTACAAATTCATATATTATTATAAAAAATAATTTAATTGAAAATATAATTTAATAGCTAGAAGATTACTCAAAATATGTGTGTCGTTTTCAGCCCACGCTGGACACTTTTCATGCATTTCAAACATGAAAGAATTTCCACCACTATCGAAGTCATGCTTCTTGACTATATATAAATCGAAGTTTGAACAAATTATGATTATCGACTTATCGTATCACATAAACCAAAATCAAATTTAAAAATATCGAATCATATCTAACTTGTAACTCTCTCAACTTTTACAATACAAACAAACACTTATATATATATATATATGAACTGATATGTTTGACTGACTACAATTACAATATAACAGGACACAAACAAAGGAACTGTAAGTACACTGATACAAGGAAATACACTTGAAATCTGAAACTAGAAGCCTAGAATTGGGTTGAGAAGATAGAAGAAGAGGGAGAAAACTTTCAGAATCATACTTAACTGCCTACTTTTTCCTACCCACGTTTTCACACTTTTATACAACTTCCGTAACTAACCGTCGCTTTGCACACGTGACTTTCTTCCTGCCCAAAGTAACTGTCCAACCTTTTGGGTGGAATTACACTTCTAGTACTCCGACGTCGCTTGTCAATGTGAATATCACTAGTCTCATCTTCCTTATCATTCATAGTAGCAGATGTTTCCATTGAGTTCACAACATTACTCCCGCGCTGAAAATTGACCTTGTCCTCAAGGTTGAAGTCATCTATCGCAGTCTGGTCAGGACAATCTTGGAGCTGCAATGGTGTTACCTGTTGGATAGGCTCCCCAAGCAACGCTTAAGTACTGAAACATGAAACACAGGATGTATCTTGGCCTCGACCGGTAACTCCAATTTATATGCCACCTCTCCAATGCGTTTGATGACCTTGAAAGGACCAAAGTATCGTCGTCCAAGCTTATGTCCCTTTTGCAGTCGCATAGAAAGTTGTCGGTACGGTTTCAATTTTACGAAAACCCAATCACCCACTGTAAACACTAAATCAGTACGATGTTTATCTGCAAACATCTTCATCTTTGTTTGAGCTTTGAGCAAATTATTTTTCAACAACTCTAGAACTGCATCACGCTGAATGAAGTAGGCATCCACCAATTCACTAGCAGTGTTCCCCAAAATATATCGAGCGATAGTTGGGGGTTCTCGTCCATACAACGCTTTAAACGGTGTCATTCCAGCTGATGTTTGGTACGAAGTATTGTACCAGAATTCAGCCCAAGGCAGCATGGTTACCCACTTGGTTGGAGCATCAGCAACATAACAACGAAGATATTGTTCAAGACATTTACTTAGAGCTTCGGACTGTCCATCAGTTTGAGGATGATATGCAGTACTCATAGCCAATGTTGAACCCTGCAAACGATTTATTTCTTGCCAAAAAGAATGGAGGAATCGTGGGTCACGATCAGTGACAATAGTGCGAGGAGGGCCGTGAAGGCGAATTACACCAACTACGAATGCTTCAGCTACCAGTTGAGTAGAGAATGTGGAAGGTAAGGGAATAAAATGACCATATTTGGTCAGTCGATCCACCACGGTAAGGATAGTAGTTTTCCCTTTGGAACTTGGAAGGCAAGTGATAAAATCCATTGCGATATCTTCAAAGACTTGATCTGGTATAGGAAGAGGCTGCAATAAACCTGCTGGATGCAAGTTTGTGTCTTTCATCTGTTGACATATCTGACAAGTTGTAACAAATGATTTCACATCCTTGCGCATCTGTCGCCAATAAAAATTTGAAGCCAATCGATGGTATGTTCTTGCCACACCAGCATGTCCTCCGATATTCGTGGCATGGAATTCAAACATTAGCTTGTGTCGTAGTGGTGCATCTGATGGAATCACAAACCTGCCTTTAAAAAATAACAACCCATCCTTGAATTGGAAATCTATGTGAGTCTCCGGATCTTTTTGTAGAGCTTGCTGAATAGCCAATAGTTCTGGATGTGATTGATTCAAGGATTTCAATTCTTGCTCTAGATTAAAGGTCCTGGCAGAAATGGCTATAAAAGAAGCATCTAAATTACGAGAGAGGGCATCAGCGGCTGAATTTTGTTTCCCAGGCCTGTATATGATATGAAAATCATAACCCACTAGTTTAGTGAGCCATTTTTGTTGCTCAGGAGTTTGGATGGTTTGATTAGTGAGGTTCTTCACTGCTGATCTGTTAGTATTGTAAACCTTCTACCAAGAAGATATTGCCTCCATTTACTCACAGCTTGAGTAATCGCAAACATCTCACGATGATATGTTGAAGCCCGTTGCATCCTTGCATTCAATTTCTGACTAAAATAAGCGATGGGGTGCCTTTTTTGAGATAGAATGACACCAATTCCTTTCCCCGAAGCGTCAGTCTCTACTTGAAATTCTTGATTGAAATCTGGTAATGCCAATACTGGAGTGGAACCCAATTTAGTCTTCAAAGTTTCAAATGCAATTTGAGCTTCTGGTGTCCATCGAAAAACTTCTTTCTTTAGCAAATCAGTAATTGAACTTGCTATGGAAGCATAATGATGGATAAATCGTCGGTAGTAGCCTGCAAGGCCGAGAAAACTCCGCACTTCTTTCACTGTACGAGGTGGTGCCCATTGCTGGATGGATTCCACTTTCCTGGATCGACAGATAATCCTTGAGATGAAATAATATGTCCCAAATAGTCCACTGATTCCTGTCCAAATAAGCATTTGGACCGCTTGGCCACCAATTGATATTGACGCAATAATTGAAGAACCGAGACCAAATGTTCCAAGTGATCAGTCCAAGTAGGACTATATATCAAAATGTCATCAAAGAATAGCAGGACATATCGACGCAAGTAAGGTCTGAATATCTCATTCATAGTTGCTTGAAATGTAGATGGTGCATTTGTAAGGCCAAATGGCATGACGAGAAATTCATAATGTCCATCATGAGTGCGAAATGCCGTCTTAGGGACATCCTCCGGACGGACCCTAATTTGATGATATCCAGACAATAAATCCAACTTGGAAAAATAGCGAGCACCATTCAATTCATCAAAAAGTTCATCAATTGTAGGAATTGGAAATCTATCACGAATTGTGATTGCATTTAATGCACGATAGTCAACACAAAACCTCCACGTGCCATCTTTTTTTCGAACCAGCAATACTGGAGAGGAAAATGGACTAGTACTTGTTCTGATTGTTCCTTCTTTTAGCATTTCAGACACTAACTGCTCCATAACCTGCTTTTGAAAATAAGGATATCGATATGGTTTCACATTAACCGGTCCTGCACCTGGTACTAGATGGATTGCATGGTCCTGACTTCATGAAGAAGGCAAACCTAGATGTTTTTGAAAGATATCTTCATATGTATTGAGCACCATTGCTAATTCAGAGGGGAGAGTACATGAAGGTTTCGAATCAGATACCAATTGTAGATGAAAATAGGAGGAAATTGCATCTGTAGCAGCCATTCTTCTCAGACTATGTAATTGCACTGGTTGCATATCAGTAGGTGCATCCCCTTTCCACGAGATCTTAGAACCATTCAGAGTAAATTCAAATATTCTCTTTGCATAATCAGTAAGGACAGGACCCAAAGTTGCAAGCCACGAAACCCCGAGTACTATATCAGCACCATGAAGGGATAAAATGTATAGATCTTCCACTATTTTGTTGCCCTGTATGGTTAATGGAATTTTTTTAGCCACTCCCTCACATCGTAATCGCTGTCCACTTCCTACCACCACCGAAAAGCTTGGCGTTGGTTCAGTTTCCAACTGAAGAAAGTTTGCCATCCTCGCCTGAATAAAATTATGTGTACTAGCATTATCCACAAGCACTTGTACCGGTGAACCATTAACATGACCAGTAAATCAGAGAGTAGTGGAAGAATTTCCTCCAGATAAAGCATGATATGAAATAGCTGACTGTTCTTGAACCTCCAAACATTGTAATTCCTTCGCTAAGACATCATCCGACACAAATTGATCTGGTAAGGTAGCTTCAGCCTCAGACTCTTCAGATAACAGTAGAAGTTGGGGAAGTGACTTACATTTGTGACCAGGAGAGTATTTTTCATCACAAGAATAACAAAGACCACGTTCTCGTCTACTTTGTAACTCTGCAGGGGAAAGACGTCTCATGGGCGGACGATTTGATGCAGTTTGGGAAACTGAAGCTATCTGATTCGATATGGAGGGCTTTGAGACTGTATAAGGATGAGTGGGAGTTGGCAGAAGTGGTGGAGCCTTACTGAAAGCAGGCTTAAAGGAGCCTCGTTCAAGTTGGATCTTTTGCTCGTATAAATGGGATAAACGTATAGCTTCATTTAATTTTGTGGGCTCACGAATTAAAACAACCGTTTTAATATCAGGTCTCAGTCCAGAAGTAAAAAAATGTGCTAATACCTGATCTGGAAAATGCATCGTCTCATTAGAAACCGCTTCAAAACGACTTTGGTATTCAGCCACCGTAGTGGTCTGCCGAAGTTTAGCAAGTCGACCCTCTGGTGCCTCTAGATCTCGTTTCTGAAAACGGACCAGCAGTTTCTTAGTGAAATGCTCCCAATTAACTAACTGTTTATTACGAAACAACCATCTGTACCATTTTAATGCATCACCATCCAAGTAGAACGATGTTAGTGTTAACTTATGATCCTCCGTGATTCCATAAAATTCAAAGTGGCGCTCTGCTTGGAAGACCCATGATTCAGGATTCACTCCATGGAATCGTCCTAATTCAACCGAAGCAGGTTTGTGTCGCAAAGTAGGAGGTGTCTGTGTATGTCCTCCATAAACTTCAGTAGTTTGACGTGGTCGAGATGTTGCCACTACAGGAGTACTATTCTGAGAACCTAGCGCCATCACATGACCCACCACTTCTTTCAACATTGATCGAATTTCAGAGATGTCACTCGAGAATGATTCTTTCACCACCCGTATGGAGTCTTCGAGGAACTTGAGTTTTTGGTCCTCTTCCATTAGAGACCTCTGGATGAAAGCACCAATGTAACTCTCTCAACTTTTACAATACAAACAAACACTTATATATATATATGAACTGATATGTTTGATTGACTACAATTACAATATAACAGGACACAAACAAAGGAACTGTAAGTACACTGATACAAGGAAATACACTTGAAATCTGAAACTAGAAGCCTAGAATTGGGTTGAGAAGATAGAAGAAGAGGGAGAAAACTTTCAGAATCATACTTAACTGCCTACTTTTTCCTACCCACGTTTTCACACTTTTATACAACTTCCGTAACTAACCGTCGCTTTGCACACGTGACTTTCTTCCTGCCCAAAAGTAACTGTCCAACCTTTTGGGTGGAATTACACTTCTAGTACTCCGACGTCGCTTGTCAATGTGAATATCACTAGTCTCATCTTCCTTATCATTCATAGTAGCAGATGTTTCCATTGAGTTCACAACTAGTTTGACATATGATGATTCATTTTCTTAAAATCAAAAATTAAAATTATCGAATCAAAATTTTCTAATCTTTCTGACTTACTAATTATTCAACCTTTTCTCATTTTTTTCAATTATTTTTTGTAAAGAAAAAACATGACCTCTTTGCCAAGTTTCTACGGCAAATTAACAGTAGGAACTTTACTTCTAAGAAAAGGATCGTCTATGTGTATAAAGAAAAAAACCTCCACTATAACTAACAACATTATAATTGTCCAAAGATTTAATCACTGTAATAATTATTAAAAAAAAATCTACCATCAAAATAACAAACAAATGATAACAATTTGATAATTATTTGTAGAGAGAAATTAATTAAGAACTAATAGAATTCAATTTAATCATTACTCTATGACACTTGAAGTTGACGGTCAACATAACATTTACTCCATATAAACTTTATAATAATGACCCCTTTGAATATTAAAAGAAACAATTTTGGAATTTAAGGTGTTTATATATTTGATTGATTGACTCTTTCATGATTATTTTTAACCACCAACAAAAAGATCAAGGTGAATAATTACTTGGAAAAAAAAGAAGAAGAAGAGGAATAAAAAATATTGTTATGAGCGGAATCATCAAAATTTAAATTGTGTCTCAGATTAATACTAAACTGTAATAATAATTATGTTCACAATAAATAAATTTATAAATATTCACCAAATTTCGAATATATATACAAGGTTTAGGATATGAACTGGTATTGGAATTCGGCCTTATATCTCTATAACATTGTTAGCATGGTAAGAAGAATTTCGATAAAATTCAATAATTCTAATCTAAATTGATATACTTTTTTTTTTTTTACTGAATATGTACATATAATGAATTTTAGTTTCTGAATTCATATTCGATTGGACCACCAAAAGCTTTTGAATCATAAAAAAGTTTTTATTAAAAAGTGAAAGAGGTATTACAATATATGTTGCATCAGAAGTGTTGTTTAAAGGGCAAATTTGATAGTGACAATCGTATATCTATGCACGTCTAAAGATTCATTTTCTCACATGAATTGTCTATAACTTTTTAAATAAATAAATAATAATAATAATAATAATAATAATAATAATAATAATAATAATAATTCCCCACAACCATATAGCTACATGGATATTTATGTTATTCTTCAGATTTTTTTTTTCTATTTTCTTCAAGGATTATATTATATGCTTTTGAAATCCAGCTTTCAACATTATTGATCAATAAAGGATTGCCATTTTCTTTTGTAATTTGTTCAACATATTAATAAAATATGCCAGATCATAATATCCACGCATTGAGATAGATTTTGCTAAGCAAACTTGCGCATATCAAATTTAACTCATGAAAATATAACGTATCATATCGTATCACATAAATATATAAATAGTATACAATAATTTGTCAATTTAATGTGAGTGGACATCCACCCCCACACGTGAGGGAAAGAGGCCAACATGATCTCTTGAAGGTGGTAGGGACCATAATTCTTTGCTGGCAAGGGTCCACCTACCAATTCTTAGGAGGATTTTTTTTTTCCTCGCTATGATCGAAATCAGAATTTAAAATTTATGAGTCATATGCTTCTTTCATGATATGCTATAGTCCAGGTACTTTCACTATAACCCCTACATATTGCATTATTTGTGAGAGTTCGGCCATTTGAAGGGAGGGTGTCCAACAAACATTCCGAATTCATTCACCATAGCTTCTCTTACGAGCACATGAAACGACTCCATTAAAAAACGGGAGATGTTGAGAGGCTTGATATTATCGACATGAAATGCCTCTGGAATCTCAATATTATCAATTTTCGAGTATTAGACATAGTTTATATCATGATTATTTCAAATTTCTTATTTGAGATTATCAAATATTTATCGTGAACTTGAATATAAATATCTGTACTTATTTTACTATAACAATCATGATCATAACAGTCTAATATAGTATATGTTATAAAATAACCGATCAGACCGTCTCATATATCGATCCTTAGTGGTAGGAGGCATCCCTACATTCCTTTTCCTAATCGTCCCCCACAACGTGTCATTATTATCCTCACCTACCCCACGATGCTATTGACAGTTAAAATCACTAGGGCTATAAAAATAACATATATTAAAGTATATATTATGAAAAAAATGTTGGGGTCACCCTTCACATGTCAAATTTGCCCTTTTGTCTACACTACTTTGGACAATTATGTCCCATGCATTTTTCTTAATTTTGAACTCCAATTATCTAAATAAACTATTTTCGAAATTTATAATCTTAAATATAATAAAACGTTCATGTAATGATAATTCTTTTATAAACTTGTGATTTGCTATAAAAAAAAAGTGTAAAACGGAAATGTAAGAATATATCATTCTTTTCGTAAATGAGATAATAATAAAATAAGAATAAATTTTAGGAATAACAAACATAAAAATTATATTAGCGCCGGTAGCTACAGTTTTGCTATTTGCGCTCCATAACTAAATTATGTTTGCTATGAAACATGTAATTTGTATAAATCTTGGCGATTTGTATAAAAATTGCGGCAATTTGTATGAAAATTGCGTTTGTATATATTTATATATGTTCTCTGTGTTAGACTAGAGTGGCGAGCGAGATTGGGAGAGAGGCGAGCGAGAGAGGGCAGAGAGTGGAGAGATGTGAATTGTATATGTCTATCGATTAGATAAGATTAGAAGATTCAATAGTCTTGTTTACTTTCTTATATTCCGTCTATATCAAGTTAAAGTCAGATAAACAAATTGAAATGGAGGTGACACGATTTACGAGATTGGTAGGGGTAAATGTGTCCTAACATGAAATAAATCAAGGCAAAAGTCAGACAGCGTATATCCACCATGAATATGAAGCTGTCATGAGGTCCACTCACTTGCTGATATAATGATAACCAACGAACGAACAAATTCCTCAACAGAAATTGGAATTTGAGCCTCATTTTAAGCTCAATTTTCATTTGTTCTTAACATACATTTTTTCCCCTTTCGATAAAACAAGAAACAAAGGAGCAACAGATACTATTTTGTGAAAATTTCATTAAAGGTACAATCTTTACTATTGAATCTTGATTTTTTTTTCATGCACTATACATGTTTGTGGATATTCCTCAATAAAGATTGATTATTTGGTGAAAGAATTTTGTGGGTGTCATTTCTTTGGATTGATCTTTTAATTTGGTAGTGTTGTGATTTTGAGGATATTTTCTAATAAAGATTGATAATTTGGTGAAAGAATTTTGTGGTTTCCCTGACCTATGTTGCTGACTCTTCGAAAATGTTGATGGGTGTGTGTTGGATCCTCCAAAAGTAGTGCTCTTTTGGAGGATCCAACATGGATGCGACAACATTTTTGGAGTGTCCAAGCACCATTTTCCGCTCTTTGGAATTTGGATTGATCTATTGATTTGGTAGTTTATGTGATTTTAAATTCTATTTCATTCTTAATCAATGTTTGTGGATATTTCCTAATAAAGATTGATAATTTGAAGAAAGAATTTTGATGTTTCCTGTATGTTGCTCGGATTCTTCAAAAATGTCGAAGGGTGTGTGTTGGATCATCCAAAAGTAGTATATTTTTGGAGGATCCAACACGGATGTGAAAACATTTTTGGAGAGTCTAAGCACCATTCTCTTCTCTTTGCATTGATCATTGATTTGGAAGTGGATGTGATTTTAAAATCTTTCTCATTCTCAATCAATGTTTGTGGATATTTCATAATAAAGATTGGTGCTTTGGAGAAAGAATTTGTGGTTTCCTGACTATGTTGCTCGGACTTGTCAAAAATGCCGAAGGATGTGTCGGATCCTCTAAAAGTAGTGCATTTTTGGAGGATCCGACATGGGGGTGATAACATTTTTGGAGAGTCCAAGCAACATTTTCCTCTCTTTGGATTGATCATTGATTTGGTTAGTGTATGTGGTGATTTTCATCTTATTTGTTTGTTGATTTATTGTGTTGGAAATGGATAATAGTTTTACTGTTGAAGGTGGATTCTTGGATCTGCAAATGGGTATCTTCCATTTGAGTGAAATGTCAATAGCAGGAAATAATTTTATTTAATTGCTTTTTGGTTTATTTTTTCTTTTCTCATTCTTTTTGGTAGATCTATTTCTTTCAATCTGTTCTTTCAAAGATATACAATTGATTAAGCATGCACCTCAATTGGCATTTCTGTTGTTTTTTGTCATTCAAATGAATTTTTTCCACAAAAATATGATTTAATCCATTCATATTTATATCATATGATTTAATCCAATCATATTGCACGAGATCTTTATATGTTGCAGAACCATTTTTGTTGTTAGAGATAAATGAAAGAGCTTACCTACATTTGTTGCAATTATTCTGTGTATTAGGATTTTCACTTATTGTGGTGTTTGATCTTCAATATTACACGAGTTCTTTGTATGTTTTCGGTTTAAGTAACATGAATATATTGCCTATCTTATTTCAGAACACATAAAAGATGGCAGAAGGTGAGGATATTCAGCCTCTTGTCTGTGACAATGGAACAGGAATGGTTAAGGTAACTATGATATTTCACTGGATTTTCCTGAACTTTTGGTCTCATTAAAGATGGCATTGGCCTTATTTGATCTGAAATACTGACTGTTAATCTTGTCTTGAACTTGTTAGGCTGGATTTGCTGGAGATGATGCTCCAAGGGCTGTCTTCCCTAGTATTGTGGGACGTCCTCGTCACACTGGTGTGATGGTTGGCATGGGCCAGAAAGATGCCTATGTTGGTGATGAGGCTCAATCCAAAAGGGGTATTTTGACTTTGAAGTATCCGATTGAACACGGTATTGTTAGCAATTGGGATGACATGGAGAAGATTTGGCATCATACCTTTTACAATGAACTTCGTGTGGCTCCAGAGGAGCACCCAGTTCTCCTCACAGAAGCTCCTCTTAACCCAAAAGCCAATCGAGAGAAGATGACTCAGATTATGTTTGAAACCTTCAACACCCCTGCCATGTATGTTGCCATTCAGGCTGTTCTTTCCCTCTATGCCAGTGGACGTACAACTGGTAAGCTCTGCCTTCGCTCAACCACTTACAAATATTTTTGTCAAATGCTCGAAACCAGCATTTCCACTGAAGTATAAGATTGATTATTGGTTGAAACATTGTGTTGAGAACAGAATTAATGAAAACGAATTATTAAGTTAGTTGTGTTCTTCAACTTAAAATCACGCGCGTCTGACTGTGGAGTGTGCATTTTGATGCTAGGAATTGTGCTGGACTCTGGAGATGGTGTCAGCCACACAGTGCCCATCTACGAAGGTTATGCCCTCCCACACGCCATCCTGCGTCTTGATCTTGCAGGGCGTGATCTCACAGATCATCTCATGAAGATCCTCACAGAACGAGGCTACTCTTTCACCACCACAGCCGAGCGGGAAATTGTTAGGGATGTGAAGGAGAAGTTGTCTTACATCGCTCTTGACTATGAACAAGAAATTGAAACAGCAAAGACCAGCTCATCTGTTGAGAAGAGCTATGAGCTTCCTGATGGACAGGTTATCACCATTGGTGCTGAGCGATTCCGCTGTCCAGAAGTGCTGTTCCAACCCTCAATGATCGGAATGGAAGCTGCTGGTATTCATGAAACCACATACAATTCCATCATGAAGTGTGACGTTGATATCAGGAAGGATCTGTATGGAAACATCGTCCTCAGTGGTGGTACCACAATGTTCCCTGGTATTGCTGATAGGATGAGCAAGGAGATTACTGCATTAGCTCCTAGTAGCATGAAGATCAAGGTTGTCGCCCCACCTGAGAGGAAGTACAGTGTCTGGATTGGAGGATCTATATTGGCCTCCCTCAGCACATTCCAGCAGGTACATAAAATCTATCTACTTTTTGTGGTCTGATTCATTTCAAAGTTGCATTCACTATCTTCATAAGCAGTAGATTACTTTAGCATGTTTGAGAAATCCGAATTATCTGAGAGCAAATGCTGACCAGTACTTCCTATGCTAAATGCTGAGCTCTTTCAAAGGAATGTGATGAACAATTGTGAAGGACGCGTAAGATATTTACTTACGAGATTTCTTTTTTAATGATACAGATGTGGATAGCTAAGGCAGAGTACGATGAATCTGGACCTTCAATCGTTCATAGGAAATGCTTCTAAATACAGCACGTCGAGTAAGAGATAACTGAAGAAATATACAAACTTGCATTTCCAGAGCAGCTCCCCGTCGATTGGTTGCATATAATATGCTTCTCATTTGTATTTCCTTTTGATTTATTTTTGTTTCAATCTCAAATATTTGGTCATTGGTATGATAAAAAATAAAAAAAAAGCAAGCAGTTCATGTTAAAGTCAATTTACCATTCATATTTTTATGTAGAAGAGTTGTATTTCAAAAATGTTGTGATTTGGATTATGGATAAAAAGCTTTGTTGATTCATTTTATATATACTTTTGGTCTCAATTTTTATGTACTCCAACTAAGAAACATTTTTCATTTCCCCTTCTCCATTAAGTTATTTACGCTCTATCGGAATCAAATGTTATGTCTATAGTAAAGATATGATACCTGGGCCTAATTTAACCTCAAAAGCCAACTCATGAGGGTAGGATTGCTAAGTCCACCAATCCATTCCCCAACCAATGTGAGACTTTTAACCACTCCAACACCCCATTCACGCTCAGGCCAAACAGGATGAAATTGGCTCTGATACCATGTAAAGATATCGCACATGGGCTTAATTCAACTCCAAAAGCTTGGTTGAGGAATGAACTGGGCGGTCTATTTATATGGACTTACGCAATCGTCCTCTCATGAGCTAGCTTTTGAGGTTGAGTTTGACCCATGTGTCATATCTTTACATTTTTAGCTCGGAATTTTCATGAAGTAAGACTAAGCTTGATTAAAATTAGTAGAGGAAAATTCAATACCTCTAGATTGTTCACAAAAAAGATAGGAAATTGGTTAAGTGTCAAGTTCTAATGAACAACAAAGGCAAAAATTAAAGACATCATATTTGAGCACAAAAATGTTTGTTTCTTTTAGTACTATTTAGGTATTGCACTAGCACTCTGCCAGTCAGATCATGTACTAAACGATGGACGTAGCAGACATGAACAATCCAGAGAAACTGTTCTTGTTGTGGTAGAACATGAAGATGATTATGGATCTTCTAGTGATTTTGGTAGAACATGTATGTTTTGTAGGAGTAACTCATGTAGCTAGCTGCCTTTGTTGCAATGCTTGCTGCTTTTGTTTTCAGTATTTACTTGTAAAGTTGATTATGACATTGACTAAATAGAAAGTTATTTATAATGCAGAAAAACGAACACTCGGAAGAAGATATCTCCCACTCCCCACCACATACATAGAAAGAAAAAAATAAAGAGACATTCATGCCTTTACATATGTGAATTTACAGGTATCTTTTGCCTCCTAAAGAGTTACCTAACCTTGCTGAGGTTCCTCATACTCTGCAGTCATCTGCCACTGAGTACTGTAATCTGTGTAAGTTGGACATCCAGGAGAGAGCCACTAGCAGCTTCGTTGGACGATGGAGCTTTGGCTGGCCATACAAATGCAGGTTTCTCAGTTGGGATGTTTGGTAGAACTGATTCCCCTGTAAGAATCTGTAAAGCAGTTTTCATGCTTGGCCTTTCGTAAGGATTTGGATGACAACAAGCCAATCCTAATATTAACACACATTCGGCTTGTTCTTCATTGAAGTCTCTATCCAATCTGACATCTATGGCATCAATGATCCTTCCAATCTTGTACAAGTCCCATACATATTCAATGACTCTGTTAGTATAATTGTTCTCCTCATATCGATTTCCAGGTTTTCGACCACAAGCAACTTCAAGAACTAGCACTCCAAATGCAAAGACGTCTGTTTCAACTGTGGCTCGGCCTATATGGAAACTCTCTGGTGCCATATAGCCTATAGTACCAGCAATCTCTTTTGTTGAATGGTGAGTCTTTCCATTCACTTGAACTGTCCTAGCTAATCCAAAATCTCCTAGCTGAGCATTGAGTTCTGAGTCAAGCATGATGTTGCTGGCTTTTATGTCTCTGTGGAGTACTCTTTTTTGACATCCATTGTGCAGATAATCAAGTGCTTGAGCAATCCCACAGATGATACCATACCTTATTTCCCAATTCAGACTCAAACCTTTTCCGTTTTCTTCGCAAAATATCAACTTGTCTAAGCTCCCATTTGGCATGAACTCATACACCACAAGGAGTTCCTTGCTCTCATAGCACCATCCTATCAATTTAACAAGGTTTTTATGGTGCAGATTGCCTATAGTTGTGACTTCTGCTATGAGATCTTTTGCCCCTTGACTTGAATCATTAAAGAATCTCTTCACAGCCACCTCTTTTTGATCTAACATCCCTTTGAGGACTACTCCACATCCTCCTCTTCCAAGAATGTTCTTCGGATCAAAGTTCCCCGTTGCTCGTTTCAAGTCCTTCAGCTGGAATCTCTGAGGTGCAGTAGCTGAATTCTGAATCTTAATCTCTATATTCTCAGATTGGTCTAACACTTGCATCCTCTTCTTTTTTCTCCACCAGCTGAAATATACGAAAACCCCACCTAAGAACATAACAAGAACTGACATTACTGGTATCAAGATCCACAACCATAACAGGCTAACTTCATTACTGTTCCCAATATCTGTGCTTGTAAAATTCCATGCCTTTATGCAGTTCAGCTGATTATATGTCCCAGTTGAGGCTGAAAATCCTACGAAAACATCCTCGGGGAGATAACTAGAAAGATCAAGAGGCATGGAAATGATGGGATTTCTCTCATTGTCTCCGGTTTGATTGCTCATGAATGTATAAACCTTCAAGATCTTGGATTCTCCATCATACTGGACACTTGCTATAACATCAACAGCTAGTGAAAGGTTAACACCACGATCAATCAACGAGACTTGCTTGACAGAATTGATGCTGTTTATGTCAATGCCAACATGATTATCATCAAGATCATCAAGGTAACTTTTCCTTGTATCAAATTCAACTGCAAATATGTTGTTTGAGAAAGATCCATTAGTACTTTCATTCACAATCCCAAGCCATTGTCCATAACTGTTATCCGGGATTGAGTCAGTACCACTTTCTTTAGTCAATATGAAAGCCAATCCTTCACCCCATGGATTAGTCTGAGGTGTGATATTGATCACAAACGTTGAATTAAACGAGGCTGTTCTGTTTTTCCTTCTGTTCCATAGATTCATAGGATGTGAATACCATATCCTTCCAGACAAATTACTGATGGAAGCACCACGAACATCGCGAGTTACTTGGATAGCATCAGCGGCTATGTAGGAATGCTCAGTAGCAATGAAATCGTTTTCGTTTGTCTTGGTGAAATTTTGGTAGCTGAAACTCATACAATCCACTCTAAGAACCAAAAATATGAATATGATCAAAAGATGAACAAAGTTAGTTAAATAACTAATCTTGCCTAGAATATACATATCAACATATAACAAAAAACTATGTTTTTTTTTATGCATCAAGAAGGAAAATGTGGTAGATTTGTAGTGAAAATTTGTTTCTCCATTTTATGGTGAAAGTTTCTAAGTGATTTGATCAAAATGTTTGACTTGGATTAAGAAGAAACTTCCTTGGTGTTTACATTTTTTTTCTCTTAATATTCTTATTATAATCTTGTTGGTCTGCACGTTTAGTTTGTTTTTACTTTTCTCATATTGCCTTGTTTGTCAAGTGTACAATCTTCCAAAGAGAGAGAAGTTGGTTATTAACAATATAATGACAATGAAAGATGGAGCTTTTTTCCGTATTTCGTTAATTCATGAACATGATCTATACATCTAGAAAGGACGTGTACATTTTGTTTTCTCCTTTGGATTTTATGTGATGCAATACATATATTTTTGGTTTAACGGTCAAGGTTTATAGTTTAGTAATATTAGTGGAAGTCTCCCATGCTATTGAGTTCAATTCTCATTATCCCGTCCTCCTTTGCTCTTCACCAATGCAAAAATTCTTTTTTAAAACATTAACTGTCTCCAAAAAAGGGTTGACTTCTCAAGATTTTAAATTGTGATAATTGAGATTTTAGCTGGAGAAAATCCTAACCTAATGATTTCATCATATATAATTTAATCATAGAAGACTTGACACATTTTTTAAAGTATATATCTTATGTCAATACTGAGATGAGGCTCCACGTTTTTCTGGTATTATTACTTGTAAGAAATATTAGTTTAACTAGTAAGGTCCGGAGAAGGTAAAATATTCGCAAAGTGTAAATTTTACCCTTACCTCGTAAAGATAGAGAGCTTACCACGAAAAGATCTAAGAGAAAACGTCAAGTTGAATATTGTGCTCTTTAATTCTATTTTAATTGGGTAATCTTATTCTATATAGAATAAGACATTAAACTCCTTTTGTCATGATACTGACATACACTCCTTTTCAACTGTGGAATTAGTTGCCAATAGACAGGGGCGGCTCTAATAAATCGATGGCCTAAAGCAAAATCCTAATAGAGGCCTTAAATTTGAATATATATTTTTTATGAAGTTTATTATAGCCAATTATTTAATCTTTCTTGAGACATAGTACTCATAATTTATCAATCTTCTATTACTTCCTTGTTCTTTTATGAAAAAAATTATATTTTCTACAAATTATACGCGATATTTTAAAAAAAAATATGTATAACCTATTGTATTTTTAAAAAATGAGGCCCCTCAAATTTTGGGGCCTAAGGCAGTTGCCTTTTTTTCAAAGCTGTAGAGCCGCCACTGCCAATAGATAAAAACTAAAAGATAAAAAAATAATCTTTTGAGTCATAGTTTGAGAACCACACATCATACTTTTACAACATTATCAGAAACCTCCAATAACTTTAATAATATTGTCAACTTGTGTCTTGTGGTAAGGATACTGAAATTGTAGAGATACTTAAAAAGTACTAAGAGGTACATGCACAAGACACTGAAATTTTGGAACATAGGACTATATTGACTTGCCACAGCATATTACTTTTGAAAATCTCACTTATTCTACGGCGATTACACCGAAGTTTATCTGAGGTTGCCTCTGAACCGAGCATCTAGTGTTTACACCAAACTATATGATAACACACATTGTTCTTATTCGTCCTTAACTATGTAGGTAAAGACTTCATTCGGGCAGCTGAGTCAAGTTTCTTTCTTTTCAAGTTGGCTGTTGAGGAACTCGAGCACTGATAGCCGCTGCAAGAAGACACGGGACCAAATCAGGTCTGCAGGATAACGAAAATACACCAGTGAAGTATAAAATAACATAAGAGGTAGATGAGAATTACCCGTTGTTCAAGGCTAACTTCTTCAGGTTTTAGTTCAAGGGATTGCAGTAACTTTATGCCTTCTTGAAATCCTTCAACTGCGGTATCCTCATCACCGAGATTTCGATCAATATCAGCAACTTTGGCTAAGGAAATGGCCACATCGACTATCTGGAGTGACGGAAGAGAATTATATGAAGCAGGAGAGGCCAATGCTTTGAATATCAATAAAAGAAAAATGAGACGTGCTGAACAAAAAAGGGCAGCCCAGTGCACAAAGCATCCCCATCAGTAGGGTCCAGGGAAGAGCCGCACCCCAAGAGGTGTGATGTAGGACAAAAGAACATCAAAATCAGTATGCATGTATAAGTTGCTTAAAGTTAGCTGTACTCTTTTGTTTTGAGCATAGTAGATGTATACGTTGCCCAAAATTCAGCTTAATTTAATTTGGAAAGAGAAATGTCTTCCCCATAAGATCTAAAACATAAACAGCAGAGCAAGTCTTCTCTGTATGAGCATGCCAGCATTATGTGTATGGACTCTGGTCCAAGATCCGAAAATAGCGATTTCAAAAGTTTCTACCAGCATACGGATCAAGCATCAAGGCTTTTAAGGCAAAAAAAGAAAATTTTGTTTTATAACCGAAAAGTCCCCAGAGGGCCGGCCAGTTCGTTGTCTAACCTAAAAATGCCTGGAGGACCGCCCAGTTGCGCATGGATAATAGCCAGCTACTCTACCCTTCTCCACTTAAACACTAGGTTTCTGTTTGTTCGGACCTATGACGTGAGCCTAAGCCACACACAGCTTTAGGCAAAAGTAGAGATGACAAAATGGGTAATCGGGGGTAAAATGTTGATCCATCACCCCTCAGCACCAGAAACCATCAGCAACATCTTATCCATAGACAAATGTTAAAATAATTGAGGGTAAAATGTGGAACTCATCAGCGTTTAAACACAAGATGAAAAATAATGAAAAATCTACATGTGCCAAGGATGCCACACATTCAGGGTAAGGGGATGATTCTTTTAGATATCAAGATGCCACAGGTTCTTTGACAGGACCGTTGCCATAAATTTATATACTTCCAACAAATAGCAATGCCAATAGTGATGTTCATCAGATTAGGAAAGGTACACAAACCTGAGATGGCACAGACTGTTGCTTGATGGCATTGCGGCGAACATCCAACGCCCGAAAATAATGTGATCTAGCAGCTTGCAAATCACCGGCATAGTATTTAAGATCTCCAATTTTGTTTAGTGAAACAGAAAGTGTATGTGTGATCTGCAAAGATTTTTTAAGGAATTAAAGAAAGCACACTCATATATGAAAAGATATGCATTATATCATCATAGCTTATAGCAAAATCAAATTAGGTGTACTGCTTAGTTGACAAAAATATATTAGATACATACATATGTAAATACAATACATGTGTGTGTTTGTGTGCCATCATTAACAGTTACCTCTACATCATCTTTGGGTACTTTCAAAAGGAAATTGACACTCTCTTCAAAGTAAGCAACTGCAGATACAGCATCTCCTGTAGCTCGACTACAGTATAGCTCAAGTTATTTCTTTTAACAAACTAAATGTCCAAAACTTCTGTAATCACTTTAAAAAATAAATACTTAATATCATTGATAACACTTGTAAATGACCAAGGGAATGACATATTTTTCATTCAAGAAGAGACTTTGATAGAGACACACCTGCAGTCACCAAGCATACCAAGAACAGCTCCAAGCTGTGAGCACAACTCTGATGTATTCCCCATTCTCTGAAGCTGTTCTCGGATGTCATCTGCACACATAGTAAATCTTGATTTTGCACTATCAATATTATTGGCACGAAAAGCCTGCAAGTTAAGCCAAAAGTTAGTGTAAACCCTGAAATGTGATTCACTAGCTAGTCTCAGATTATACCAGAAAGAGAGATGCCAATATGAATCAGCTAAGTCAGTCTGAGAAGTAGAGGACAATTTCTGCACGAGAGACTAGTGAGATTTATAGAAAACATACCCGCATGGCTTGTTGAACCAGGAAAGCTCCCCGCTCCAAAGACGCATCCTCATATATAACAGTTTTCTTTTCCACTATATCTTCTTGCTCATTATTAGACCTCTTAACCCTTGCATGCCCTTCAATAAAGCGATCAACAACATTCTGAAGATTCATATCGGCCTCAATCTTTTCAATATCAGCACCACATAATGGACAGTCCTTAAAGCGGGAGAGACATGCCCTGTTTACCAAAAAGATGTACTACTTAAAAATGTCCAGAAGAATCTTGTTTTTACCCTTATTCTTGCTTTTAAAACGGGAGAGTGGTGTATGTGGGAGTAGAAAGACCATAAAAGAGTTATTAATTTACACTTACTTGCAGAATACATGTGAACAGGGCACACATCTGCTGCTATCATAAAGAAGTGCCTGACATATCATGCAGCTAAAAGGACCCAGTTTAAATGCTTGAGAATCATAACCAAAGGGGCACTTAGGTGACATTGTCGCAGATTCTCCAGAGTCTTGTTTAGGCTTGCTCTCCTGGCCATCATATCCAAAGGGGCACTTAGGTGACACAGTTGCAGATTCTCCAGAGTCTTGTTTAGGCTTGCTCTCCTGGCCATCCTGTTGTTTATTTTGGTCGTCACAAGGTTTCTTAAGAGTGGAATCATATCCAAAGGGGCACTTAGGTGACACCGTGGCAGCTTCTCCAGACTCTTTTTTAGGCTGAGCCTGTTGTTTATTTTCGTCATAAGGTTTATTAAGAGTTGCATCATCGGGTCTGGAAGCTCCAGCAAAAGGGCAAACCGGGATCATCTTGATAAATTCCCTGTAAATGCTACAAGTTATTCATATCTTTTGATAGAAAAAGACCGCAGATCAGACAACAACTGAAAAGACACAAATCCAGCAGTTCAACAAAGAAAGTGCACATGCTTTGTCAACAAAACTTTGCAGGAAACAGGTGAGGTGATGACTTAAGAGCAGAATTCTGACCAAGAACTAGCTATTGCTTTTTATTCTGTTTCAGTCTACATAATGTAGTTAAAAAGCTTCTTCTACCTTAAGTGTGCCATCTGGCTTCAAACACTGCAGACTCAATACCTTGGTAAAAAAATTCAAAGGCAAGGAGTGCCACCTCACATGGACATTTCTAGTTTAATCCTCAATAGAGATCAACAAATCTCTACCCTCATTCACCTATAACTCTCATAGTACTTAAAAGGTCCTTCTTTCTCCTTTCTAAAAGAGTTATCTATTTTACTTTTGCTACTTCAACTCGTCACCAAGGAAAAACGGCTCTACTTTGTGACAACGAAAATAATGCGAATTGCAAATCAAGTTTGAAGAAATATAGGATGTTAAAAAAATTATCTTTATTAACTTAAATTTAGACAACATACTGTAACAAATGTCATAAAATTCCACAGAAAATGGATCATCCATCACTGTCTGTGCAATAAACGAACTCAGGAACTTTAGCACTCACTATTATGCGGCTTAAAATGTTAAGACAGAATTAGAGGAAAAGAAAAATCAGTTCTCACTTTAAAATCCAATAAGCATCAAATCAAAATGCCAATTGAATCTATCAACAACATTCCCCAGTGGTAGTCTGAAACTAAAACTAGTATAAACAAACCACAACAATAACAACACCCTAGTATATTCCCACAAGTGGAGTCTAGGGAGAGCGGATGTACACAAACTTTACCCCTACCTTTGTGAGGTTGAGAAGCTATTTCCGATAAACTCTTGGTTCAAGAAAATCATTTGGAGAAAAATGTGAGAGTAAAAGCACTGACATTACAAGTACTAAAGATAATCAAAGAAAAAGAAACAACAACACTAAATAAAATCAAAGCATAAGATAATGCTAGAATAATAGTAATAATACTGATAAAAGGGACAAATAGATGCTCCACACTAGAACCCTACTCTTACCACTATGAAGAGAGAAAACACTCTACTACTTACTAATCATCTACCCTGATCTTCGACCTCCACACTCTCCTAGCTAGAATTATATCCTCGGAAAACTAAACATATCACGTCCTATCTAATTACCTCTCCTCAATCTACCTCAACCTCTCTTCAAACCTATCTAACTACACCTACCCTAATCTTCTACCATCATACTCTCCTATCTAAAATCATATCCTTGGTAAGCTAAACATATCACGTCCTATCTAATTACCTCTCCTCAATCAACCTCGACCTCTCTTCAAACCTATCTAACTACACCTACCCTAATCTTCGACCATCATACTCTCCTATCTAGAATCATATCCTCAGTAAGCTAAACATATCACGTCCTATCTAATTACCTCTCCTCAATCTACCTCGACCTCTCTTCAAACTTATCTAACTACACCTACCCTAATCTTCGACCATCATACTCTCGTATCTAGATCATATCCTCGGTAAGCTAAACATATCACGTCCTGTCTAATTACCTCTCCTCAATTCTTCCTCGATCTACCTCGATCTCTAACAACACCCACCCATATGCAGATAACAAACCCAAATAAGTAAAAAGAGTCAAAAAAAATCTATGCACACCTAAAAATGTCGGTGTTTTTCTGAGTTCTTCATAAACGGGTCATTTTCAGCTCAAAAATGGATCTTAGGTCAATAAAAACGAGCAATATCGGAAAAACAAGAATTAAAGTTGAAATTTTGAAGGAATCGAATGAAAATCAATGAAAATTGAAACAAAAATCAGATTTTTTTTACCTCTAGGATTTTGCGTTGATCGAAGCAGACTTTGATTTGTGTGCCCCCAAAATTATTGGTGAAATTAGATTTCAATTCCGATATAGTGAAAATTTTCTGATCAACCAAAAGATAAATCTTTTACTTTATTATTTTTTCCCCTTTTCTAATAATTCAATTATTGTAAACCGGGATATATTATATTCAATTTTTAAAATTTATTTATATAAATATATTATATACAGTAATATCGATAGAATCACAACTCAGATTTGTAGGTGCAATTAATAGTCGGTTTGGTCAAAAAAAAATTTCTTTTTCTTCGTATTGGGTGTTTATATTAGGACTTAAAGTATAATATATCATATACTAAAAAGTATGTATTTATTATATGTAAGAGTGATCGAGTTAGTTGAGCAGGTGATCTTTCAAAGGAGAAATTTAAATTTTAATTCGAATGAAATGCCTGAATATTTTTTGATCAAACTTGTCGCATGAGACTTATCTAATGTAATTTATCTCTCTTTCATAATTTATGGACTATTATACTAATTGTACTGATATAAAGTTTATCTTATGTATATTCGAAAAATAACGATCCAAATTTCCATGAAAAAGTATCAATTGATTTTCAACGTGTTATATTAATTTGTAATTTTTGTTAGAGGACTGCATTCTTCACTAATTAATTATGTATAACCCTATTTGGGTTACAATCACTAAACACATATTATCCCACTTTCTCTCTATTAGATTTCTTAAGAAGTTTTCCTTAATTGGAACCAAAACAATGTAGTATTTGATGAGGGGCCAATTAACACCTTAATTATAATCAAAGGCGAAGTTAAAATTTTAATTTTATGATTTCTAAATTTTATAACGATCAACTTCAAGTTAAATAATTGAATTTTTTAAACTTTTTAATTCAAATACACTATTTAAACAAAATTTATTGAATTCGAACGAATCCACACTCGAAGTCTAGCTCCACACCTACTTGTAAGTTGTAATCTCCTTTCCTCTTTTCTTTTGAATCGATCTTGTCATGATTATTAAAAATATTTAACCCAAAATACTTGTCATTTAAAAAAATTAAAATATAATCAAACTATATATTTATTTCACTATCTAGTTAGCATGTGAATGAATGGGTAGGTGGGGGATATGAAAGGCCAACAAAAATAAAGGTCCCATTTTGGAAAACAATTCTTTGCTCACATATGTGTGATAAGTCATCAATTCATGCAAGCTAAGCTTATCTCATAGTTAATTATATATTGTGACCCCATTATTTTACCACTTTTTTGTTTTGATGTTTTATATATATATATATGGGGTCCTTATTCTCAGACTTCCAATAGATATATGGATCCTTCCTTGTATTGTAGTTGGAATCCTATTGGATGCCATCATCTTAATTAACTGCTATCCACAAAGCAAATAATATTATTAATTGGTTGCTTTGCAGCATGAAAACAGCTAGCTAGACATTTTAACTTTATATAACATCATGTCTTATTTTTAGGAACTTAGTAAAATTTTTTTATGTATTTTATAAGGACAATTAATGTTATATGATAGTGAATGTTGTTGGGCGGCTCAAGTACGTAGAGAAAAATGAATGTGTATAGTCATGAATATACTACGATCGCACCTTAGGAGAGTGTAGATGGCAAGTTGAATGGTCTAATTCCACTAAGTAGCTTATATACGTGTACCCCTTACACCCAAGTACGTACACTTTAGCTACTAAGCTTTGAAGTTAACTCATAGGCTTACTTCGAAATAAGAAAATGATCATATTTGCTAGAAGATGCAAGTAGTACATTTTGAAAACAAAATGTGAGAAAATGCATCTTAAAATTATTTGGACATGTTTTGTGTTGACTTACAATTAGTTACAAATGCACTATTGTGCGTGAAACTACAAAGGATCGTAATTAATTAATTGTCTCGAAAAATCTACAAATCATTGGTATAATAAAAATTGGGGATGAAGAATATGAATGTTAACTTTTGTTATTTTCTCTCTTTAGTTTTATTTACTAGTTGCCCCATGCATCTGTTTGTCCTTTTAATCTTTGATAAGTCCACTTTCCAAACCAACAACAACAATATATACTTAGCGTAATCTCTCAAAATATCTACGTAATATTATGTACACACTATTCTTTCAAGTTGACCTCATATGCCAAAGTATAATTAGATATAGCTGGATTAGCTAGGTCTATATAAAGAGAGTCTTCGTTTACATGCTTAACTGCACCCTCCTATTGTACCTATATAACCTTTCCTTCAGTCATATCCAGTTTCAGTTCTGCTTCTAACTACCGATGGAAGAAGACTCGGACGTATAGCAAAATTAAATTCTTAGACCACGTAGATGAAGAGAGATATCAATATAAGTCGATTTGATGATCAAGGTTCTAAAAAGTCAAAATGTTTGACTAAGCTTGATTATGCCATTTGCCATTAACTAGTAGCTAGGTCATTACAAAAGAGATACTAATATATTGTTTAAAATAAGATGAAAACCCTCATCTTCATTTCCTTCCAACGCAGGTGGAGACAAAAAAAAAAGTGTTTTAAGTTTTTAAATTGAGAAAACACATGCACAATTTTTTATTTTTTTTTATAATATGATGACAAATATTCTGGAATAAAACAGATGTTTTTTAGTTGTCCATATGGAGGTTAAATTAAATCTTTTATAAATACATCTAAAACTATTATTTTTTTGCGAATTTCATACTTTAACTATCAGTTGTGCTATTTTTCTACTTGAACTATCACCGTCTATGTATGAAAACACACTTCAAAGATGATTAGCCCTACTATTGGTCGTTTCCTGCATAAACTTTCACCATCGATCTACTCAAGAAGATGTGTTTTAATACATATATAGATTTATAGACTATGATAGTTCATATAGGAAAAGAAAATACAACTGGTAATTGAAATGTGGAACTTGAAAAAAAAATAGTTCGTATTTTTAACCATTTATCTCTTACTTATTCGAAATTCATTTCCATCATTGAATTTGAAATATCAAAAGATATATACAATATAATAGAGTTACTTCAAGAATTAACTTGAGAACTGGAATATAATTTTTCCACAAATCAAATTGACGATAGTATAAAAAATATTCATCACATGTGAGCAACTAACTATCTGCACATTTCTTTCCTTTATTGATGATAAAATACAATAAAGTTATTGTTATTATTGTGTGTTAGTATTAATTAGAATTATTATTTTAATAACAATAAGGAATCACAAATGTGGTGGCTAACTTGTTGCCAGCATAAACCTAAACTCAAGAATAGCTCCCAAAAGAGTATAGAAAATAAATTAAAAGGTGATCAGCAAATTAAATTAAATAAAAAGCAAATGAACAAAATTCATGCAATTAAAGAAACATATTATATGAGCAAACTGTCTTAGCTAAATTGGACAAAAAAAAAACTAATTCCAACTAGCTATGTTACTCAAATTCTTCAATAATAATATAAATGTCACATGCACTCATGCATGTTGAACCCTTAACATATATAATTGCATAAGCATAACATTTTGAAAGATCTGACACGAACGCTAGCCATAACATCTATAAGTACGTGAAATAATATCAGATCTACATCTTCATAATTTGTTACTCGTTTTTATTATCATTATCAACTATCATCATTGCAACTGCATTGTCCGTTTGACCGAGTAGACTACTCAAAGATCTAGCTTTCACCATTCCAAGCTTCTTCATCTTCTTGTTCTTCGTCTTTTTCTTGTCATCGTCATCATCATTATTATCATCATCAATACCATAATATTCATGATCATTTATCAACGCGTACGATTCCTTATCCTTTTCTTCTACTTTCTTCTTCTTTTTCTTAATATTCATCGAGTTTCGAACTGTAGTACTATTCATGCTTCTAAGTCTTCCTTTACCCAAATGATGTTCACATAATGAATATCCCACAAGGGTTTGTTGACAACATCTCCATCCTCTCCCATTAACACGACTACACCTTGATCCCTCTAATATAACACTTCCTCTTTTGTTCTTCTTGTTTACGTGCTCAACTTTATGATCACTATTAATTCGTTGATAATGTTCCTCGTGTTCTTGCTCCCCCTCGTTACCATTTTCTTGTGGACATTTCTTGTTTGTCTTCGATTTCATCGTGTTAATATTACTTGTGTCATGGTGGTGATGGTGATGATAGTTGTCTCTTGACCTCTTTTTCAATGGAATTACCTTATGATCTTCTTCACACCATCTACCATCTATTATATATATATGTGCATGTACACGTTCAATATCATAGCATATGATAAAAGATTAATGATAAAATTAAAAATATACTACAATATATTGTATATATGAATCTCAATTTTGTTTATGTTGCTAGACTCTCCAAAAACATGGTTACACTTCCTTCGAAAAATCACGATCTCAAATCATTAATGAATGACTCTACTAGAAGCCCAAATATCTTAACATCTTGGTAGTACTTTTGGAGGGCTCGATCATACATGACAATATTTTTGGAGAGTCAACTAATCAACATAGAATTCTGGATATATGAGTCTTGTTTTTAGCTATGTTGCTAGAATCTTCAAAAATATCATTGCACCCGTATCAAAAACATTTTAAAAAATATAGTACTATTTTTGGAGGACCTAACACACAATATTTTTTTAAGAGTCAGAGCAACGTCATTGGATATTGGGATATATGAGTCTTGATTTTAGCTATGTTGCTAGAATCTCCAAAAATATTATTGCACCTATGTCGAAATCTTAAAAAATACACTATTTTTAAAGGACCCAACACGTAATATACTTTGAAGAGTCGGAGCAATTAACTACATGGGATGTTGCGATATATGAGTCTTGATTTTAGCTATGTTGTTGGAATCTTCAAAAATATCGTTGCACCAATGTAACCTTCAAAAATAAACTATTTTTAAAAGATCCAACATGCAATATGTTTTTGAAGAATAGCAGCAACATATAATCTTTTTGAAAAGTCGGAGCAACTTACCTAGATCAGAAGATGATGATGGTTGATGAATCAAAGAACCTATTTGTGTTGTACTCAAAAAGCTTAATTCTTTCCTGAAGAAGCAACAACAAGAAGAACAAAAACAAAAAATAGTTTGTTAATTACCAAACTATATAATATAAAAATAAAAAAAAAAGGTGCACAGTGCAACATTCAGAATTTTCCCGTGTGATATGTTTTGAAAAATATAAATGGGGACCATTATAAATTAAAACAAAAAAACAATATGAAAAAAATAAAAATAATCAGGATGAGATGAGGAATTAAATCATTGGATGAGAATAAAAACCAAACAGTATTTTTCTAGTTACAGTATTATTATCATTTCTTGTTTAATTTCTTCTATTATTATCATTCACCTTTTTTTTTCGTGAAAAAAAAATAAGAATTAAATGGAACAATTCTTTTTATGCATTAATATTATTCTTACTTGTGATCATTGTCAATATTACTATCAATAATCTCTTTTTTCTCTCTCCATAATTTCCCATCTTCATCTTCCATATCCTACAAAATCAAATTAAATCACAAAAATTAGCACCAAAAAATTAAAAAAATAAAATACTACTATACATCATTGATGCAAAACTATACATATTTTTTTCTCTAGTCGATCGTCCATCAAAAACAATCCTACTACATTCATAAAAGTAGAAATAAAGTCTGCACACATTTCATACAGACTCTATTTATAAAATTACACTGAATATATTACTTTACAGTCGTTGTATCATAGATGCAAACAAAAAGTATGGTAATAATAATAGCAAAATTTTTGCAAGTCGAACTATTTATTAATTAAATTTAAAACTAACCTTTTGTTCTATTTTTGGTGGATTATTGTTGTTGCCACCAAAGAGAACCCAGCTGGTGGTTGTTTTAGCTCCGGTGACGGTCGCCGGTTGATCAGACGGCTGTGGAAGACTCAGATTTGGAAGATCAGACGGTAGAGATTCATTTTTGGTGTTTAGTTGGGGATCTGATGGAGGAGGAAAACGTTTCCTTATTCTCATTATTACAAACCAAAAAAAAAAAAGGAAAAAAAAAGGGAAGAAATTAACTAAATAATTTTCTACTATGTGTATATTTTTGGGTATAAATACCAAAAATAAATAAATTATATTTCAAAAGGTTGATCTTGAAAGAAATATTTGTGCAGAATTTTGTGTTTGAGAATTTGTTTCTCTCTCTTAAAGTTGGGGTTTTTTCTCTCACTAACTTTTATTTGTTGCACCACACAACATAAGAGAGGACTATATGAGACCACTAGGATATAAAGAAAAGAAAAAAGAGATGGAGAGATATGGTGTGAGTAGTGGCACGTGTGAGTAGTGTGGCGTAGTTACGTATAGTAAAAAGTGGTCAGTTAAACATCTTTTGTTGATCAATCGTGATTGCGGTGGAGAAGTAAGTATTTCTTTATTCTTATATAGAGGTCTTGAGTTCGATTTCGAGTTTCACTGAGTGCAAAGTCGTCTTTGTTAGAGAACGCTTTATTCGGACTCCAATGTTGGTACCAAACACCGGATAAGAAACAAAAGAAACATCTTTTATCGAGAAATTTATGAATTATATAGGTTAAATATTATTTTATATTCATACTAAAATTTAAATATTCTTAACGAATTTTCAGACTTTATTATTGTGCGAGGTGATACGTATAGTGGCATGTGTGAAGGGGTGAGTGGGAAAATGAGAGTACAAAATGATCGGAGGGTTTCTTGGGGTTGTTTTTAATGGGTTTTTATACATTTTTGCTTAGGGGAATTAGAGAAAATAATGAAATTTGTAGGTCCCAATATATCACCAATATGTCAAAAGATGCTTTGCTAATGAAAACCCAAAAATAAGCAGTCTAACCAATTGGATTATAGGATTTTTCTTCTTTTTATTGATTTATCGAAAATCGCTTTCTATTTTCACATCAGATATAATATCGTATTCACATTCAAGCATTATAAGGCTCGTTTCTAGGGTGACTCTCTTAATAAGTATTTTTTTCATTTTCAGAATTTGAACTCGATACCTCTTTTAAGGACAGAAAAGTCTTAATGCTCCCACCACAATTATTCATATTGAAATCTGTAATAGTATTTGTTATTAATTTGTTTAAATTAAGTGGTGGTGTTAATTTATTCCTAGAACTCGAATACGAGATATCTTGTTGAAAATTAGAGGGAGGAACGAAAGGAAATGACATAATGCATTAAGAAAATGGAGGCAGATGACATATTGGATTTCCAATTTCTTCTTTAAATAAATAAATATCAATTCTTGTGAAATTAAACTAGCAATCATGCATACTACATCATATATCGGTGAGCTGATTAAAATTATAAATTGTGGTATATAACTGATTTCCATTTGTTTAAAATAAAATTATATTTTGGATCCTTTATTTTTCTTGGATGAAAAATCATGATAAGTCATATTTTGTTTGTGTTCTTATATTTATTTATTGGATTTTCAGTATAATATTCGAGAATTTAACTTCTAAAAGTTTAAACTCCTTCTTGAAATTCACATACAAGGAGTCGTTGAACTCCACTATGCTAGAATTTTACATGCAAAAGTCTCAAAATCCAATATATTATGTTGGATTTTCGTGTTTTAAGTATCTATATTTTTTTTCAAATTTTATTTTTGCATTAAAATTTAGTTATTTTTCAATTATCGGTCCGAAAAATGGCCATCATGTTTTTTATAAAAAAAATATTTATTGAGAAGGAGATAATTACTTAGACACTATAATTTGTAATATTACGTATCTTATCAAATTTTTATGCCTCCATATACGTCCAGATATATGTATCTCGGATACATGAGGTCAAAAGATGTAATTTGTTTTTTGATACATTGTATTCAAGTGGATTTGCATGTATTTAGTTTACATAGCAAATATCGATCGCCTCCCTCTCATCTCGCTCTCTCGCCACTCTCTCATGTTGCTAGTATCTCAGATATATGTGAATCACTCCGGATACATGCAAATACATGTATATAGTGTGATTCACATGTACTTGGATACATATGAATCTCACTCGCTTCCCTCCCCAATCTCACTCGCTCTCTCCCTATTTTTATGTATTTGGTAGCAAAAATACATACATTTAAGTATAAGATGCTTTTTTTTTAAAGTATAGAAAATAATAATATATAGTAAAAATTAGGCAAATGACATAGTATAAGAAAGAAATTACTTCCTTTCCCTACTCTTTCATTAATTACCAAAAATCCCTTTTTTTAGTGTTTTTCGGATACATAATATAGCAGTGTGGATACTTAATATAGTAGCGCAGATACTTTAA
Source organism: Solanum verrucosum (assembly GCF_900185275.1). Lineage (NCBI taxonomy): Eukaryota > Viridiplantae > Streptophyta > Magnoliopsida > Solanales > Solanaceae > Solanum > Solanum verrucosum. The sequence continues at coordinate 1,117,095 of NW_026020420.1, forward strand.
TTAATAACGGGCGGATACTTAAATTATTAAGTTGTTAGCAGCACGGATACTTAATTAACGGGCGGATGCATAATATAGCAGCGCAGATACTTTAATTAATAGCGAGCGGATACTTAAATTATTAAGTTGTTAGCAGCACGGATACTTAATTAACGGGCGAATGCATAATATAGCAGCGCGGATACTTTAATTAATAACGCGCGGATACTTAAACTAATAAAGTATCCGGTTAAGTTGAATTGGGGAAAAATAAGGGATTTTTGTATTTTAGTAAAAGAGTAGGAAAATATTGAGAATATATAAAGAAATGTTGTGTACTTAAGTAATTTTTCCTAATATATATGATAGTGAAGTATGTCGTAGTTTTTCCTTATTTCTAATGTTGACAAAAAAAGTCCAGCTAAGAAAGTATGGGCTTAGCCCGTTTTATATGGCCTGCCAACTTTGCATGAACATCTGCAAAAATCATGCATAAGAAAAGAAAAAAAAAATATACTCTTCCCATTACAAGAAAAAAACTATTTATTATAAGTAATTATTTTAAAAGAAAATAGAGACAAAGATATAAATTATTTATAGGAAGTTGTGTACCTTTTCTAATGGACTATACGTTAGAAAACGGTATCATCTAAGGGTGTGGTTTAATAGTTAATGAAGCGAATACAAAATATTGGAGATTGCACTATTGAAGATGATAAGTATCTGATGAAATAGTCGAGGTGCATGTAAATTGTTCTAAACAACATTGTTATTCGCGAAAAAAAAGAAGGTATTTTGATTGTTGGTTAGAAGAATGCAATCCATAGGTATTAGTAATGCAAGTATTAATTATACAAAGTCTCTTTAGTTATTCAATATTCTACCATACGTGCAATAATATATAAATTAACTCATAACTTATTGTACTACACATTTTACTTATGTGGGATTGTAAAACGATACACCGTTACTTAGAGCCAACTACTTTTGTCTTGGGCCGGGCCCAATAACTTCTTGTTGAGTTGCTGTATATGACCTATATAATGGGCCATTCCTTGAGCCCAACAAATAATAAAGCCCAAATTCAGGACCTAGCCTTACTTATTCAGAATCCAACAAGTCCAACTTTAACCTCTACTCTACTTCTTCGGCCCAACTTTTTTAGCCCAAATACCATCACATAGGTTAAGCTTGCGTTTGAACATGCGTATGAAATTAAATTAATATGTAGTCAAAGTTTTGTTTGTATATCCATAGTTCATAAACAACATATTGAAATATCCTAAGACGCCATATTGATAAATCATTTATGTCGATGTTTCTTATATAGATAAACATTTTTTATTATAACTTTCAAATATACATAATATTATAAAGATCCCCTAATCAACACTCAACAATACTGATAACTAATTATTCTTTAATATAATCATTACAGATAGTACGATCAATGCATGAGTCTTTTTTTGGTAACATTTAAAATAACTTATTTGTTTTTTACAAAATATAAACTTGTTGACCAAGTTTTACATTTTAGAAAAATTAATTGAAAATCCAAATCATGCTATTAGAGGATTTAAAATCATAATTTCAAATTATATATCCAAATTATGACTTCATATCGAATGTCCAAACACAGATTTAGTTTTAGAGTTTGCAAAATTAAGGAATTGTAGAATGGAATTTCATAATTCCCTTTTGGTGCCTTGGATCATTATCTTGTGCAAATAAGGCTGATTAATTACAATCCATTAATAATGTCCATTTTCTTCTTGTGTTTTGGGCTTATTTGTCCCTATTCTAATGATGAAATTTTATCCTAGCATGAAATATTTATATATTATCTAAAAATTCTAAAGTGAAAATAACTTTTAATTTAGCTCAGAAAAAAAAAATCATGATTGAGTAGACCACACGAGGAAAGGAGTAAACTTAAAGCAAAAAATGGTCAAACATTTTTCATCATTGCCTCTATTTAAATTGAAAAAAAATAATTAAAAATGATTTTTCTCAATTAATATCAGAAGTTGTTATCAATCATGCACCCACAATCGAAATGATTATAGGGTTTTTTCATGCATCAATTATAACAAAAAAATGATCATTTAAGTAGGCCATGTTAGTTAATTTGTTTGATCAATATTATGTAAAATTATAGTCCACTTGAAATCTTGAAAATTACTTGTTTGTTTTGGGATTGATTGAATGATGACCATTCAAATTATATTGCCAATCAACTTATTACAATTAGGGGTCGTTTGGCTAAAGAGAAGAATCAGACCATAAGAGTCTATTCTACACAGTCTTACTCTGCATTTTTGCAAAAGTTTGTTTATGCAACTTCATGAATGTAACCTGTGACCTTCTAATCAGATGAAAATAACTTTACCAGTTACGTCAAAACGAAAAAAAAATATACCAAAATTATGTGTTTTATGTAAAAGACGAAAGTATCTATCTTAATTATAATATTAAACTATACTATTAAGATAACCTAGATTTTGAACCAAACAATCCCTAAAGATAGTCTTTGAAGTCCTTTGAATAAATAAGTGTGCCTTTTGTTTTCTCTCTTATAATGGTGGGACTATTTTGAAGGGAAAATGTTAAGTAGCAATAACAAAGAGTCAAAGATACTTATTACTGTCATTCCATATCATTTCAAAAAAAGAAAAAAAACTTTATATAAATATGTATACATCATATATTATACTTAAAAGAAATTATTATAATATATATCCATCGCTTGAAACAATGTTAATAACATAAATACTAATTTGCGACAAAATATATAACCTTAAAAACTAACATAAATTCAAAGAGACTCACAAGACCAAGTGTAATACTATGCTTACAACAATAATAACATATCTAGTATAATTTCATTGGTGAAATTTGAAAATCTAGGCAGATATTGTTCATTGAATAAGTTCTTTAAACAAATTCTTATTTTTTAGACACTTTGTCAAAGCTTTAACACCAATTAATTCATTTCTTTTGAATTACAAGGACATAACTCTTTTGTGGATATATATCAAGGACAAGGTGGAAGTGGCTCTGGTGAAGAATAAGATGCGGGAAGCGAGGTTAATATGGTTCAGATATGTGAATAGGAGATGCAAGAATGTTCAAGAGCGGAGGTGTGAGAGGTTGACAATAGGTGGTTTCAGAAGAGATAGTGGTAGACCAAAAAAGTATTAATTGGAGAAAAGTGATTAGACACGACATGACATGTACAGTTTCAGCTTACTCAGATCATCAACTTAGATGGGGGTGTGTGGATGACACATATCATTGTAGAAGGTAATTGGATGTGCTTTGCTCCATACTAGCTAATAGTTGTGGTATAACTTGTGTCCTTCGATTTCTGTTTCTATATGTTGTTTCTTGTATCTTCATTAATTACTTCTCTTTCTTGACTATTTTGAATAGCTTTTTGTTTAAGCAGGGAGTCTATCGGGAATAACATCTATCTCTTTACTTCTGAGGTAGGAATAAGATCTACGCATATTCTACTCTCTTCAAACTCTACTTTGTGAAACTACCTTGAGTATATTATTGTTGTCATTGTTGTAACTCTCATGACCCAAAACAAAATTATGAGCGAAATGATTCGGTAAATTTTGATTTTTCAAAAAAGCAGTTAAGGAGAGATTAGATTGATTTTAATTGGATTAGTGAGGCAAAATCAAAAGAAAATAAATAAGATTTAAGGTAAACAGACAAAATCTAAACAAGTTAATTCATGATTTGAATTATTTAACTAAGAGGAAAACAACTTTTAGCATAATTGTCAACATTATTGTTAAGATAAGTGATAAAGCAATCGATTAATGTAATAATAATAATCAAGACTTTTTATAACCAATTGAGAAAAAGTGATGTTTTTTTGCTTACTAGAGAAAAGACATCCACCTCTTTTTTAAATAAATATAAGAAGGATATTGTATTTTCTTTAAGAGACAACATGATTATTTAATTGTCATGCTCTTCTAATTCACCTCATCTAATCATTATGAGATTTACTCATTATATATCTCACTTTTATGAACTTGGGATGCTGTTTAAATGTTGTCAAATTAAGAGACAAAATGCCCTCAAAAAATTGCAATACATGAGTTGGATGATGATGATACAGATCTGGGGAGGATAGAGTGTACGTAATCTTTATTATTATCATTCCGAGATAGCTAGGGAGGCTATTTTATCTGACTTGTCAATTTACAAAATATTCAAACATAGGTATCAATCCTAGAAGTTTTGGAGTACTTGTTAAGTTTTTGTTTGGTCTCATATAGTATATAGAATAATATTTACTTTTACAAGATTTTGAAATTGCTAGTACTACTATAATTATATTGTCTCAAAGTAGTTAATTAGTTATTTATCTTTTAAATGCTTTGGATTTAGCCCTTCATAATTATCATAAGAGAAGACAATTATATTTAGATAATAGGTTTAAGTTGAAGGGTAAAATCGTAAACTCAAATATTAGGGTTTAGGGTTTAGGGGTAGGGTGGGTGGGGGGTAAAAGGGAAAAAATCATTCTAGATCATAATATAAACATATTACTCCCTCTGTCCCATTTTATGTGGCAACATTTTCTTTTTGGTCAGTCCCAAAAAGAATGTCACATTTCCTTATATGGAAAGTATTTAAAGGCACAATTCCTTTTTTATCCTTGTTGGTCCCACTTAATCTTAAAATAATACTCCAATACATTTATGAGGAGAGAGAAATTGAGTCTACTTTTTAAAATGGCAATTTGGTAAACATTTCAAAGTCTTTATTTATTTCTTAAACTCCGTGCTCGGTCAAATATTGTCACATAAAATGGGACGGAGGGAGTACATCTTTTATAAACTTTTAAGTATGTATTTTAATGCATATAAAATGAATGTTTTTCACTCTTTAGAGTCATGCTTTATATCAAGTTATCATTATAGAATTGAGATGTATGATTAAAGTAGTGAAAGAATGATTGACTATTTCTTTTCTGACCACACATAAAGAAAAAAAAAACATTCGATTAATTTAAATTTATATCGCATCAAATAATTATTTTCTTATACTCAAAATTTAAGTTCAAAAGTTATTCATGAGAGGAAAGAAATCTTATCGGTCTCAATACGATTTTTTCATGGTTCAACATTTTATTTTCATGAAAAGGTTCACATGACACCTGATTATTTATTCCTAATACAAATAGTCAAGACCCTTAAAATGAAAAATACTTCATAATAAAAGTAGGAAAAATAATTTCCATAAATAACATTTTACATTAATTGCATTCTCTCTACCCGCTAACACACGTCATCTTCATCCGAATAGTCCAACAAATCTAGAAAGCACTTCAAATTTCGATTATATAGTAGAATTTTTTTTTTCATTATATCTAAATATTTTTTACTTACGCATTAAACATAAATAAATAAATATCTCACTTTTTTTTTTTTTTTCATACACACCTAATATATACAAATGATTGCTAGTAAGGAATTTGTCTGCTGTGTATGATGCAACTATCCCCATCACAACTTAAGTATTTCAGTACATAATAATTATTTCTACCCTTTATTTATATATAATATGTCATCTTTTAGGTGCAATATTTTCTTTACCTAATTATTGCATGCGTCACTCACGTGACATGCCCTTTCACATTTATTAATTTCACATTTTTCACTGATAAAGATTATAGTGAAGTGATAAGTATTCCTTCATCCTTATCAAGAGGTTTCAATTTCGAGTCCCCTTTGTTAGGGAGCGATTTACCCCCAAATATGAAACTTTATGGGACATTCTGGCACAAATCTAAATTTAGTCAGGCTCTAATGAAAATATTGGACAACGAATGGAAAATAAAAAAAAATGACATTTTTCATATTTCACTTTTTTGGTTTTAAATTACCATATATTGAAAAAAATCATTGAGGAAAAGATTTCACTAATCATGAGTATCTCTCATTATTATAATGTCCTTTCTATTATTGCATTTTTTTCTTCCTCCTTTTTTGACCTATAGATATTTCATTTAAATGTGATTAACATTAAGATTATTATATATATGATATTATGATTAATCAATCACAATACATTTTATTTACTATGCTTGAGTTTTTTTTCCTTCTTCTCAAATTATATATGATCTTAGGTAATGATTAAATCTAAATTGCTAATTATGCCTAAAAAATTAGGTGTGAAGACTTTAATGTAACATAACTTGTAACCATTGCTTTACTAAAATATACAACTCCTTTTCCTTTCTTTCTAAGATTTTTTTTTTAAGCTAATGAATTATAATCAATTTTTTCTATAATAATTATTCCTTATAATAATTTTAAAAAACTATAACTGAATTTCTTCATATTATATTATATATTTTTAATAATATTAGTTTACTATAATATTAAGAAAAAATATTCAAGCAAATAATATTATTATAGAGATAATTTACTTTATGAATTGATAGAATTAATAATACATAGCAAATTTGAACAAAGGGTGGCGCCTCCCTAGTTTTGGCCCTTTATATAGGGGGCAAAATCCCTCTAATTAAAATCATTTAAATTTTATTAGCTAACTTTACACTTTTGCTTAAATTGTGACCAGAAATTTGGCATAATATATAAATAAATAGTTATATTTAGTTATTAATTAAAAAGGACTACTAGAAGGATACTTGATTAAAAAAATGTGTAGGTCATTAGCGGTGAAGTTATCGTTCTATTTATGAATTTAACATAGATATAGTTTAATTTAATTATTTTAGAAGGATGCTTGATTTAAAAAAAGCGTATGTAAATCATTAGCAACAAAGTTATAGTTATGTTTATGAATTCGATATAGTTCGTTCTATTTAGTTATTTAGGGATGTTTGATCTATTTAGACCATTAACGGTGAAATTATGTTTCTATTGATGAATTCGATAGTATTCAGTAATTTTAACTAAAAGTTTTATAATTATATTAAAAATTAACTTAATTATTTAGTTATTTAATTTTCATTTTTTTTCTTTTTCATGGGTGGAGAAGGAGAAAGGGGTAGTAATTATCTCATGTTACATTTATGATTTTATTTATGCCATTCATACTTAATAATTTCCAATAATTCCATCTATATATACATGTTATATATTATTGTTCCATTTAAATATGGAACTTATCATTCTTATCATTAAAGACTATGCATGAGTTCAATAATTGCAAGGATCCCAAAAGCATGACAAATCTGACCTCTATTCCTGGCCATGTGTATCTGTTTTTTTTTAAAAAATTATAGGTAACAAATAAGATCCTTCATCGACTATCGTAATGAAATGATTGAGATTCATCTATTCTTAATTAGAAGACTTTAATTTGAGCGCTATGTTGAGAGCATCGTCCTTAGAAATGAGCCTTGTACCTTACCACACATATATTAAAATTTAATCGGACTCTAATACGAGTACGAAAATAATAATTTGAAGGACCCTTCTTCATATAATGAATCAGCCAAATCCCATGCGTTTTGTGGACCCCCATCCCCTTCTTTAAACCCCCACACATTTTCTTGTTTCTCAATTAAAATTCAATCAAAATTACTCCCCTAGTGTTATATGGACCATATTTTTTTACCCCTCAATAAATTATCATATTTAACAAAAGTACGCCGCGAAAAAAGAAAAAAATTAACTCACATTGAATATTTACAAATTTCGTCAAGATTAAAGTAAAGATGGAAGTCCTCTCAAATCTTCTTTCATTCCTCAACGATAAAATAAGACAAGCTCATGAACTTATTATCTCAAGTTGAAACAAGTTCATTTTCTATGATTTCTCTAGTAGTTAGGCAACTCACACGGCAGGTTATTCACTCAATATTAAAGTATATTCTTATTAATTACGTCATTATGTCTAGGATAAGAGAATTATTATAATAGATATATGAATAGTTTAATGTGTTTATCAATATCTGACTTAGAAATATGAATCATCCAATATTTCAAGTCACGTTAACATTAAATAATATAGTAATAGACATTTTCACAAAAATTGCTAGTTAACTTTGATGTTGATGGTTCAGTCGATAAGCTAGCAAGCCATTATATATATCATCATTGGATTCCAAGAGACATCAATTGTAGTTTTTATTTTTTTAAAAAAGCTAAACGTCAACAAGGCTTTTAATCATTTAAGTTGTGATAATTGGAAGCAAGTAATAATAGGAATATTTAACATTTTTAGAAAGTTTATTTAATCCATCATTTTTTTATTCTATTTTATTTTTGGAATAGCAAAATGTGGTCAGATAAAATATATGGTCGAGGAGAGGGGTCAATTTGGGGGCAAATTATTTCGTATTATTTCCTCCAAATTTTTAATCACCTTTTTAAATGTTATTTCCTCGTCTAATTTATCTGTTGTTTTTGCTTATTTCACGCTAATTAAAAAATAATAATAAATATAAAAGGTAGTTTATTAGGTTATTTTTGTTTAATAGAGGTACTGGATTTATTATTTTCTCTTAAATACCATGTATTATTTTAATATAAGACTATAAAAAAAATAGTCAACTTTAATTTTAAAATTTAAAAATTAATAATTATTACTCTCATAATTTTTTTAAAAAAAGAATTAAAGTCATAATTAAAATGAGATAGCAAGTAACAAATTCCTCTTGTAGCTCTTTCTTGCCATTTAATTATAAGCTATTTCCCTTGAATTTCACGCTTTTATTTCATGGGTTGAATCCTTGATAAGAAAATAAAAATATTATTTCCCTCATAACAAATATTTATCACTTGAAAAAATTAAAATAAAAAAGTACACATACACTTTTTAAAAAATAAATAACGCATAGTCTATATATTTATAAATTACATATCTTTTTCTTCTTCATGATTTAGTCTATCAATTTTAGATCATCGCAATAAAATGTTTCAAGTCACAATCTTAATTTACACAATCAATCACAATAAAATACAAATCAAAATCACGGAAATAATTAAATATTAATTATTAATTAACGGTCAATAACTTTACGTTTAAAATTTGTAAACAATGATGGTTTTGGCCTTTAATTATTTTATCATTTAGTCATCTTTCATTATGGCTATATTTTTAAACGTGATTAATATTTTACAACTCTTATTAATATGCAATAATCGATATTAACAACGCTTATTAAATTAATTGTTTTTTGCTTTTAATTAAGTCATGCTATATCACATTTTCAAAAAAAAAATTATTACCCTCCTAACAAAATGTTTATCACTTAAAAAAATAATAAAAAAGTATACATACATTTTTAAAAAAATAAATAACGCATAGTCTATATATTTATAAATTACGTATCTTTTTCTTCTTCATTATTTAGATCATCGCAATAAAATGTTTTAAGTCACCATCTTAATTTACACAATCAATCATAATAAAATACAAATCAAAATCACGAAAATTATTAAATATTAATTTAACGGTGAACAACTTTACGTTTAAAATTTGTAAACAGTGATGGTTTTGGCCTTTAATGATTTGATCATTTAATCATCTTTCATTATGGCTACCTATTTTTTGGCCCCTGCTATATTTTTAAACGTGATTAATATTTACGACTCTTATTAAATACGCAATAATCGATATTAACAAGGGAAAATTGTATATAATAGCAAATTATAAATTCAAATTAAATGCTATAACCATAGTTTGATTTAATTATATTCCATAGCAAACTGTTGCTATTTCACCTCACTCTAGGTGAATCTCGCTCGCCACTCTCGTTCTCTCCTTCGCCTCTCTCGCTTTTATACAAACGCAAATGTATAAAATGCGTTTGTGTTTGTATAAAGCGAGAGAAAATTGTATATATATTTTTTTTTCGTTCCCCTCTCTCCCCTCTCCCCTCTCCCCCCCTCCCCTCTCCCCTCTCCCAGATCTCGCTCGCTCGCTCGCCTTTCTCACTTTATACAAAAACGCAAATGTATAGAATATGTTTGTATTTGTATAAAGCGAGAGAAAATTGTATATATACATATATTTTCGTTCCCCTCTTCCAGATCTTGCTCGCTCACTTGCCTCTCTCACTTTATACAAAAACGCAAATGTATAAAATGAGTTTGTATTTGTATAAAGCGAGAGAAAATTGTATATACAAATACAAATGCATATTTTTTCGTCATATACACTTATGCTTATACAAATACGATCTTCCCCTGCCCAGTTTTCTTTTGTCTTTCTCTCTTTCTCTCTTTATACAAACACAACCAAAGCAGATTATACAACTGCTTTCTTTTGTATATGTATATCGAAATTATACAACTGCTTTCTTTTGTATATGTATAGCGAAATATACATATTTATGTTTGCTATGGAGCGCAATTATGCAAACTATAGCTATAGCACACAAATATGATTTTTATGTTTGCTATATGTGAAAGTTACTCTATTAACAACGCTTATTAAATTAATTATTTTTTGCTTTTAATTAAGTCATGCTATATCACTTTTTCAAAACAAAAAAATATATTTTATGATTTTGGTAGCCGTATAAATTATAATTAAGCAGTAAATATACAATTCCATTAATGCATCTAACTATAATTAAACTCCTCATACATAGGGAGTGCGTCTCATAATTTATAAATTCTAACCATTTATAATAATATTTCTTATTAAAATTCCACATTTATTTTATAGTTGTGGTGTCAGTCTAATCATTTCTCGTTGCAAATTGAATTTAAGTTTTAAAAAAATTGTAATTATAGTTTAAAACGTTGTAGTAGAGAGGTAAGTATTACTCCTATCTTTGGAGGTATCAAATGTCTTAGGAATAGAGTTATGAGAATAGAGAGTCGTACGTTTTTTATGGAGGTATCAAAGGTATTTCACGTTTTTATTTCATGCGTTGAATCCTTGAAAATAAAAATGAAACGTGATAAATATTTTACGATAGAAGGAGGTTATTTTAGGAATAGTAATTAATATTAAAGTCAAACACTAGCCTGGACCTCATCAAAATCACATTTTTCATAATTGTATTCTTATTTTGTACACAATATGCATGGTCCATAGATTTTACCTACTCCTATGCATACAAGAAAGTCTATATATAATTTGATAATGAAACATAAAACATGTAAATGACTTATAATTAATTCCTATCACGCACAAGTAATTACAATAAATTTATTGTTAAGTTAATTAACTACTAATACACTCTCTGTCCTTAATTACTTGTCAAAGGACGATAATATTTTACCTATTATACCCTCAATTAATATTTTGAAAAAGGTAGAACTTCTTGAAAATTCTAAGTATTTAATTCATCTACTTCATAATTAATAGGGGTAAAATGGTAAACTGACTATGTCAATTATTGTTTTCTTAATAAGTGTGTTAATTCAAAAGTGGACAAGTAATTAATGACATAGAAAGTATTAATCATTCACTTAACCAAACCGCGCACAATCATAAATCACAATTAATAGTAAATATGACAAAATTAGTCCATAAAAATGTAACTCGCTTAAATATTATATATGTATTGAACAATTCACTAATTATAAATCTAACTATTATTATATATAATCTTTAGATACACATAAAATTTAAATTTAAATTTTGAACTATGAAAGTGTCATAAGTACAAACCGTTGTAAATTTATGTCGTTTCACGTGCAGTACTCTTAATTTAAGTAGTATTAATTTGTCGGTCAATTTTGCTTTTTTAAGAAAATTAAATAAACATTCTTCCTCGCAATATATATCACATATATATTTTTATAATTATAAATAATTTAGTTTTAAATTTTTATTTAATATTTTATCAAATAATTTATTATCTTATAAACATTAAAGACTTATTCTAAATCAAAATTTTCAAAATCATTATTTTCTTTTAAAAATTATGCATGTATTTAATAAAATAATGCTCCATAAATTAAGACAAGTAAACGAAAAATTAATTAATTTAATTTGAAGAGCCCTTTGAGGTTTTCTTCCTTTTCTTTCTACTTTGTAGCAAGTACATAATACGCAATACATAATATTTAATTAGATGTTTCATGTTTGAGTTCTTAAAAATGATTTTTTTTTAAATTAAAAGTGTCGCCCTCAGAAATAAGTTCTACAATGCATGAATCTGAATTTAAAATATATTTCAATACGGATATCAGATGTAAAAAAAAAAAAAAAAAAAAAAAGTACACCTAGTAGAAATAGTATTAATGAGGGCTTGGACAATGCCTTCTTTTAAATTGACCCTTAGGTTCTCTCTTCTTCAACACAACTATTTCCCATTTCCAAAAGCTTCTATTCTTTTTTTCTTTTCCTCCAAAAGTTTTCAATATGGAGTTAGCTTTGAGCTTAGGAGGGGATAATACCCCAAAACCAATATTGTTTCTTGAAAAATCATCATCTTCTTCTTCTTCTTTACATGAGAATAAGGTGAACAAAGATGTAGGGTTTTGCATGGTTTTAGGGAAGGCATGTAATGAAGGTGAAGATGAAGTTGGAAGAAAAAAAAGATCAAGAAATCATCAAGAAATTAGGTCATCATCAATAGATCCATCACTTCAACTTGATCTCATCCCTTTTTCTCATGGAGTTTCTAAGAACACTTCTTCACAACTTTCCTTCCCTTGGCTCTCTCAAAATTGTGAGTATATTTTCTTCATATGTTTCAACTGTTGAAGACATAATTAAGTAAATAGATGTCGTGCTCTCTCTAGCAATTTAAGTATAATGATTTTTCTTTGTCCCTTTCTTATGGGGGGTTATTTGTTTTTGTATCTAAAGGTTATTCAAAACATTAATCTTACAACTTTCTTTGTTTTGTTGAGAAATCTTATTGCTCATATACTAATAGTGTAATGAACTTTTAACATTATTAGTGTAATTTAACTTCTATAATACATAGGTTACTTACTATAATTGTTGGAAATTAATTTTTTTAATGACATACATAAATATTTTTTATATCGTCAATACGTTGAACTTAATATTCTTGTTCTATATAGAGTTTAGAAGAAGAAAAATTGTACTAGTGAGATAGATCCCTTTTTGGATAATTTCAAACATAATCTATTTTACATTTTTTAAAATTATTTTTGTTGAATCAAAATCTCAAGTTGACATTTCGAATGATTTGCTATGCTTTTTGGACTTGGTACTTTTTTTCCTTTAGAAAAATTGTCATAAAAAGAAAGATTGAGAGGTCGTGTAGAATGAAATAATAACAACATACTTAGTAAGACCTCACAAGTAAGATCGGAAGAGAGTGAGGTGTATATAGACTTTATTCTTATTTTGTGTGATATAGAAAGGTTATTTCTGAAAAAGTCGTATAGAACATTTTATCAAAAAGTTGATTATTTGCCATAATAAACAATCATTTGAATTATGTATATTATTATTTATAGAGCATGCTTTGATAAGGATGTAAATATAATTTGATTAATTCTTTGAAATAGATATCTTTATTTTCTAATAATATCAACTATTCAACAGTAGCTACTGAACCGGCCGGTTTAACAAGTGGACCGGCGTTGGACATGACTAACCGGCGGCAGTTAGTGGTGGTGGATGAGGCGGCGCTATCATCTCCGAATAGTGAAATATCAAGTTTTCAGATGAACTTTCCGATTTATAGAAACGGAAAGTTAATAAATATGAAGAGAGATCAATGTGAACGCGATCGCGATAATAATCGATGGGGTAATATTAATAATTATTCTTGTTCAAGAATAAGTGATGAAGAATTAGATGCATCAGCAAGAAAAAAACTTAGACTTACAAAAGAACAATCTGCTTTTCTTGAAGAAAGTTTCAAAGAACACAACACTCTCAATCCTGTAAGTCAAACTTCATAATCATTATTTTTCATGATTATTTTGATTTCATGTCTTGACTTTTATAATATTGATGTTACCTTAGAGGTGAACTAATTTATAGGTTCATGTAAATTCAGTGATTTTTGTAGTGTAGACATGTAGTTTGGTGCAGTAAGTTTTTGTTATGCACAGGGTTTGAGGAAGGACCGAATCATAAATACACGTATTCATGCAATAAATAATTTTCACAGTTTAAATCTATGACCTCTTGATCACATGATAACAAATTTATCTGATATGTCAAGGCTTCCCTTCTAGAGACCTTATGTATTAAGAAAAATACATTAAATATCTATCAATATTTAGTTGTAAAATCAATTACTATAATATATTAACTTGAAGTCACTATAAATCTTATATCTGATAAATGGTTACCTCTTATATATATACTCTGACTCAGGAACAGAGCTAAGTAGGACCGAGGGGGTTTATCTGACCTCCTTTGATGAAAAACTATATTGATTATACATGATTAAGATTATATTTTATGTCTTATATAGAAGATGTTGAATCCTCTTTTGACTTTTCATGTGCCTATATTACTTCTTCGTTTTTTGAACACCTTCAGTGAAAATCATATCTTTGCCACTTGCTCTAAACCGAAAATGTGAAAATAATGATGTTGATAATGTACACTAATTTTATAAAGTTAAAACTAATGTCATTTCTACATTAAGACACTCGATTAGCAGATTTTATGATATATATTTTAAAAAAAAGTTCAAATTATTATGTTATTTCTTATATTATTTTTTGTGGTACATTAATGTTGTTGATGATGATGTTCTGAAATATGAAAAATTATAATTGCAGAAACAGAAGCTTGCTCTAGCAAAACAATTAAATCTTCGTCCAAGACAAGTGGAAGTTTGGTTCCAAAATAGAAGAGCAAGGTAATTAATTAAGCATTATAATTTATATAGTATATATATCATAATACTCATAATATTAACTTCAAAATTTACAATTTAATTTTAATAAATCATCTATAATCATGCAAATGTCTAAGTCACGACTTGCCCAGAATGCTCATACAAACTAAGACCTTATTTACACAGTTAAAAAAGACCGAAGGGAAAGGGACTAGACAATCACTTGACTACTTTTTTGGCATGCCCTAAGTACGACTAGGGTCCTCATGGTCTAAAATAATCAAATTATCAAACATGAAACTCTTTGATAGTTACCATGAACCAGACAATCACGAGGATTGCTGTAGATCATAAATTTTAAAAATCTTCATTTTTTTTTGTTAAATTTCAAGGATAGTCGAAACAAGAGTACAACATAATTGAGGCATAGAGAATTATTATTACTCAAATAACTAAAAATGATGAGTGACCTATTATACTGATAATGTAAAAAAAAAAAAATCGTACGATATTTTGTATGTATTAAATTCAAATTTATAAGATTCTTTTTTTTTTTTTGAAAATTTTCAGGACAAAATTGAAGCAGACAGAGGTAGATTGTGAATATTTAAAGAAATGTTGTGAGACATTGACAGAAGAGAATAAAAGGCTGCACAAAGAGCTTCAAGAATTAAGAGCTTTAAAATCTTCACAACCTTTTTACATGCAACTTCCTGCCACAACTCTTACTATGTGTCCTTCGTGTGAGCGCGTTGTTACCACCTCTGCTATCACAACCACCAATACTACGACACCTGCCACGACTACAACCACCACCGTGGCCGCCTCGAACACGGTGGCACTTCATAATCATAAGTTGATAAGTGTGATGACAAAGTGAGTGTACAAATTATTAGGATTTTGACTTAGGTGTTTAATTTTGCTTATTGTTTTTTTTTTTTTTTTTATGAACTATAGTTTTTAAACTATACATTGTGATGGTGAGTTTAGAACTAGCTAGCTAGGCAAGAAGTTTGGGGGGAATTTAATTTAGAGGTTTTAATTAAGAGGAAAAAAAAATTATTGCTTGGAATTTTGATGTTTTAGTAATTAGAAGAAAGAAATAAGTTATTTTTCCTTAATTTTATATGATGAATAATCTAAACTAAGTAATATTGCTAATGGTTTGGATGTGTGAGACATATTCTTTACTTTTAATTTGCTAAATGTAATTTGTGTGATTACTTAAAAAAAGACACATAATACAACAAAAAAATTTATTCTATCTTATATTGTGTATGAGATATGATGATAAGAATATTTACTTTACATCTTGTTTTGAACCTCAATAGGTTTGAATTGTGTGAGGTGAAGAGTTTATATGTTATTGTAGATAAATTTAACAAAATAGTAGTGTAAAAAATTATATATTATCAATTTGTAGAATTTAAATTTTAACGAGAATTTAAGTTATATACATCAACTATCTAGGAGGGGACTGAAGACATGAGGCATAACTGCTCCTATAAAATTTTAAACTTACATCTTTAAAAATTAAAGAATTATACATCAACTATCTAGGAGGGGACTGAAGACATGAGGCATAACTGCTCCTATAAAATTTTAAACTTACATCTTTAAAAATTAAAGAATTATATATAGTACCAAATCAAAATTGTGAAGTCTCTTCATTGGTCTTATTCCTATTGTGTGCCTCGTGAGAGTGTTTGGATTAGTGAAGAAAATCTCTCATATGTTTTCCGAACTCAACCTGAGAATAGATCTGGACCAAAGAGGAGTTTGACGTTTTCCAATCAGGGGAGGAGTCGGGTAAGATCGATTATATTTTTATGTATATATAGTAGATATTAACCCATTTTCGGCTTCTTCATGTGTTTATTATTTCATATTTTTAACCTTCTTAGTGAAAATTCTGATTTCAGCAGTATTCCCAGGTAGAGTGGGCATACTTTTACTGTTCTTGGATTGACATGGTTGTCCCCCTTTCCTGGTTGAGTCTCGGCCTTTGACTCCAATCCTTTTTAGAAAAAGGTGGCTTAACTAACGAAAGAAAGATGGAACCAGATACATTCTTAAAAGAAAGTGATTTAGCTTTTATTTCAATTTAATACAATGCAAGGAAAGGAAAAAGGTCTCTTAGGGGTACCACATATAAAAGAAAAAAATAGCTAAAAAGAGTCTGCTTCCTTTATGATCTCTTTCTTAGAAAAGAAATTACGTAAATTCTCTTCTCTTACGCAATTCCTGACTAGTTGTAATTTTTCTAAGGACCGAAATAAGAGGTTTCAGCTTTTCGGGGTATTCAACATAACGAATAATTCTATATTGGAAAAGTCTCAAAATTGCAAACAATTTTGATCATATTTTTAACCTCCTTAGTGAAAATTCTGATTCGAGCGGTACTCCCAACACTATAGAAAATGTTAAAGAACTAACATGAGTACTTTAAAACAAATATAGTTCAAAAAGTAACTAAATAGATTGAAAAAAACTTGTGGGAATATAAGTTAAGATTTTTTTAATAAAGTTCTTGTTGGAAACTATAGTCATGAAAGGGAAATAAATAAATGTTATAGTATGGAGAATTAATAATGACTCTATGAGGTACATGGAGAGTTTTTTTCCCTCTAAGCCATTAATGATAATTTAAGAGTACAGTACGTATAACAACAAACTTACAGTAGTATTTACTATTACTTCACAAGATATAGCTTTGTAGCATAAATGTGACATCAACCTTATGCTATTTTTTGAAATCATGTAATTGTAGACACTTATTAATTACCCCCACCAAAGACAAAAAGAAGAAAATGATACATAGTAGAAGCATGTTGTGTCTGCCTGTCTAGCACATATATATTTAGAAGTATTTAAGTTCCATATATATATATATATATATATATATATATATATATATATATATATATTGACGGTGTAAAAAGAATAATATGTTTTGAGTTTAAGTGTGTGATATTCATATTGGTATTAAATTAAGATTTGAATTCGCGTCGTGTAAGGCTTTATTCAGAGGAAACTGTTTCCTACCAAAAAATAATAATTCATATTCGGGACTTAAACTCAAAATATCTTATTAAAAAAGAAATAACCTCATTCAATGCACCATATTCTGGTGTTAAAAAAAATGTTACTAGTGTAGTTTAATTATGTTCAATTCCAACACTCTAAAAGTCTAATTATCTAATATTCTAAGTTTAATTATCTAATTGTGAATATGTGATGTGATGTATGCTACATTTTTTTATTTTTTTTTACTATGACATTTGTCTATTTTACAGTGGCTTGCTCATTTGATTATTTTTGAAAGAATGGCCATTCTATTTAAAGTTATATTGTATATTGATCTTGTGGATGTTAGACATGTGAAGTGGATGAATCTATGTAGTTATACGATTAGACATGCAAAAGTTTCGAAATAATGTTGAAACATAAAAGAAGATTGAAATACATTTATCTTATGATAGTACAGAGAAATTTGTTGATTCCTAGTACGATTATTTGAAATAGTTGTCTCATGTTTATATTGTTTTACTATTATCAATTTATTATTAGCTAGTCATAAACCGAACCAACACGATAAGAATCATTGAGACCTATCGGTGAGATCCCACATATATACCTATATCATAATTCATAAGGCTCCAGTGGGCTAGTTTTTTAGGCCCATTATGTTTGTACAAAAATGTTAATTTTCTGAACCAAAATGTATAGATCCACCATTGAACTAATTTTTGAGGCCCGTTTATCATCAATAATTGGGCTTATTTATGCAAATGTCACTTTTCAGGCCCTTATTTAGATTTTGTTCCTATTTTAACCTAAATAAAGTTTGTATCTGAAATGGAGACGTTATGTATCAGGACATTGAGTGGTGTATTCGAAATCAGAATGCGATGTATTCAGATTCCACTAAATTTAAGGATTTTTTGTAATTTGAAAAAGAATAGGGATAAAATGTAATTAACTCTTAACACTATGAGATTTGTGTAAAATTCCCTCAAGAAAAATTTATTACTTTCCCCCCTACACTACATAAAATAATACTCTTCTTGTCTCAATTTATGTGACACATTTCGAATTTTGAGATTTAAACAAGTCTATCTTTGACCGTAAATTTTTCATATATTGTTTAAATATTTTGGATTGTCAATTATTGTGATTTATAGTACCTTTTACGTAGTTTACAAATAGATAATTTCATTTCAAAAAAATTAAAGATTTCATGCACATTTCCTAGTTAAACTTAAATTGTTTAACTCTCGAAAAATGAAATGTGTCACGTAAATTGGAATAAAAGGAGTAATAATAATAGTACAAAACTTGAATTAGAAGCTCCAAAGTGCTTTTGAATCACAATTGTCAGTATATAGTACCACCCGTGACTAAAAGACGTTACAATAATAATAGTCCTACAACATGCCCTTTTTTTTTTTTTTTATGATCTTGCAAATTTTAAATGTCTACTTAAGAAAACAGATATAAATTAAGGTTGAACTCTATGTATTTTCTCTTCGGGTAGTTGTAAATCAATCTATTCATATAATAATCACCACATAACTAGTATGTAAACTAAATGATCAAAAATTAACTAGGGGTGGAGCTATATAGGATTAAGTGATTCATTTGAAGCCCTTTCGATAAAAAATTACAATATATTATATTTTTTATATATATAATAGATGATAAAAATAACGTGACTTAATATTTATTTCTTTATATTTTAAATTATTTAGCAAAAAATTTTAACTCCGCCATCGGATATAATTCAACAATACGCTGAACATCGACATTTTACAACATAGAGAAACATTAGTTAAACATCCCCATGTGAAGTACAACAAAAAGGATTAAAGTATAAAAGTAGTCTAATATTTTTTCTGTCTGCTTTTATTTATCCACTTAAAATTTTACACGTCCATGAAAACACAAGGATTGATATGAAAAATATCACAATATCCATATCAAATAATGTGCTAAAAAAAATACTAAAGCTAAAACATGAAGAAAAAAAATTATTTTTGATATGTTAACTTAAAACTTAAAAGGAGTAAGAATTAAATTTTTAAATAATGAACAAGTAAAAATAAACGATTAGAGATGTAAATAATTAGTTTCAAATGTCTATAAACGCGACACGCAAGCTCTCATCAAAAGATAATTAGTGTCATAGTCAACATCAATTAATTAATTTAAACCACTTTAATTAAAAAGCTTGAACACATACTATATTTTTGACAAGATACAATAATATTTAAATAAACTCACGATTTTCGACAAACATTATTATGCGTAACATGATCTATAAGAATAATAAAATATCATACCTTAAAATATTCAAAAAAACCAATAAAATAAATTATTGAAGAATTTACACTTTTCAAGCCCTTGATACTTGAAAAATACTTTATAGCATGAGAGAATTATAATTAAACAACAAAATTCCTTTTCAAGGGAAATTCAATCTCTCACATACTATAATTTACTACAACAACAATAATATGCCAGTGTAATCCCACAAGTAAAATCGAGTCTCGAATCTGGAGAGGTTGATGTGTACGGAGCCATAGGCCACAATAATTTCCTCTATATAGAAATGTAACTTCGAGAACAACGAAAAGCCAACACATTTTTTGTATAGGCTTGACTCATTATTTCAATGTACATGGACACCTTGTATATATATGTGTTTGTACATCCTATGTTGCACGTACACTCCAAAAATGTCACCGCACGCGTGTCAGATCCTTAAAAAACGCACCACTTTTGAGGATTAGACAAGCACCTGACGACATTTTTGAAGAGTCTGCGCAACATTAGTGTTTGTTTTTACCTATGACTTTTTCTCTTGTTGTTTTTGGTGTAATCTTACCAGAAGTTCAGCATATAAGAGCTCATTCCAAGCATCGGGTACACCGGGAAGGCACCAATGGCTACAATCTTGATACCTCCATTGTGATCTCCTCTCTTTGAGTGTCAAATTTGGTTTCCTATATATCGATGGATGACCGTCTTTTCTATAGTCCGTCATTCTTGTGATGTTGAGATACGAGACTCGAGTTTTCATCCCTTTGAAGACGTCTTCTAGTACCTTCATCTTGGATGGATACGGGGTCAAATATGTGTCGTTCTTTATTGGTTCTGTTTCACTGTCACACGCCCCGCCAGAATTCCATTGCCCGCCACTGTGGAAGTACATAAAATTTAATCTACATGGTGATGAAAACAATGCTACCATAGTAGTTTACGATTTAATCAATTGGTCGCAAAGTAATAACAATAATAAACTAGTCTTTGTCATAAACTACACGGTAAAGAGCTAGAGCTAGAGCTATTCGACAAGTTAATGTGATTTGGTTTTGAATTTCGCGTTATTACCTGAAATGAGAAGCAGAATAACCTCTGAAGAGAACAAACGTCTTCTTGGGATTGATATGAGCATCGATCCATCTACCCCATGTTGTTAATGCTCTCCGAAAGGCCTCAAGAACGTTTAGTTCTTTGTGGACATGATTTCCTTCTTGATAATAGTCCTTCCTGAAAAAATTCAGCATTGTTTAATGTTAGAAGTTAATTAAGCATAAAAATGCACGATTATGTATGTCGAAAAACACATTAACAAATTTTACCCTAACGAAGTCTTCTCGTGAGTCCACCAGTGACCAGTGTTGAAGACTAAGATATCCGCGTCTTTATACTTATCAGCAGACTCTCCGATCAAATCAAGTCGAAGCGTTTCTTTCTTCCCTCCTTTTTTATCAGCAACTTCCCATTGTTGAACCAAGAATGGAGACACAAAGAACTCCACTCTGCATTTATACTCCTGAAAATTTTACACAAACGATCAAACACATCGACGATGAATTCTAATACTAGAAATGAATCCGGCTACATCAGATACTCACTTCGAATATAAACGAATAGAAAGCTTCTGTCCTGAAATGGTGTCTTCCAGATTCTTCATAAACCTTTTTCTGATTTTTTACAGAGTTTTTAAGTATACAAATAAGGGATTCCCACATATTCCTATTCAAAGAATCGCCAACGAAAACGAGACGCTTTCCTCTTAACAATTCCAGCATATGAGTAGCATTCAATCTGATAATAAGTTCCAAAATTCAACCATTAGAACAATTCAAAGATTATTAATTCCCTAAATCAATCTGAATATACATAACATATACATTACATAATTGATCAAAAGTAAGGGACACTCCAAAATTTGCCTCAGCTGGCAAGTAAGCACTCGAACCTTGCAACTAAATACTCCAGCTCGTTCCCATTGTGTCTCATGGACACCTAACACTGACGTGACACATAAATTTTTCATTTTGTAATTTAGAGTGTTCAACTGACATAGTGGAGACGAGTTAAGCTGTTTAGATGTGCATATTCAAAGTTGGAGTCAGACAATTAAAGCTACACTACCTAGAAATGGTAAAAACAAGAAACATTAAAGAGCCCATACCTAGGAAGGCTACATGCATTGGGTTTCCATTTCATCTTCAAGTAACCACTATCAGGTCTATCATTGAGAAAACAATTGAATTGCTCATCAATAAGTGAACAAGAACCAGGTTTATACAAAGGGTAAGATTCATCTTTCACCCAATTCCCATCAAAGAAATCACAATTCAACAAAGACTTGACCAAATCAACATCTCTTTTCGTTTCCACATTTGCACTTTTTCCCTTAGAAGAGAACTTTGGTGCTGATTTTTTCTCAATTGTGCTCTGATTTGCCTTAAAGATTCCAACTTTATCATCAAAATCTCTACTTTCAGTCTGATTCACAGCAGCAGCAGACTTAGAACCCTCAATTGAGCTCTGATTTGCCTTAAAGATTCCAACTTTATCATCAAAAGTCTGATTTCCCATCAAGATTCCAACTTTATCATCAAAAACTTCACTTAAAGTCTCATTCTTCACAACTGATGATTCTTTATCACTCAACACAGAAGAAGAATTAAAGGGGTTTTCCAAGACTCCACCTTTATCATCATTCTGAGTATAATTTTCACTCTTTTCAACAATTAGTCCCTTTTTATCCAAATGGGGTTGCTCAAAATTGTTTTTTGAACTTCTTGGAAAAAGATTAGAGAAAACAGAAGAAAACTGAGATCTATAAGAAGTACCAACATCTTCTTTACTTAAAGAAAAAATGTTAGTAAACCATGGTGAAGAAGAGTTTGGTGAAGGACTAAACGCCAAGAAAGTAGTAACAACAATGAAAATAAACACAAACCCATATGCACAAGCCACAGTTCTTTTAGTTTTGGGAAGAGACAACTGAGTTTTCATGTCTGTAAACAGAGTTCCACCATTAATAGCTGCATATTTTGCTGTTTCTGCCATTGTTGTTCTGCTCTAAAACTCTATCAAGAAACAAAACAAACTTTTATTTTTATATGTAAAATCAAAAAAGGAAAAAAGTGAGAGAGATTTTGGACTCTTTTTAATGTGTGTGTTATAATGTGAAACAAATTTAGAAGAGTTATAACACAAGTGAGTAACGGAAAAACCATAATTAAATTTAAAGAGTTTGAAATTTTTATTATTTATTTATTATCTTAACTTAATTAATACTTATCTCATTTAACAAAATTTTGGGTTTGAGACCTCGAGTTATCAGAATTAAAAGGGTTAAAGAGTCTTTTTTTTTTTCTTTTCAAATTTGAGTTGTTTTTGAAGAGATTTTATTATTAGAATAAAATAGGTTGAAGATCTTTTTTAAAATTTGATTTATTTGAAAAAGAGGTTGATTGTTTTTCTTTCCTTTAATGGAATTTGATTAGCCAAGAATTCTAATTAGGCCAATTTTGAAATAAATGTCATATATAAAAAGCAAAATAATAATAATATTAGTAATACATTATCATATTTAAAACGTTAAACAAAAAGTTTATTATTAAAAATTATATTTTTTCTGTTATTGTTTATATGATTTGGTTCATATTTTAAGTATATATCATATAAATTGTGATGACGAGGATAGTATTTTTATGCATATGAGAGAGTAAAGAAGGAAAAGCTTTTACCTAAAATGTATCCATACAAGAAAAGAGAAAATAATTAATGAAAATGAATCTTTAGATTAATTGTGAAATATTAATCAAATTGAGGAATGTTTTTTAATTTTAATTTCACATAAGCTTCGTGTTGGGAAAAGTGAAAGTTATAAACTATGTGAATGTTGTGTTTACAGTTTGAGTAAAATGCCACTTGTTTTGAGATTAATATCAAGAATGCCACTGCCGGTGCCGCCGGCTGCCATCAGAGATAATACCGGCGAGACAACTCCAAATCACTAAAAATTAAAAACTAATACACGAAGATTAGCATTAATTAATTAATTAATTAAAAAATAATAAATCACAGAATGCTTACACGTGTATATGTTGGGTGCGGCTCTGGCTTTACTTAATTTGGCATTATACAATACCTTATAGTATATAATAGTAATATTTTTTTATTGAGGGAATTCGAATATATCTTTCGCAATCCATGAATAACCCTTTGGACTAGGCAATGAACTTGTGAAAGAAAGAAATAATATTTAGCTATTTGATATAATAATTATGTTATTATAATCAATTTTAAAGTTTATTTTTTTCCAATATTTGCATCACAATTTGATTATGTAGATTTGTGTTGGAAAATTAAATAAATATGTTCCTTATTATAGTGATATATTCTCAAATTTCAAACTCAAAATTATTAGTAATTTAAAAAATATACTTATCATTCCACTACATAAAGCTTGAAACTCCTAATATAATCAAAATTATAAAATTACAAACATTTTGAAAAAGTAGAGTGAATCTTAAGGTGCTATATGTCCGTACAAATTGAAAAAGATTGACCTTTCACTTTTCAACTACACTTCAAACAATATATTATTTCACAAAAGGAACAAATTGAACACTTTTTTTTTTTTTCATTCGATGTCTAAATCTCACACTAGAGTTCCAATTAAATTCAAATCAAGCATTGTAGAGCCCATTCGAGGGTAATGCTTCTAACAAGATTTTCTTCATACTCAGAGCTCAAACTCGAAATCTCTGGTTAAGGATGAAGCAATTCCATTACTACACCACAATCCATATTGGTAAAACAATTCTTATTTAACGTACTAAATCTCAATCAAAGAATATTTTATTCTCCTTTTTTCATGCTTTGATTATTACACTAATTTATTGTATTGTTTTATTGTTATTATTGCTTTCATTTTCATTTTTGTTGTTGAAGAGTCCACACCAGATGAAAAAAAAATATGGACATGGACAATCCTCTCATCAAAATTTATTTTTTTTAATTTTCCAAACTGCTTTAAGATCTTTTACTTGAATCCAGAAGTTATCAAAAATAACATCTCTAACTCTACAAAATAAGAGTAAAATATGTATTAACTATCCTCTCCAGACGTCACTTATCGATAAATCTAATCATCAAAAATCATTTCAATATATATAAATATAAAAAATAAGTTTGATTGTATTGTCATAAATATTCTCCTTGTATGATCTGTTCCAGGGTCACAAACTTTAAATGCCACATAATTATTTTTTTTAGTGGACTGAATGTTTGGTGCAAATTGTATAGGTTTTTATTTTGGCATATTTGTCGGTGCCAAAACTATACTACTAATATATGTGAAAAAATAATACTTCGACTTTTGCTAAATCACAGAAATTATTGAAGAAATAGCAAGATTTTTCTTTTGTTTCTTTTCGCTAGCCGAAATATAAAGAAACAATTAATATATTCCAAATAAATATATTTCATAAAATCGCATCTCAATTCATCTTATTTTATCATATTCGAAATGTGATATGATTTTGAAGAATTAATCATATATATACGGTTTCAATGAGATTTATTTTTAAAAGTAATTTTCTTAATTATAATATGATATATCTGAACAAAAGCTATTGAATTTATGCTTGCTCGATAGATTCAACTCTGACTCTTGAACCTACCATTCATGTAAAATCAATAATACAAGACTGTCTCTATTGCTTATAAATTGTAATTATCAATTAATCATAATTAAGTGATATGGTACAAACATTATGTCAAATCAAATTTCTTATAAATGTATCATTATGGCTAATTAAACCCCCTCCTTATGAATCTATTATTGTGTCAAATTAAATCCCTTTCTTACCTTATAATAATAAAGTGCCTAGCTAGCATATCATCTATAACAATATAGGATTGTGATTGTCATGACATTATTAGTAGCCTAATAAAACAATTTTTGTTAATAAAAACTTACACGTAATTAAAATTCTGAAATAGCACTCAATATCAATTAAAACCATATGATCAGAAAATTTTCATATTAGGAAAAAAAATTGATATTGAAAATACCCCACCATTATTTAATTGATAAAAATGACAAAAGAAGGATCTAAGGACAAGTCTTTCTTTAATACACCTAATTTTCCTCCATCAACTAATTAACAAAAATTAATTGGATTTCTAGAAATACAATAAAAGAAAATGACTCAAGAGAAATTCAGATCTATCATATTTTATCCAAAAATAATAATAACAACAATTTATTGCGTTTTCTCTCAATTAGAATCCGATAAAGATAAGATATGCACAAATGTTATATCTATCTTTATAAAAATAGAGAAATTGTTATCCTCCTCTTAAATATAGAGTCGCTTCTGTTAAGAAAGACTTTACCTTAACATGAGACTCTTCAATGCGTACATAAATTTAATTGATCGAGATTTCAATATAAATATTGAACACGAGATGAAAATTAAAAAATTGTAAATAAAGAAACATACGCATGCATGTCGTTTTAGAGGTTTCAACCTAGGCATGAACTAAACCACTTATACCATGTGTGTAATGGGAAGAGCACTCACAATAATATTATATTGAGGTAATGGATTAGATAACTATGGGAATGACACCTGCTTTTCAACTTTTATTTATTTATTTATTTATTTATCTGTCCGTGATGTATGATTAAATTTTAATTCGCGTTGAAAAGTCTCAAAAGATAAAGTGTATTCTAGCAAAGATGAGTCTATATTCAAGAAGTTGCTTCGAGAGACAAGCATGAAGCACTACATCTAGATAAGTGACATTTAATTAAATTGATTCACCGAATCTTTCATGTATGAAAATGAAAGAAATGTCTGTTAGTTGAATTCGAAATCTTTGATTAAAACTTATTGATTTTAATAGAGTCCATGTCTTTCGATTCAGTAGAGTGAGAAATGTTTATTAAAAAATATATCAAGCCTATTCTTCTAAAAAAAATATCTAAATGTCTTTTTCATATTTCTTAAACTTCGGGTTCAACTAAATTGCGTCACACAAATTGAGATTGATAGTATATATAAGTATATATGCAAGAGAGGTTTAGTCAACAAGTGTCGCTTTGGCCGAGTGGTTAAGGCGTGTGCCTGCTAAGTACATGGGGTTTCCCCGCGAGAGTTCGAATCTCTCAGGCGACGATATTTTTTTTGCATTTTTCGACTCAATTAAGTCGATGCTTTCTCAATTAGTTTTATGAAATAAGCTTTCTCGATTAGTTTTATGAAATATTTATACTTTGTAGAAGATTTTCGACTCAATTAAGTCAATGCTTTCTCAATTAATTTTATAAAATATTTATACTTTGTAGAAGAAAAAAGAAGGGGATTCTAATAGTCTATTTTTCTCCTTTCTTTTTTGCCTTTTTCGACTCAATTGAAGCTATCTCGATTAATTTTATGAGATATTTATACTTCCTAGAAGAAAAAAGAAAAGAAAAGAGGAATGCCCAGAATGCTTGGTACCCTTTTTCTGTGTACTGGTTTATTCTTGTCCCACTTCTGCTTTCCTAGCCCTCGTAAGGCCTCTCTCATCCCTTGCTTATGCTGAATCGAGATTTAATTGATTTTCATTGATCCGCGGGTGCAAATCGATAGCTGTAAAACTAGCTCTGGCTTAATGACGGGAGATTCGAATCGTCTATTTTTATCCTTCTTTTTCCTTTTAACTAGTAATTTGTAGGTACAATTTTTATATTACAAATTTACAAGTCAAACAGAAAGTCCCTTTCTAAAGCCAACAGACAATTCTTGTTTACTACAATTTGTATTTTGTAACTTTGTAAAACCCCAAGTTGAAAAAAAATTTCCACTCAGTTTATGACCCTATGCTATGGTTCTTGTCAAAGTTGCACACTAATCTGCCATTTCAATGCTAATATTAATCCAATGAAGAAAACCCATCGGCTAAAAAACGATTCAAATCACAATATTACTGTTCAGAAATTTGCCACCAAAACCAAAGCTTCATCATCCAAAAGATTAAAAAACAAGCACAAATCAAAAGAATATTCAAAACCCATCTCAGAATCTGAAGAAAACCTCCCAATACCTCAAATTAACACTACCCTTATAGCTTTCTTGGATAAAAATCCAATCTTGAGTCGAAATTTTTACCAAATTGATGCTCTTGATCTTGCCCCACGTTTGCTTGGCAAGTTTCTTAGGAGGGATGATGTTGTTCTTCAGATAACTGAGGTTTTTAATGTTGTTGGTGTTCTTGATTTAATGTGTGTTTGTGCTTCTTCATTGTTCTGAGGTTTTAATGTTGTTGGTGTTGTTGATTTAATGTGTTTGTGCTGCTTCATTGTTCTGAGGTTTTGATGTTATTGGTGTAATGTGTTTGTGCTGCTTCATTGTTCTGAGGTTTTGATGTTATTGGTGTTCTTGATTTAATGTGTTTGTGCTGCTTTATTGTTCTGAGGTATTAGTGTTATTGGTGGTCTTGGTTTAATGTGTTTGTGCTGCTTTATTGTTCTGAGGTTTTGAGGTTATTGGTGTTCTTGATTAAATGTGTTTGTGCTGCTTTATTGTTTTGAGGTTTTGATGTTATTGGTGTTCTTGATTTAATGTGTTTATGCTGCTTCATTGTTTTGAATAATGGGGTTGTTGTTCTTGTTATGAATTGTTTGATAGGTGGAAGCTTATAGGCCAAATGATTCAGCTTGTCATGGTCGATTTGGGAAAACAGCTAGGACTGCTCCTGTTGTAAGATTCTAAAAGCTGATATTTTTGTGTCATTTGCTTTACATTAGTGGTGAATGCTGGGAAGAAGTGTGTTAAGTTTTTAGTTGCAGGGATAAGTAATAAAAATGTGCTACCTTTGTAAAAGATTAAGCTTTTAGATGAGCAGTTCACTCAAGTTCGACTTTTTTCCTTCTTTCTTTATTTTCTAATCTGAAATTTAGGCAAGATAATTGACGGGGCATGTTGTATTGGATGAGTAAGGTAGGTTGTAGTCGCTTATACGAAGAAAGTTGATTGTTATTTGGTGTGATGTAATGATATCAATCTGATAGATTAGGTTGTGTGAAGAAAACATTTACGATCTTATGTAGTTGTTTAGCTCTACATCTGAAGTACAAAATTGATCCTAAGTTGGACATAATCTTTGGTGAGCATAGTCGGTGGCTTTCTGGTGTATTACCTTTTTGGAACCATATGAAACATTTCAAGGTGCTCTTTGTAACTGAACATTTGTTCATTTCTTAGTAGATTATGCTATGACATCGATTAGCATGGGTGTATCGGGGCGTGTCTTCTAGATTTTCTAATGATTTGTGATCTATAGTTTGGTCCTGGTGGTCATGCATATGTCTACCTCTGCTACGGTCTCCACATGATGCTTAATGTTGTAGCAGACAAGGAAGAAGCTGGAGCTGCTGTATTGATTCGTTCCTGCGCTCCCATCTACGGTAAATTGAATTACAAACTCTCCTACCTTTCAAATTTCCTAATTTACTTTCCGTTGCAGTTTAATATGTTCTATTTGATCTTTTTAGTCCCACTTCAAGTCGATGCACACACTTTCCGAAGTACCCCACTTTCTCGTAGTGATCTTTTCACTCTTTGAAGCAACATTTCCATTTTGACCAATTTACATTTGTGGCATTAGTGTGCACCTCAGAAAACAATTAGATGGTAGTATAGGGTAGTTAAATGCATCCATCGAAAAGTTACTGCAGCAGCTATATATCTTGTCGGGTTCTTCTAAATTTACTAATATTTGTCCGTTTTAATTGATATCATCAACCAATATCAAGATAGTTAGAGGTCTGGCCAGGGAAGAATTACACCAATATAACTATTTTAATATCCCGAGTACACCTTGGTACTTCTAAAATGATCACTTGTAAATAATTTAGAATTATGATTCATGCGTTGGAGTTCCCATTATTGCGTGATAAATGAACCTTATTGAACAGAAAAACCAAAAAAAACAAATGCTTGCATGCTAAATGGCAAACAAGTTATATAGAACACATTAGCATTGACACACACTACCCTACTTACGATGATCTTTTTTCCCCTTCTCAGGAAATAGATGATGATCTTTCCTCTCAAGTCCTGCATTGTTGGACTAGTATATTATCTCTAACAAACAAAGCTCGAATGCTATTTTAAAGCTCTCTTTCAATAATTATAAAGTAAACTCTGCAGGTCTGGGTACTATTCAGCAGCGTCGGGGTTTAAAAACTGAGAAACCTGTTCTTCTTGCAGGTCCTGGAAAGGTACGTCATGACCTTTGTTGGGTAGAGGACTAAGTTGCTTGTTTAACTTCATTGTATTGATCAAACCTTTCTTAAAGATAACCAAAAGTTTCTTTGCTTTACTTGATTTAGATCCCATGTGAAAAGAAT
The DNA here is from genome assembly GCF_900185275.1 of Solanum verrucosum. NCBI lineage: Eukaryota > Viridiplantae > Streptophyta > Magnoliopsida > Solanales > Solanaceae > Solanum > Solanum verrucosum. The sequence goes on from NW_026020420.1 coordinate 1,147,532, forward strand.
TTAGCTTTGTCTTAGAGAATTTAGCTAGAACCGTATTAAATTTCAGCACATGTAAAGACACTGGTGATTTCATCCCATCCATCGAAACCTTGGTGGTTAACGGGTTCTTGTTTTGGTCTAAGGTAACAGATACGTTCTGGAACTAATTGAGATGCGCACAAACTGGTCTTTCTATCATGAACATTTGTGGTTTCCGAGCTAGAACTTTTTTAAGTATGAATAACCTTCCACATTGTTCTGATTTTCTGTTGGTTGAAATAACTGTCCATCATATCACCTCAAAATAGTTACGATGATCAGTTGAATATGTTTCATTTCCCTAAAGAGATGAGATGCATTAATCGCGACTTTTTTATTTAAGATAATTGTAACAAGTTATCGCAACGTTGCTTTTACATGATAGTGTTACTTTGTGTCTCTGTGTAGGTTGGTCAAGCATTAGGACTATCAACAGAATGGTCTAGCCACGCTCTATTCACAGTCGGTAAGCATTCTGTTGTTCCATCTTACAACTTTTAGCAACTATTATATGAATCTCCCGCGTTCTCTTATGCATATGACAGGCGGTTTAGAACTCTTAGATGGGCCAGAACCAGAACATATACTTGTTGGTCCAAGAGTTGGTATAGAGTATGCTTTGCCAGAACATGTTAATGCATTGTGGAGATTTGCAATCGCCGGTTCTTCATGGATCAGTGCCCCAAAAAAGACTCTCAGACCTCTTTAGCTCACCAATTGGCGCCATGAATCCGTCCCCTCCCCCCACCAGGAGGGGGGAGGGGGGGAGTGAGAAATAATCAAGTTGTTGTCCATAAGTGTACCAGGATTTTACTCCCCTCCTTTCAATTTACCCCCTTTTTGTGTATATTTGGGTTGATTTACCATATAACTCAATCATGTTCTTGGTTATGTGGCTTATAAATATGCCTCGTTCTGTTGGATTATCTTTACTAATTACAACAATAACAACATACTCCGTGTAACCCTATAAGTGGGGTCTGAGGAGGGTGGTGTGTACACTCATCTTTACTCGCAAGATATTTATTCATCTTTCATTTTATTTAATGTTTGTATGCAAATTATGTAAAAATTCACAAACAACCACCTTTTAGTCCATGGCTCCATGCAATTGCAAAGTAGTTGTGGTTATGGAGTTTTAATTTTTAACCACAGAATTTAGTGAGTGGTACCAAATCTTTTTACGGATTGCTTCTTTCGCCTTTTTCATTGTCAAAGTGCCTATGATACTAGTTCATATTTGGTTACTCGTGGTTGTCCCCCTTTTTTGGTTGAGGCTTGACATTTAATTCCACTTGCCTCTACTTTTCATGTCAAGCGTACAAAATCTAGGATACTAAGATTTACTTCTAAAGATATGCCATGATTATTTTTTGAAAACATGATTGAAAAGTGGCGACCAATAGACGTTATTTCAGCTTTATCAATTAGTTCTCGTATTTATGGAGTCATATACATGCAAACTGGTCTGAACACCACCGTTACGAAAGGAGGTATGCTGCTCTCAGAATATTTAGGTTGTTAGGATAGGATTTTGGTTGTTTGTGAGTTTTCTGCAAAACCTATTTTGAATTCACATGAAAAAAATTAGTTGGTTGCAAAAAGCCAAGAAAGATGCTTTTGATGACAAAATAAAACTGAAAACATTGTTTTTATTGTTGTCCTTTTCATTGATTTCATTTAAAAGTACTGAAAATATTAAATTAAGGAAAAACATAAAAGGGTGGTCCTGATGATTGCTGGTTGGGCTATCAATTCATTAAATTGTCTGTGTGAATATACTGTCTTTCGTGTATTGGAGTCTCAACTAAATTCAGGTTGCACACTGCAGACTTCATTTAGAGGTGACACTCCCAGCAAGATTTTCTTCATTTTCAGGGCTCGAACTCGAAATCTCTGATAAAGGGTGGAACAGTCTCATCACTGCACAATAACTCATGTTGGTAATATACTATGTCTTTATATGACAATTTCATTTCTATTATAGTTTGGGAAAATTGAAACGTAGCAGCATTTTGGTTTCAAAATATAGCGGAATACATTGTATTTGTATGCATATTAATAGTAAAATACACTGTCTTCGTGCACATAATAAGTATATCTGCGTGTATATAATATTCTTGTAGTAGAATGGAACGTATTGGGGTGTGTAACAACAATGAAATATATTATGTCCGTGCACATAATAAGTGTATTCACGTGTATATAATATCTTTTTAACACATACATATTATAAAACCTCAACTATCGCCATAATATATATGTGATTTTTAAAAAATTATAACAGATAATAAAAAGACTGAATTATTTTTTTATACATATATATGATATATTATAACATCTTAAAGGCTCTTTACATAATTTCTGACTTCCCTATTGCTTACGATATAATATTAATTTAACCTTGTGAGCGTTGGTTCAAGTCTTTGTCTTCTTAAAATATTTTTTGCCAAATGGATGTATTAAACATATACAGATGAATGCATCTAAATTTTTGTGTTTGGTCGTTTGTTATTTATTTGAGATAATAACAAATATGTTGAAAAGTAAAACTTTATGTTTTTATTTTTATTTTCTAATTTAATTTCCATTGGATTGTTGTTAAAAGAATCTATTTGGTTTAAATTAGTTCAAAGTTGTACCTACCTCATCTACCCAAATAGGAAAAATACAAGAGGGAATATAAATAATTGCAGACCAAGTCCCCACACAATAATTAATGGTATTTTTTTTCTTTTTTCTGATTTTGTCTTTTTCATGGGTAAGGAAATAAAAAGATTTATATAGGCGATATTTATTATTTACTTATAGAGAAATCAGAATTTTCAATGTGAATGTCAAAATATAAAAATGTAAATATGAATATCATGTCAAGAGGATTCAAACATATCGTATATATACATAAAAAAAACTTGTTTAACCTTAAATGAATTTATGTAGAGTAACATGATCAGTAAAGATTTTATATAGTTGATTAGTGATGGAGTTATAATTTTCATTTCCCCCTTGTGTTATTAGTCAAGTTGGCACTTTTTGTAGGTGTTATTTAGACTTTTCGAGATTTATATGTCAGGAAAAAATATAACGAACTTCTAATATTTTTTATTTTATTTTATCTTTTCTATAATATTAATTTGAGATGAATTTATATGGAGTACTAACATAATCAGTAAGGATTCATGTAACTCATCAGTAGCAAAGAGAGTCAAAATAAAAAGAAATAACCCCATGAAGAAGTCTAAATGATTCAACGTCTATATATCTAAACTTTGTTTTAGAACATTGGTATAGCCGATTCTGGTTTGCTCGTGAGTTGGGACTGACGCGTAGTTGTTACTATTATTATATAAAAATAGTCTTTTTCCAACGATATACTCGGTCAAAATGAGCATCTGGACTTCCACAAGTATATATGGTTTTTCTTAGCGTAATATTAACGTTGTTTCCTCTTTTTGATTTTCTAGTCTTTCAAGTGTTTTCTACAAAGACCATAGACTTATAAGAGTTTAATCTTTGGTTATTTAACTCTAAGTGTTAAATTTAAGTAATATCATCTAAGTTTTTTTTTTACAAAATATGGCTCCTGGTGGTGGTGTTAGTAGTTGCAAAGAACTTGTAGAATCATGGCAAAAAATTTCAAGATTTGATACAACAAAGACACATGATGAGCTTGAGAAAAGTATTACATGTATTGGTGAAAAGTTTCAAAAGTGTTCAATCCATGAGTTGCTTGAGTGTCCAATTTGTAAAAGGTCCATGTATCCTCCATTTTACCAGGTAAATACAACTCTTATTTATTTTTATGATTGTGGTGTTTAGACCAGCTTTCATGCAACACCTCGTCTAATTTCATGGGATACTTGTCACCTCCTATCAGCAATAGGTACCAAATAACTCTGTCCACCAAGGATAGGACAGATGAGAAGAATCTTATTGTTGTTGTTAGTTTACATATGATGTAACTGGTTAACTATGTTGCTTGTACATTTCGAAAATATTGTCTTTTAAAGGATCAGACATAGGTGTGACAACATTTTTTTTTATAATTTGGAAAGTCTGAACAACATAACTGACATAAATTATTTATATATAGTGTTATTTTCTTAATGGTGGTGGTGGTGTTCGGGCTGGGCCGTCTCTCTGTTGTGTTGGCCCGTAGTTTAGGTACCTTTGGAAGGTAGGGACAACATATACACTACCCTTTACTCCATAGGACCTTCTCATCAGTTGTAGGATTTTGTGATCCGAAATTAAAAGGCCTCATCACTAAAAGCCCAGCTCGCGAGGCGCCCCTCTCACTTTCAGGTTCCAAAACCTCATCTCGCTGTGACATGCTATGTTTTCCATCTCTATTCCTAAATAAAGGTTGAGTGTCTCATGTCAGTTTGTGGATCACGTTATTGTGTACACCTCGACTATTCCACCAAATACTAACCACTAGCACATAAATCGAGTAACCAATACTTTGGTAGATAGAAAAATTTCATTCTTTTCATCTCATATTCATTATATACACAATCTTTGTAGTGTCCAAATGGTCATACACTATGCACAAACTGCAAAATTGAAGCACAAAATTGCTGTCCAACTTGCCAAGTTGAACTTGGAAACATAAGGTGTTTAGCCTTAGAGAAAGTAGCAGAGTCACTGGAATTGCCCTGCAGACATCAAAATCTTGGCTGTCACAAAATATTACCTTACCATCGAAAGCTCAAACACGAAAGACATTGCAAATTTAGGCCTTACCACTGTCCTTACGCGGGATCAGAATGCTCGATAAAAGGGGACATTCCAACACTCATGTTGCATCTCAAGGAGGATCACAAAGTTGATATGCATACAGGATGCACGTTCAATCATCGATATGTTAAATCAAATGCACAACAAGTTGACAATGCAATATGGATGCTAACAGTAAGTTCAAACAGAGTATTTTCTTTTGTTTTACCAAATTTTCTGTCCTCCATGTTCCTCGAATTGATCTCTTAGTTGTTGCCTAAATAAGGAAGTATTCGAAAATGAACTTTTTTGAGTCCATTTTTTGTTGGATAGACGGATTCACATCTCTTATGTTATGGTTCCTTGATTGCACACTCAAATGCAGGTTTTCGACTGTTTTGGAAGGCAATTCGTCTTACATTTTGAGGCGTTTTCACTAGGTATGACACCGGTATACATAGCATTTCTACGATTCATGGGAGAGGACAACGAGGCCAAAATGTTCAACTATAGTCTAGAAGTTGGTGGTTTTGGCCGTAAGTTAACATGGCAAGGTGTTCCTAGGAGTATAAGAGACAGTCATAGAAAAATCCGCGATTGTCAAGATGGACTTATTATTCCGAGAACCTTAGCATTTTTCTTCTCAGGTGGGAATGGAGAAGAGCTTACCTTGAAGGTCATAGGTCGTATATGGAAGGAGCATTCGACTAGTTAGGCAATTGTATAGTGTCGACTCTTCAGAAGAGAGCGGCTGTGTTTGGTATGGGGGAAAGCGTTTTTCCCCGTACCAAACACAAACCAAAACATGTAAGTTGGAAGTCATAGTACTCCAATTTGAATGATGTAAAAGATACTAGTACTAATTTGAATGAAATAAAGTTTTGATTTATTCATTTGAAAAAATATGTCATTCTAACCTTTCATTTCTTGTCTAAAAAGTTGAATTTTTCAGCCAAGTTCTCTTTATAAAAGAAATGGTCAATAAGCAATGACGGTATCTGGGAAACAAGCAAAATTAGTACATCATTGAATATACAATTCAAAAAATTCTTTCATATCTGATTCTTTCTGTGTTTTTTTTTCAAACAAAAAGTTAAAATACGAAAAAAATAAATCAGAATGAAAAGCGTCCATTGTCTAATGGATAGGATAGAGGTCTTCTAAACCTTTGGTATAGGTTCAAATCCTATTGGACACAATTTATTTCCATATATATATTTTTTTTTAGATTTCGATAACAAGAAAGACTGTTTGAATAGTTGAATCCAAGATGCTTAAGTCCTTTTTTTATTAAGATTAAGATTTAAGACAAAAGTGATAAATATTTCTTTATGCTTGTTCCTCATCGGCTTTTCTCAATCCCGAAAAAGGGTCAATTTAGTCCTTTCCCCTTCCCCACCCCGATAACTCAGCAAAAACTATGAACCTCGATTGTAACTAGGTAGATCTCACTATAACAATAACCCTTTCTATTCTAACAACATTTTTTACTAAAACGGTCTCTTTTTTTTGAAATTGGTTTTTCATGTTATATTATATTGTATGTACTTTCCACGGACTCTACCTATGAGATTATACCGATAAAAGAAAGTGCATGATAATAATTGAAAATATAGGGACGTGCAAAGAGAAGGGAATCGCGTACTATAATTATTTTATTTATTAGTACGTAGAAATGTGTTGGTTTTAATGGTTTAAAGACTCCATGCGACTTTCCCGTTTTAAACATAAAAAAACAATTTTTTTTCCATTAACACAAAGAAAAAGAAAAGAAAATTAGCAAAATAGCAAAAACCAAAAAGAAAAAGAAAAAAGAGAAATGCAGCAATGAAACAAATCTCTTAATTCTTCCATGATTGATTGCTCTTCTTTTCCCTACGATTTTTGGTATGTAGCATCTCTCATATTTAGCAATATAAAATATTGTGTTTCATCGAGTTGTAATTATGTCAGCAACAACGGAGCCATATGGATGCAAGGGATTTCAATTCTTCGTTGAAAAATTATATACTATATATAAATAGGGCAAAAATGATTTTTTGTTACATATAGTAGTTGAATATCGTTGTTAAATTCCTGGCTACGCCACTAAAAATCAATTGGTGGATAGTCATCTAATATAATGTTGTCCTCATTTTCATGATTGACAAAATATGTGTGTATTGTTTCAATTTTTTTTTTGTTGTTGAAAGTGTTTTAATTAATGTTTTCTATTTTTTTCCTAGGAAACTCTGTTGTGCATCATATAAAATTCAATTTCATAGTTGAAATTTATATGGATTGATATATAAAACCAACATTTTGGAAGAGATATTGAACCTTCCATAATTGAACAACAATGTCTTGCTGTGGAGGTGGAGAAGAAGACGTTTACAGCGGCGGTCCGCCATCTAACCAAAATACAGCCCCTCCTAGAGCTGGCAATCCCTACGCTGGTGGTGGTACGTTTTTACTCGGAATTATTTTTACTTGTACTCGATGTTTACACCAAATCAATAAGTACAAAGACACGCGTCTTGTACATTACTACTTTTTTAGAAAGTTAGAGCATTAGGTTGTTGTTAGGAGAAGTTACACATTTGGTCGCTCAGTCAAAAATATTTACAAACGAGCTGATATACACTATGTATACATATATTATACATCTGTCGACTATTAGGATATGATGCATTCTTATAATGTTAAGTTCATTTTTTTGGTGTTGTAGTTAGTGACAGAGCAGAGCCAAGGGGTGGTACAAGAAATGGAACTCCACAGAAAGTTTTACCAATCGAGATACCAGTTTTACCCTTGGACGAGCTAAACAAACTGACCGGTAACTTTGGTCAGAAGGCTTTGATCGGAGAAGGATCATATGGACGCGTATTTTTTGCTAAATTGAGCAATGGACAGGAAGCAGCAATCAAAAAGTTGGATACTAGTTCTTCACCAGAACCAGATTCCGACTTTACCACACAGGTGAAGTGATGAAGCCAGAAATTTCAATAAAGGGATATTCAAAGTTTGATGTATATGTGTAAAGAGTAGCGTTTGAGCTATATATACAATATGATTTTCCGAGGAAGGATGTTTAGGAAATTTGATTGTTTTTTCCTTTACTATGCAGTTATCAATGGTTTCAAGGCTTAAGCATGAGCATTTTGTGACTCTTATGGGGTATTGTCTAGAAGCAAACAATAGAATCCTGATATATGAATTTGCAGCTATGGGATCTCTACATGATGTATTACATGGTATGTGAAATCGTTCCGTTAAGAAAATAATCATGAATGCAAGATTTGTTGATGCATTTTAGTTGAATGTTGGATGTTTTTGTTTTAGGTAGAAAAGGTGTCCAAGGCGCGGAGCCTGGTCCAGTTCTTACCTGGAATCAGAGAGTTAAAGTTGCTTTTGGTGCAGCAAAAGGCCTCGAATACTTGCATGAAAAAATTCAGCCACCTATTGTTCATCGCGATGTCAGATCCAGCAATGTACTTCTCTTTGATGATTTTACAGCTAAGGTTGCTGATTTCAACTTGACAAACCAGACCTCCGACACAGCAGCTCGTCTGCATTCCACTAGAGTTTTGGGGACATTTGGCTACCATGCTCCAGAGTAAGCCCTGCTGCATTCTGAGTTTGCATTAACTTGCAATTGCATCCCCTGCTTATCTCCTCGTAGTTGGCTTCCTGTTTACCAAGCTTCATAACATAACTCATTGTTATACTAAACGTTAACAACAACCACAACATATCCTGTGTAGTCCCACAAAGATCAAGGGTAGAGCAAAGATCAAGGGTAGAGTGTACGTAGACCTTACTCCTACCTCAGAAGTAGAGAGGCTGTTTCCGATAGATATACTAAACGTTAACACATTTAGTACTGACAAGAAGTAGATATAACTAATATAAAGACCATACTATTGTGCAGGTATGCGATGACAGGACAGATAACACAGAAAAGCGATGTCTATAGTTTTGGAGTCGTTCTTTTAGAACTCCTGACGGGAAGAAAGCCAGTAGATCATACAATGCCCAAAGGACAACAGAGTCTTGTCACTTGGGTAGGTTCTTACCTTTACCTCTGTCATCGAACCTATTTCTACCACCAGTCAGCTGATTCATACTCGAATTTTCTGCAGGCAACTCCAAGATTGAGTGAAGACAAAGTGAAGCAATGTGTTGATCCAAAGTTAAACAACGACTATCCAGCAAAAGCAATTGCTAAGGTTTTCTTATTGATCTTTGCTAGTAGTATTTTGTACACGGATTTAACTTATTTATACTAACAATGTAACTCTAACTCTACGTAGTTACTTGTTGATATAAAAAAGTTAAACAGTGTCATTGTATCAGACTCCAATAACCATCATCTTCCTCTGGCTTTTGTGTACATTTTCCTCTCAGATGGCAGCAGTTGCAGCACTGTGTGTTCAATATGAGGCAGATTTTCGACCAAATATGACGATAGTCGTCAAGGCACTGCAACCACTTCTCACTGCAAAACCAGCAGGACCCGAGTCTAATACATAAGCATTACACAGCTTATACTTTGGAGTATCAACCAGGCCACCCAAATTGTAAAAGAAGCACTAAGGTTATGCACTCTGAATCAAATCTGCTTCAACAGATCGAAGAATTGCAAAAAGTAAGAAATTTTTGGGTATAAACTTACTCCATTACTGGATTATTTGTGATATGTGGCTATGAATACCAATGATTTTACCTGTTGGAAGTTTGAATGTTGAGAGCAATATATTCAACATAATTGTAAGTCGATCAACCGAGTTTCATTCTTTAAGTTATAAAATAATGACAGGAAACATAATAGCTCAACTGGAAACTCTATGAATTAGTGTGCATAGAATCAAGCAGTAATAGATAATTCTGCACTTGCATTAAGAGCAACAAGTTCAACGAAGGCCTCAATTCATATGTAAACAAAATTTATAAATAAAATGCGGAGTTTGAGGTGACACCAAAAAAACTAATCTTGTCTTTCAATTTCATAAACGAACATAAACGATCACCAGCTCGTAAACAGAGTAAAATCAATAGCCTCCCTTCAAATCGTTAACCACGTCATATGGTATGGGGGTAACCGTCTCCAATGTAGCGCCTCCAACCATGAATCCTGGTTTGGGTCCTGCGGGTTGTCTTTTTGTGCTGACAACCTCTCCTCTGGCCTTGGCCTCAGCCTTAATCTGATCGTTCTTCTTGATCCTTTCTCTGACTTCTTCTGTGCATCGGGAAGCTTGAACATGTTCAATCCTAACGTGGATCCTCTTCCTTAGGATACGATCACGAACCTGAGATCCAGAACAAGTAAGACAACAGTTAGACAGGCATCCCATGAATTAGTGCAAGAGAACCAAATAACAGATATCCAATACCAACTCTCACAATCCGTTAGACTTCCACAAAAAGATATACTCGAAACAACATAACAGAAAAAGATGATGCAAATTCATCATTTCAACCGAGAAACATTTGCAGGTCTTTTAATGATTCGGTTATATACTGAAAAGCTCCAGTTAAGTAGAAACTACGAAGCTTTCATGATTCGAGATGTAATTATACCTATATATCTCGACAATTTGATCTATACATTTGACAGCCTTTTACTATGTGTTCATAAACTTCACTTCTTACTATTCCATTTCAAAAAATCATCAACTCTACAGCTATTTACGAAATAAAATCAGATTTCTTCAATATGAACAAATCAGAGAACCTTATATTCACCATTGAAATGCAATTCAGCATTCGTTATCCATGTAGGCATTCGACAAACAAAGCTCGAGGCTTTCGGCTAGTGTGCTAATATTACTACACAGCTCCATTCATGAATTTTACTTGGATATAGAAATGCTCTTCATTTCAAGGCTCTGAAAACTCTTAATAGCTGAAGTTCAATTCATTCATATAAATTCGCCTATTCTACAATTAACTTCTACTAAAAGAAAACTATATGCTGAAAATAAATTGGTAATTTTCTGTTATTTCTGTCATCTTCAATTGAGTTACAAATATAACTGAACATTGTCCCGAAAAATACTGATACTTCAAATCTGTTTGAGATCATAACACAAATGGATACGAACAGATGGCTAATTTAAGCTACAAATCAACAATTGAAGAGCAAATGAATTGTTCAATTCAATTTCAAATAAACGCAGATGAAAATAATCAGGTACGTGAAGAGAGAGATAACCTGCTTGTTAACTTCGACACCGACGGCGCGTTTGGTGATGTTCCAGACACGTCCGGTACGGCCGTGATAGAATTTGTGTGGCATTCCCTTGTGAATTGCACCATTCACTTTGATATCAACATAATCACCGATTTTGAAGATCCTAAGGTAGGTTGAAAGGTGAATTGTACCTTTCTTTCTGAATGCACGAGAGAATGAATCTCTCGTACGAGACCTCAATCCATGGCCGGCCGGCATTTTCCTCCGCCTTTCTCCGGTGTGTGCAGTGTGTGACTGTGTGTGCGGGAAGGAAGCGACTGAAACCCTAAAAAGCAAAACAAAAGAGATGAATGTATATAGGGCTTTTGTTGGGTTGGGCCGGATTATATATGGGCTTTAGTAGTTTAGCCCAATTACTCTTTCACTAATTGGGCTTCATCTCTGTGATTGGGTTTCCCTCAGAACTTTGAGCCCGATATCTCACATACATACGAGTCCACTTGGATACAATGTATCTAGAACAAATTATACTTATGACATAACTTGTTATGCCTTTTACGACATAATTTGTGGGATATTATGATACGAACATATATAGTACTTACGTCGCGAAAGAGTTGTTTGTTATTTTGGTGTCAAGGGCATTTTACCTTTTAAGACATAACTTGTGAGATATTATTATATGAAAATACTAAAAATTTGAATGGGGCATTTGTGCGAATGGCCATTTGGATTGTTTCCTTATTTTTATAAGTTGTGCAAGCTCTAGAGAAATTACTTTTTCGAAAAAATGTTAGATTCGAGTCTAATATTTTATCATGTATTGTTGAACATTACAAACAAACATTGGACTAATATGAACTAAAATATCTATAAGTTATTTGAAACAGTTCGTTTTGGAGCAGAAGAGTTATTTTTAAGTAGTGTTCGATTGATTAAATATTTGATTAATTAGTCTGAGATTGGGAAAAAATCTAAAAAGAGAAAATCATTTACTAAAAAGAATAATGTTTAAAACTCATGTCACTATACATTTTAATTTTTTCTTCTATGGTGCAGTGTGTGGTCCTAAATTCAAATTTCAAATTATTTGTTCATTTGTTCCTTTTTTATTATCTTCTCAACATAGATCTATGTCCTTATATGTATTTCAATTTTCAATGTCCAAACATATTGCATTTACTAGTGGACCCATTGGATAGTTGTGGTGGTTATGGCAATAAGATTGAACTTAAATGTTATATATAATATACCAAAAAATTATTGTCTAGATGTTGTAACATAAAATACTATTTCCATTGTCTATAGTTCAATTGAAAGAAGAATATTGAAAATTTGATATTTGACTAAAATGTAATGGAACACTAAAAGAGCTGGTCCAAAGCATGAGAGAAGTGTCATTAATTATTTGACGTACATGCATTGATTGTATTGAAAGCAATATGTCGGTACAATCGACAGGTGTAGGATGATTGAGATCTCTTCATCTTTAATCATATATCTCGGATTTGATCGAGCTTTTGAGAATGGAAAAAAACTTGTTGGAAGCATCACCTTCAGAAATGATGAACTCAGATAATTTAGTCAGATCCCAATACGAATACTGAACACCACATGAGAAACCAAAAAAATAATAATATATAGGTACAATGTCTTCAAATAAGGTTCACTTTCATCAATGCTCTAGCTAGCTAGGTTGTCTTAAATCTCAACCAATTATGCTTCTTCCTTGTTGTTGCCCTTTTCATACCTTTTATGAAAAATGCAGGCCTAAAGTGTGTTCCATTACTCTCCTAATATAGAGAAGCAAACAATTTCTTAGACTATTGCCTACATGAGTTAAAGGACACAAGATTATATATTATATTCTAAAGTTCTCTATGTGGAAGGGAAAACATTACCCTTCATGTAGAGTATATTCTTTGGTTCAATTTATGTGGTATTGTTAATTGACTGATTTGAAGTACTTTAAGAAAGAAACCTACTGATGTTGAGGTGTAAAAGTACGGAGAGCGGACAAGATTAGACACCATATATAGTTTATACCGTAAACGATGAGTGTTCACCTTTAATCTACACGGCTAGGGATTCAGTCTTAACTTTGAATAAGGGAATTCAATGAGATCAAATACAAATTAAATCGAACGCGAAAACTGATCTGAATCATAGAACTATAATGAAATATATAGACGATTAACCAATACTTATCGAATTTGAAATATTTGTGTGACTATAAATTGTCTCATTAAAGATAAGTAAGAATTTTAAAATTGAACTATTTCTAAATATAGAAATAAAATATTCATTTAAAGACAAACTAAAGAAAAAAAATGCATTATATAAATCGAGACATGACAAAAGGGAATCGTTTTATATTTTTAAAGTCATGAGTTCATAGCTACGTACTCAACTCCAGTGTCAACTGTATTGTGTTCAGATAAACCCCAATACCATAACATTGGATCCACCCTGTACAAACCAAGGACAATGGAAGCTGAGAGAGACTTGGAATAGAGATCATATGGCTTAAAATTTATGTGAATTTCTCTACACATAATTTTTTAATGCTAGCAAGTATTTTTTTGATACTCATAGTGAAAACGATTAAATTTGAATTCACACATTACAGAGCTCTTATCTTAAAACCAAGTGCATATATATAACCTAATCCCAAATGAATTATTCCAAAACTTTAATGGTGGAATTCCACTTTATTGATTGAAGATAATTAACAAATAGTAATTGCAATGTACAAACTCATCCATGGATACCTCGTACTATCATAAATATTTTTAATCAAACGGTACATTAGAAGTGGAGTTAGAGGGTTAAAACAAAACAACGTTGTGTTGGAGTGTTAAAAAGAAATTTAAGAACAAGTTAAAGGTGTTGTACATATAGCGTATGTGCTTGGCCTATTCTTTTAGTACGTCTTTATTTTTCTTAGTTTAATTTAACATAAAGTTTAAGAAACTATAATAAGATTTTGAAATCTTATTATAATCTTAAACATAATATAATGTATTAAAACGCCTTTAATCTAAATCAAAGAGGTAGAACAAATTGAAACAAACTAAAAAGAAAAAGTAAGACGAACAAATTGAAACAGAGTCGATACTATTGCTTGGATTGTACTCTTTACAAGTGTAGATCTAAACTTACATGATCTTGATGAAGTCCTTCCTTCAATTCATACCCAAATCTGGTTACAGAAATTGAGCTACTCTTTGTGTTAATCTTCTTCAAATCTCCATCAACATTATTATAAACTACTGGCCTAACAAAATTAGAAACATTATTAGGAGAACAAGAATTACTACTACTACTACTAATACTACTATGATGAACATGAGGTACTCTCCATAACGCTGCAAATGAGCGATGATTTTCATTTATATCGCGATTAATTTGTTGTGAATAATAATGGCTATGGCCGTTATTATTCACATGACTTCCATAAAAACCACCACTAGTAGTACTACTTGTACTACTAGTATTGTACAACGCTGAATTAAAATAAGCGTTGTACTGATATTTTGCATATTGAGCTCTTTTAGCATGTTGACGTTCTCTTTTATGCGCGTTTTGATGTCCTCCTAGGGCTTGTGATGTTGGGAAGTTCCTACAACAATATTGACATTCAAATTTTCTGTTGTTGTTAATTTCTGCAGTTTCTCCAATACTATCATTTGATTGATCTTCATGACGAATAGTCGTACCTAGTAATTCTTTGCCAAAAAGCCTAATGGCGCTTTTTTCTTTTGTTGGCCTCATGAAGGGAAGTTGAGAAAAAGACTCAACATTCATGAAATCTTGAGTTTCTCTATCTTTAGTTCTCTCCATGAATTTTTTTGTGTAAAAGAAGATATAGTATATAGAGAGGAAAAGGATAAAGAAAAAAGGGTTTAGAAGAGAGAATATATAAAGGTGCAGCACAACTAGAGAAGTATATAATATATAGATAAACGTTTCGTTTAACTTGACTTTAATTGACATCTATGACCTTTAACTTTAGTATATATGCACAATGAGATACTTAAGCTTGTATAAAGTTAGACATGAGTAGACATATGTGTCCTACGTGGTCATGCACACTGGACGTATGTGTGTAGTCAGAGGCAGAGTTTGGGGGTTGTAAATTTCCTTAAACTTTTTGTTGATAGTGGGATTCAAATCCAATATGTGTGTAGTCAGAGGCAGAGTTTGGAGTAGTAAATTTGCTGGATTTTTTTGTTGATAGCGGGATTCGAATCCAGTATGTGTGTAGTCAGAGGCAGAGTTTGGGGGTTGTAAATTTCCTTAAACTTTTTGTTGATAGTGGGATTCGAATCCACAACTCTAGCGTGGAAGACAAATCCACAACCCCTTTCTTAATCACTAAACTATCAATCAGTTTTGTTAGGGGTTCACGAG
This sequence comes from Solanum verrucosum, assembly GCF_900185275.1. NCBI lineage: Eukaryota > Viridiplantae > Streptophyta > Magnoliopsida > Solanales > Solanaceae > Solanum > Solanum verrucosum. The sequence goes on from NW_026020420.1 coordinate 1,162,854, forward strand.
TTAGTATACATATATATTTATTTAATTTTCTAGTACAAATACAGAATCTATGGAAAAGCTACTGGTTCATCCGAACCCATGAACCCCCACCTAGCTCCGCCTCTGTGTGTAATTGTTCAACTTTATACATCTTGAAGTGTCTATTTGTACACCGCTAAAGTCATGTTAAATGACATATTTATTTATGTATTGGGTGTATATTATATGTTGTGTATATTTTTGGGGGTGGGACAGATATATGAAGGAAGTCGTCAGATGTATTAATTTGGAACTGACTTTTCAATACATTAATTTGTATATTCATGGTAACCAGACAATATGCCAATCACATATCTTGCGGAAATCTAATTCTACACTATTGTTATTTATTGATGTTAGGGTTTCCGATTAAAAAGCTAGTGACAAGTGGATTTATCAGATATTTTTAATGTGCTGGCGTTTGGAATAATCTTAATCAGACTCATTCTAATTCATTATGTTAAGTAACGTTAACATCCTGTCTATAATCACAAAACCCACAAAGGTGTACTTTTATTATCAGTAATAATAACTTTTGACATGGTAATGAATGTTAATTTGATCCCATTTCCTCGATATTGGATCCCCCATATTAGTCGTGGGGTGAAGGACGGATGAATCCCATGTGACACTTTATATTGTCTTGTCCAAGTTTCATCTTATGAGCTAATGTTTACACGATTGACTAGTTAGGTTAATCAACTCATCCAATTAGGTCTATTTCTAATTTATTGTTCACATTGATATTTGAGAATAAATTTAAGTGTTTATTCATTTCAAATTATTTAATAATTTCTTGGGACCAAACTTTGGGTTGAATTAATTATGCAACCTGCATTTTTTTTTCTTGTGTGGGTCTATAATCTATATGTATAGCCAGGACCAGGTACTTACAGTTGGTGATGCTTCTTTATTACTACTATTGTCTACTTTCTTGTGTTCTTTTCACCATTATATATTCACCAAAATGCATGGTCCCATAAATAATAATAATTTTTTATAAAAAAAAAACAGGACTATGTGATAATTTCCCACGCAAGAAAAATGCAACATGCTATATTATCCCTTCTAATTAGGATAATAATTAATTTGATGAATATAAGTCGACAACGAGGAAATGATCTCATATAATCACGTAAAAGTTGAACAAAAGAAAATGATATCTTTTCGAATTTTTTATGTGTAAAACTGAAGATCTCTTATATTTGTAAAAGTAAAGATCTCTTATTAAAAAAAAGACATAAAACTAAAAATAAGTTTGTATATGGCTAGCTACAAACTTGCATTCCAAGTATTTTGTCTTGGTTTTACTCATGATCTGCCTCCAAAATTAGTCCGATTAATTTATATTTATGTCATGTAAAACATTTTATAAGGAAAGCATTACTAGGCATTATTACACTCCAAAAGTTCGAACTTTGAAACCTCTAAGAATTTTATAATATATATAGTCGATGTTAAATATCGTTATCTAATAAAAGCATTTGGTATATATATAGTAAAACTTATGGTAGTTGCAAGTTAAGGACGATCACATGAATTATATGTTCCCCCATTTAATTTATTTCACTTCATGTCACTGCTAAAGTGGTCCTCTTTTTTCTTTGATTTTAATATTAGATGTTGACTTAAGAGACTATATATACACATATGGTAGATGATGAATTTAATTTATTTTCCCGTCCCCCACTTCTGAATATATATTTGTACAATTTTAGTTTAAAATATTGACTTTTATAAATAATTAATTAATAACATCAAAGTTGGATTCAAAATTTTAGATCATATACATATTAAGTGAATATCTTAACGTAAATTTATGAAAAGGATGATTCTATCAATTATAGGTGTAATTGAAAACATATATATATATATATATATATTAGTAGGCTTCTTGACCAAAGATAGTCTAACTCAACTTCCGAGTTAAAATAAACTATATGAGTCGTAATCTAGTTAAAATAGAAGACATTTCTAGCATTGAAAATCTCATATTGTATATCAATCAATCGCTATTATAAGAGAGAAAAATATCAAATATTAAATTATATTACTAATATGATATTATTATTTTTTACTATAACTTGAGTCCATTAATATCATTATTGATTTTTTATTTATCTTTTTTTACAATTCACTTCCTCCACATATTGAACTCTTGACTTGTTCTTTATAATAATGTGGAGGTCCCCTTGATATTCATGGCTAATAAAATGAATTTGGAGGTTCATAAAGATGGTGACAAAAGTACAATATGATTGAAGCCAAAACTATAAATAAGACAACTAAGTTTGGTAACAAAAAGTACAATCTTTTAATTTAGTCTTCACTTGTGCTCCCTGCTTTTCAAAATAATATATACTAGTCATATTTCACTTTTCGATAGGTAAACTCTACAAAACTTTTGTTAAGATATAATATAGTATTAAATCATATAAATATACAAGTAAAAAGAATTGTAATTTATAGTATCTTTTGTATAAATTTGAATATTTAAATTTAAAAATATTAAATAAATTAAATCTGAATTTACTTTGAAGATTAATTACATTAACTTTCGAAAAGTGAAGCATGACAACTGTTTTGACTTTTGAGACACTTTGTTTAAATGCATGAGAATTTTTTATTTATTGCTACTTATATTTTTATTTATTTTTCAAATGTTCAATGGTGGTTAAGGTGTCTTTGTCCTTGTTCATAATCATAAGTAGGCTAATGGTCCTTGGATTGTAGTTTCATTATTAACTGTTTAAGGATAATTATTGTACAACATAAAGACTCTTGTTATGTCTAGAAAAGTTAGGACTATATACATATAAATACACTCACACCTTCCAATTGCAAACTTCTACCTATGATCAGAGCCAGAGGCGCAAGAGGTTCATTTGAATTATTATAGTGCACAACAACAATAATAATAATAACATACTCAGTGTATTCTTATAAATACCGTTAATTTTGTTGGGTAGGAGCAAACATAGAGATTATTAGGTGAATATTAGCCATAAACATCAAAGTAATACATAGTAGTACTCCATTACTTGTATAATTTGCTAATCATGATTCCAAGGAGACTAATCATTTATCTTGTTGCAATTAATGTCTCTCTCTCACACACACAAAAGACATTAAAGTAAAGGAAAATAATCACTAGAAGCTTCACATTTACACTTTGCTTGATTGGTACATATCGTTTCATAATATATTGTTTCTCAGGACGTCACGACACTTTTTAAGGAAAAAATAGCATTAAAAGGGCAAAGTGTTTTACACTTTGCTTGATTGTTACATATCGTTTCATAATATATTGTTTCTCGGGACGAAAAAATGGCATAAAAAGGGCAATGCTACACTTTGCTCAATTGCTACATATCGTTTCATAATATATTGTTTCTCGGGACGAAAACATAGCATAAAAAGGGTCATGCGTCTGCCGGGAGTCGAACCCGGGTCTATTGCTTGGAAGGCAATTATCCTAACCGTTGGACTACAAACGCTTGTTGATACCAAACTCAAACAAATTCTATTTTTGTTGTAAAAAAAACTTTTCTAACACATAATAATCTTCCTTAAAGAATAATGGTTTTGAGACGGAATAAATCCATACTTCTTAAGAAATTATAAATAGAAGGGTGATTTTACTATATCACCATTTAATATAATAAATATAATGTCTTGAAAAATGTAATAGAGAAATGACTATAATTAATGATAAGGGTAAATTAGGAAGAAAGTGTAAAATTATCCATTGATTTCGTAAAGTGGACAGTGTTGTTGGACATTTCAAAATAGTATAATGGACAACTTTTATTGGACAGAGAGAGTAATAGTAAGTTACTTTGAGAAATATTGGCACAAACATTGTACCTCTTTTTAACAGGTTTTAGGTTCAATTTCTACTAGGTGATTTTTTCCATTTGTTATAAACAAAATTTATCGTGTTGGCATCTTCAATGTTTATATTTCTATTTAGTTATTCATAATAAAAAGAAGTACAAAACTTCTAGTCAAAGGTGCAATATAATTTATAGTTTAAACCCCCAGCACTTGGGTAGTTTTTAACATATCTCTCTGCCCAACATTGTCACTCTTTCTTCTTGTACAATATTTATTGACTTTGTTATACACAAGTGGATAATTTTATAATTAAGAACCAAAAATAAGGGGTCGTTTAGCGTAGATGGTTAGAATAGCACCGAATAAAATGTATTAGTAATATTGAGACTAGTTATGTTGTAATTGTTTCTTATCTACTATTTGGTGTGGTATATTAAGGACAATTGTATCTTTAACCATACCAATACATGTATTAATAAAACTTGTAATGAACTATTTGTAAAGAATATGGTGTTTTGTTTTATACTCCTTGTTTCATATTAGTTGATCATTTTCCTTTTTACACGCATATTAAGAAATGTGAATACTTTTAAAAAGAATTAATTGCAAGAGTAATATAGGAAAAGTTTAATTAATGCTTTTTTGATGATCAACTAATATGGGACAACTATTTTAATAAGATGATCAACTAATATGGGACGGAGGGAGTATTAGTTGTATGCACTATAAAACTAAATAAGATATATAACTAATACATACATGAATTAGTTATATATAAGTTGAAAATCCTACCAAACAAAGAATTAAATAATATCATGTTGCAATCAACTATATGTTTAACTCATGCCCGAGGAATCCCTAGATACAGAGAGAGGGTACGGGCTAATCTTTTACTAGAGGGAAAGCTGGCGAAAAGCATAGAGCGTACGAGTTCAGGACATGGACTCCTTGAAAGTCTCCATTTTAGGGTTTTAAGGAACAAGGTAATGAAATTCCGATATGGACTTCTGTTGTTGTTACAACATGTATCAAACAGTGCCCTATTGATCTAATTCATAATACCATAATGTATCATAAATATATTATTTTTTCTAATACATCCTACCGATCAACCCCAAAAGTTATCCACTATCTTAGCCATTGGTAAAATGTGTGAAGAAATCTTTGGTGGCAAAAAGAAAGCTTTTGGAGTCATTCTCCTAACTTTCATCTCCTTTGAATATACATAAACCAAACTTCCATTTTTCTTCAAAATTCCCTCACTTATATCAAACCAAAACTCACATATATTATAGAAAAAAATCAGTTAGTTAACTTTATTTTCTCAACAACAACAAAATAAAATAAAATTAGTGATTAGCTAACTTTGCACCTAGCTCATTAATTACTATAATCTTCCAAACATTTTCCTAATATACTTTTTTTTTGCTTTCACTTTCTCTTTGTAACTATGGAGGCTTTGTATAGTCTAAGTTCTACCTTCTCATTACCAAAAAATATACTAAAATTGTCTAATAATCGCGGAACATGTCACGTACCTAAGAAGATCAACAATGTGATATCTTGTCAAAGTAGTAGTGGAAATGCAGTTAAAGCTAGTAATCTGTCTTCTGTTATAATCGAAAGATCATCGATAAGTACAGATAATATCGAAGATCATAAGGATTTAAGTCCAAATTGTAATGGTATTGGCATTGTCAAGTTCCTTAGAGGCAAAATATTTCTCATTACTGGTGCAACTGGTTTCTTAGGAAAAGGTATAAATGATTTTTTGCTATTTGATCATGTCATTTTTTTTCATTTACAATTTATTTTTCCAACGCCCTTTCTTGTGTTATCGACAATATGTAGTTTTAATTGAGAAGATTTTAAGGACCGCGCCTGATGTGAACAAAATAATAATCTTGATCAACGCTGATAATAAAGAAGTTGCTATGAATAGATTGAGAAATGAAGTATGTACTTCTCTGTTTTCGACTCTGTTCTAACTTTTTACTTTTGGTTCATTTCATGTCATAAGGTCTGCGTACACTCTACTCTCCCCAGACTTCACTTGTTTGATTTCATTAGTTATATTGTTGACATAGTTTTTCACATTTTTGTAAATTCTGCTGCTAATACTACTTTTGATGAAAGGTAAATCGCGAATTTCATAAACTGTTGTATCCTTCTTATGTATCTTTTGTGCCTGCAAAAAAGTTATATATAGTGAAATTTGATGAACTTGTAGGTATGATGTTGCACTTGGTATAAACACCGGTGGACCTAGCCGTCTGATGAATTTCGCAAAACAATGCCATAAGTTAAAGCTTTTCCCCCATATATCCACAGGCAAGTAAATATAGATCATGAGCAACAGATATTCATTTATTGACGTAACTGGTAAAGTTGTTGTCATGTGACCAGGAAAGTCACGGGTTCAAGCATTTAGAATTGTTTCGTTTTCTTTCTTCGTTTTAGCATGTGATTTATAACATCGCAATGTAAGTCTATCACTAATGAATGACCTATCAATCACTCTTGATGTCTTGTACATTTGATAATACAAATAGTACAGCATGTTCAAGAGAGTAATGTTGTTTTTGAAATTTTAGAATACTTTGATGCATTTGAGCTTATGAAGCATTTAGAATTACGAGTACGTTGCTCAGACTCTTCAAAAATGATGTCGATTATGATCCTCCAAAAAATGCAATTCTATACTATTTAAAGGATCACACTATCCATGATGTGCTTTCAAGGCAAAAATATTACTAGAGTAAAATACAATTTGTTGAAGTATTTATCAATAAGCGTTTGTAGTCCAACGGTTAGGATAATTGCCTTCCAAGCAATAGACCCGGGTTCGACTCCCGGCAGACGCATTTTTAGTTTTTGGCTTAATTTGTTGCATACACGCCCCCTCGGCTCTCGACCACTTATATTATAAGTTGAATCTATTTGTTTTTTTTTTATGTGTTTTCTTCTTTATGTTTTGAATCCCGTTAATCATCGATCTTCATGTAAATCTTGGTTTCCTTAGTGTGTTGACCTTAGTAACCAAATATAACATGCTTGATCATTTCTTAATCAACAAACATGTTTCCTAGAAATGTTTTTTTTTTTTTTTGCCAGTTTTCCATCCGGTGTCCGATACCTCACATTGAAGCTTTGACTCTATTTGGATTCACACCACGTAGGGCTCCCTACCAAGAATTTTTCATATCCAGGGTTTCAACTCGAGATCTCTAGTTAAGAAAGGAGCAATCTCATCCACGGCACCACATCTTTTGGTGGCATAGCTAGAAATATTAGGAATTTGGGTTGTAGTACTACTAACTATGATAAGGGTCCACAGTGCAGCCCATATCTTTATTTCTACTGGGCCCAAGACCAAAACTGATCTGGATCTGACCTGAGACAGTAGGTGGGCCATTATATTCTAGGTTCATAAAGCCCAATCCAGCGGTGGGTCGGCATTTTTAGGTGTCTTGTCTCGTACTAGTAGTCGTAGTATTGCTTCAATACAAAAAATTATACTTTGATTTCTATTTGTATCTGTCATTTCTTGTATTTCAACTATCGTATTAGTTTCTTGTAATTACCATTTAAAAGGCTTTGTTATGCTTCAACTTCCGACTACACTAAACATGTTATTATTGTTGTTCGGCAAAAAAACTCACTAATTTCGATAAAATCTTATATCATGCCAAAAAAACTACTCAATATGTATAAATAATTTATTTAAATATCACTAAGCTGACTTTTTTAAAATGCAAAATTCATAAATCAAAATCATTATTCCACCTCGGTTAACGATATCCAATATTATCTTAGTTTATCATATTGTTATTACTGGAAATAGTCAAATTCCACTAAAGAAATCATTTTAATAAAACATGTTACATCACTTGATCATATTGTAAATAATTATAGAGTTGAAAAAATTGTTTATTCATTTTTTAAAAAAATTTAGCTTCAGATAACAAAGTAAAAAACATCATGATGTAAATCTGGTATAACTAAAACATGTGACACATGAACCATATTTTTATCTTATCTTAAATAATCCAATCATTTAGTTTTGACTCTTTAAAGAATATGTCTCATTTTGTTACCATTTGCATTTAACAAGCAATTCAACTTTTAGTTGCTTTTATAAGTCACTTTAATAGGATTTTTTATTTGGCTCTTTGTTCTTTGGATGATCTTGAAGTTGCACAATATTAGTATTACAAAAAATTGCTTCATTTATCTAATTTTATGTAACATGTTTTTCCTTTTAACTCTTTAGATTCAAATTTATTAGGTATACTTACTAAAGTACAACGTTAAAACTGTCCTTAAATTATGAAAAAATGACGCAATTAACTTAATTTATCATCTGTTAAAAAAGTGTGTAGTCTCCAGTAGGCAGAGTTAGAGCTCCGTCTACGAATTTGGCATAACTTAGTATTTTGTATCCATTAATACTTAAATTTAAGGGTAAATTCGACCATTTGTATCCCTAATACTTAAATTTACTTAGATTTATACAACAAAATGTGTTACATGATAACATTACACTTGCTGCATCAGTATCAATGACTTTATATATATAGCTTTAATTAGTGTTGAAAAAACAGTGCACTTTTTTGCTGGTCATTGACATTGGGGTCTGAGCTCATTGGAAAAAATAAATAAATTTTGGAATAATGTTCAAATTCTTGTGACTAGAAACAAACAAACAAAAAAAAAATTATTTTAATAATAATGTAAACTATTTAAAAACTATTCAAATATATAGCTTTAATAATTAATCTTGTATTCCTATTTCGTGTTGAAATAAGGCTCTAATAAATAGATCTGATTAATTGTTGAATTGAATAAAATAATCCTATAAATGTTTTTTATGCCTTGTTCTTCAGGATGACTCACTTTCATTTTGAGTCGAGTTTATCGCATAAAACTTGCCTAATAAGATTTACATTTTCTATGTGATTTACAGGCTATTTATCCGTATTATTTTCTTAAAAAAAGTCTATGAGTAAATACTTTTCCCATGTAATGCTTGTCCCTAGTTATATTTCTTTATTGTCTCTATCAATAATTATTTTTAAGTTTTTTTTTGTCCATTTCTTTAGTGTATGTCATTCTTTTGGTTTTCTAGAGAAGTATGGAGAATGACCTATATTTTGCTTGTCAATTTAATCTTAAGAATTTTTTGTATTTTTTATTTCTTGGGTGATGTAACGTTACAAGTGACTTTTCTACATAACACAATAATAGTAAATATAATATTATTATTCAAAAGAAGGATATAACCTTATAGTTATCCATTGAGACTTAAAATAATGTGATTGATTTTAAATCATAGTTATCGCAATAGTGAAAATCCTATTATTAGGCAAACATTCAAAAGTATAACTTACATCATGTACAATAAATTTAATTTGTATTAATTATTGGGTCAATTTCTTTTTGTTCGATTAATTTCATGTAATCAAACATTTCCTTGAGGCGGATTATATCGATAGCAATTACGAACATGAATCAATATTGATCATCAAATTCTTTTTTTTAACGATATGAATATACTTCTTTTTGTCTACATGCTAAATATTATGTATTATACTATAGTTTGTTTTCCACAAGAAACGTTGTAATTATGTACTTTAAGCTTTCATATTAGGGTTTTAGGATGAGTACTAATTACTAATTAATTGGTTTATGGATTAATAAGCTATCTCTAATGGTGGACCCAATCAAATAATATTTTTCAATAAACAAAAAAAAAGAGTCTAGAAGGTTTTCGAAATAAAATAAAGTAGTTTTCATAAACCTTAACATCATTTTCAAGTAGTGCTAGGAACATTGGACTTTTTCTTTTTATTATAGTAATTATTTAAATCAAGAAAACGACGTACTTAAAAAAAAAATCTAGCTAAAGTTGTAATTAAAATAATTAGTGTGGTAGAAAGCAACATAAACCCTATAAAAGCAGGCCAACGGCATGAGGTTTGTTAAATTATGGTGGGAATACTTTTTCTTTAAAAATCAATTACATTCATTTAAAAAGAATAATTAACGAGACATAATAAATAAGCTACAAATCTCAAAAGTAAGATATTATCAACTTGGCGGATTCATGAATTGAATTTGGACCGATCTAAATATAATGAGTCGATAAATGCAAATAGTTATAGACTCAATAATCGATCCTAAAATTATCTAGGATTAAATGAATTAACAAACAGGTCATGATTCAGTCTAAATTTTATTTATATTTGTATGAGCTATTTTTATCGCTTGATAGAAGAGCAAGGCAATAATTATTTTGTTTGACATTGCAATATGAATTTCACAATTGATGGGGCATGTGCAAGTGTATCACAAGTCTAGTAGTAGAGAGTAGCTATTATAATTATTATTTTATTTTATTTTTGGGGTGGTGGGGTGGGGGGGGGGGGTTGTAACGTAACCTTTTTGTATAGTTGCAAGTGTATAATAATATCCAAAATAGAATAAATGTATATATAGTTACCTTTTGGAGCAAGTGAAGTTTGGTATTATCTAAAAGACCTAAAAGAGAAGTGGTCCTACAATATTTATATTCTTCTAGAAGCCTTTTTTTTTCTAGGCAAAAATTGCTCCCATTTATGTAAAATTAATAAAAATTAAAAATTGTCAAGAATTCAAAAGTTATTGTTAACAAGACTATTCATTTTTTATTTGAGATAAATTTAAAATTGTTCAAGTAACCATTAATAACTGACATACAAATAAATACTTCAAAACGATTTGACTATAATTTTATTCGTGACTATTATAAATGATTTTTTATTATAAATATACAAGTGGATTCAACTTTGATTAAATTCAAGGCAATAGAATATTATTGACATAAATAAATGTCAATCATAACGAATTATAAGTAATACATTTTAAAGTCAAAAGTTCAAATATTTCTTCTAAGAAGAAAAAATGAAGCATTATAACTTATATACTTTTTTCGATATAAAGTCAACATAAAAATTGGTTAGACAAAACAAATTTCCAAGCTCGTATATTGCATTTATAATAGCAGCACTTTAAATTACAAAACTTCGATAAATTCAAACGGCAATGCAAATCACACAATTATCACTTAAATACTATTTGGTACTTAATTTAGTTAAAACATTGTGGATATATATAGCTACTTTGATAAAAAAAAAGTTTATACTAAAAAAACTAGTTGACATAATTTGCCATTATTTGCCCAATTGTGCATGTTCATTTTATCCACAAAAAGAGGCAAAGTTTGAGGAACCTTTATTTTATTATAAACCATTATTGGACTTTGAGTATACGTAATTCTTACAACTATCCCATATTATATTGAAGCTATCGAAGGTCACTTTAATTAATTTGTTATGTCAACTAACTACACTCGACTAAAATTATATATATAATGTCGGGTTGATTTGGCCTCGGGTTGGTTTTTACTAAAAAAAATCAACTTGAGGCCAAACCAACCCGACATTATATATATCATTTTAAAATATTATTTTATACATAAAAATATTTACTTTGATATAATTTTTAAATATTTCTTATACTTTTTCATAGTTTTTATCTTTTAATATATTATTTCAAGTTTGAAACTTAGAATTCTGAATGTTCCAATAAAGATTATAGTGCACATATGTTGATAATTATAATAAAGCTTAAATCAAAATCAAATTAATACTAATGCAAAAAGAAAATCAATTCAACACTAATAATGACAATACTATTGAATATTTGTTCTTTAATTTTACATTGGTTTAGACAATTAAAATACATAGTCTAATTTTAATTTCCTTTAATATTTAGTCATGTAACTAATACTTATTGAACTTATTTTAGCATGATTTAGTACTTTTAAATTATGATCCTTTTCATTATGAATTGTTAATTTGCAATATTTGTTTTACGTGATTTCATTATTATTATTTTTGTTGGATATTCTAGTGTCATTAATTATATCATATTTTGTGTTATTTTTTTAAGAAACACCTTAGATAGTTGTATTTTGGTAGGACTAAAGAAATATTTGAAGTACAAGTAAATTATATGTTTGTATGAATACTTTACCGGAAAAACCCGAAAACCCGAAAAACCCGAAAAAATCTGAAAAACCCCGAGGTTGAAAAACCTGAGTTTTATTGGTTTGGTTTGGTTTATAAATTTAAAAATCCGACACAAATGATATGGTTTGATATTTGAAAAACCCGAACCAACCCGACCATATACACACCTAATTGCATTTATAATAGCAGCACTTTAAATTACAAAACTTCGATAAATTCAAACGACAATGCAAATCACACAATTATCACTTAAATACTATTTGGTACTTAATTTAGTTAAAACATTGTGGATATATATACCTACTTTGACAAAAAAAAGTTTATACTAAAAAAACTAGTTGACATAATTTGCCATTATTTTCCCAATTGTGCATGTTCATTTTATCCACAAAAAGGGGCAAAGTTTGAGGAACCTTTATTTTATTATAAACCATTATTGGACTTTGAGTATACGTAATTCTTACAACTATACCATATTATATTGAAGCTATCGAAGGTCACTTTAATTAATTTGTTGTGTCAACTAACTACACTCGACTAAACATAGTACTCTCTTCGTCTTCGTCATAATTTGTGTGAAGGTATTTTATTGTATACAACATTTTAAAAAAACTTTTAAAGTTTGTGGTGTGAAATTAGTCAGAAAAAAATTGTGTCTATAAGTGAGTGTACGTAAGAATTGAAATTAGAAGAAAAAAAAATAGTACTTGTTTTCACGTTGAAAATAATATTTGAAAATCGGAGTTTTCTGGACATAAATACAAGTTAAAGTTGTTTTTGAACTTTTGTGAGTAATATGGAGTAAAAAAATGTTGTTCAAATTCTGAAAAATTATAACAATTGCATGTCCAAACAACTAATTGAAATAGAATTACTGAAAAAATTGCCAATGAAATTGAAAAATCTTTCACACAATAGCATGTTTGAACTCCTACTAAGCTAAAGAAGCATATGATGACAAAGCACGACAAATCGCTAAATCAGAGAACACTATTATTATCAAAACTATAGCTCCGTCCCGATCCTTTTGTATATGTCCTAATTTCCCTTCACAAGAAATTGTGAAACTTCAACGAGGCATGAAACACATTTTAAAGGAATATTAGTATATTTTCTTATACACGAATCATGATCCATGTAAGTTTGGATTTCATTTTCATCTAATTTCAACTATGCAATTTGTCATAAAGTTTTAACATAATTCATTATGTATGTGCCAAATCGAACACGCAAAAAGTTAAAAAGTGAAAGCGACCAAAGTATTGACATTAGCACTTTACCTTACTTATGGGCGGCTGGCCGGTCGACCTAGGGGTTCGTATCGATCGGTTCAGCTCGATTTTGAAGTTTATCAGTTTGATTTATTGGTTATTGATTATTATTGATTCGGTTATCAATTTAGTCGTTAAAATTTGACACAAAAAATAAATGATTAAAATTTACATGGAAACATGGTAACAAACCAAATAAATCATGCACGTGAGTTGATAGATTGTATCTTGCTAAAAAATAACACTAACACATTATAGAATAATCGAAAGCTAAAGAATGCCACAAATAAAAATTTGAAACTAAATCTTAAGTCAAAGACTTTATATACCAAATGGAATAAATATAATTTATTAATTTATCATCGTGTTATCGGTTAACCCATTTAGAAAAAACCTCAAACCATTAAGAATCGATAATTCAATAATTAAAAATAAAAACCGTTAAACCAATAACCCATTATCTATGAACCAATAACTTTTTTTCAATTCAAATTATCAGTTTCGATTCGATTTTGAACGGCCAACCCCGATCGTTTACAAGGAATCTATACTTGTACGTTTATTTTCATTTTATTGATTAATACAGCAATATAGATATGTAATTACGGCACGACTCGACTTTAATTTTCTTCACCCAAAAAAGGACAACATATAAATATAGTACGTATAATACATGGAAGTTATTAAATATCAATTAATTATATAAATAAACGTGGAGATCATGGTGTGAGTGGGTAAGGGAGGGCCTGAAAATATATAATGATTTGGGGCCTAAGTTTGGTGCTCACGAATTCGAGTTAGAATTTTAAATTTATGAGTTATAGATATCTTGAAAAAAGAAAAAGTTCACAGATTACGTATAATGTTAAGTAAATCTTTTAGCACAAATATAAAATTCAGATCAAAATTATTGAATTTTAATAAATCAATAATTAAGTTGTACTCTAGCTTCACTCCAATTGCCTGACGGTGTTTAAAATGAATTAAATATATCAATATATAGGTATGTCTTGTATTATTGGTATGTCACACATTTAATTGGAGGCTAAGCATGAAATGATATTTAGAAAAATCAATCCATGCTACTTATGGGACCATTCAATATTTGAATAGTATAATGTATATATATATATATAGATATAGGTTGATTAGTCATGCATCTACAATTAATAGACATCACCAAAAATAGCAAAAGGGCCCCTAGTTAGCTTTCATAATATTAGTAGTCATTTGTTACATGGCTAAAACTATACAAAATAATAATAAGAAAAAAAATCAAATAATAACGATGTTATCCATATATATTTCAATTCGATTCACGCATCCTAATTAATATTATTGGAGTTGACCAAGAATGTGACAACACCCTTAGTTGGATTTTTTACGTCGAAACGTTTTGTACATTTAATGTGTGTATATTTTTGTGATTTGCAATCTATATTCCATCTTTTTTCTTCTTAATTAATCAGATTTTAATCTCATTATTTCTTGGGAAGGGATATTCGATATCCCTTCTTATAACGTAACTTCTCTATTGTATTTGATCAAAAATGAAAGAAAAATCGAATTTTATTTTTTAAAATTAAAACGTGAATCATAGTTATCTCTAAAGTATGTTCTGGAATCCACCCTTCTTTCATATACTTGAAAGGAACTGATATTCCCGTCTTGATCCTTATTCATTCTTCTTTTTTTCGAAGAAAACAAGTTTCTTTCGTTTTGAAAATATCCTTAAAATGAAAAGGACAAAAATACAATTATCGACATATGTGGGGGACTGCTTTGTTACTTGTCAAAGACTTAGATGTACAGAGTGGCAATTGGAAAAAAGATTTGGGACTCAAATGGTAAGAAAAGGGAATTAATTGAAGAAAATGACAACACAAGTAACACAACAGTCTAATTAATTAGCACTTAATCATTTATTAATTTGTAGTGCACTTAAGATAAATTCAAATATAATTATTGATAATTTCAAAAGAAAATGAATTAATGATCCATCCAAATCCAATAGAAATAATGAGAATTCGATTTGACTATAAATTTGAAGAAAGAAAAAATATAGCTTCGTATAGTTTGTTTCATTGACTAATTGACTTATAAGACACTTCACACATGATGACCAATTTGCACATTTATTATTCGTAAATGACATAATATTGATCGATGTATGAGGCATTTGATGGAATTAGTAATAGACTGGAAGTTTGGATACAAACACTAGAATCTAAGGTTTTAGCCTTTAGGTTAAATAGTTGTAGGACTAAAACATAGTATTTGGAGTGCAAGTTCTACAATGTAACGTACAAGGCAGAGGTGAAATTAAAGTGAGATTGATACGCAAGTCATACCTAAGAGAGGTGATTTTAAGTATCTTGAGGTTATAATCCAAGGAAACTGGGAGATTGACGATGATGTCACACACCGTATTGGAGGGGGTTAGTGAAATGGAGGCTCACATTCGCGGTACTATATGTGTTAAGAATGTGTCACCGAGTTTAAAGGTGAGTTCTAGCAATTATGGTTAGATAACATTGTTGTATGAAATAGAAAGTTGGGCAGTTAAGAATACACACGTTCAGAAGATAAAGGTAGCAAAGATGAGAATGATAAAGATATGTGAGGGCATACTAGGAACGATAGGATTAGGAACAAAGTTATACAGGATAAGGTGAGGGTGACTTTCACGGCGGACAATATGAGGGAAGAGAGGTTAAGACGAAAGGCACAAATACACCACATTTTGAGATATAAGTAGAGGTAGGTAGAAGAAAAATTAGAGAAAGATTATTAGACAACATATAACACATCTTTAGCTTATTGAAGACATGATCCTATATAGAAAAGTATGTAATAAAAAATAGGAATAAAAGGATATATAGTAGGTAACTAGTTAAATATTATCGTACTTTCATGTGGTAGAGGTAGGGGCTAACCTCCTCTTCTCATCTTCTATTAGTAGTATTGATGTAACATCTCATTCTTCATATTCAACGATCACCTGTTACTTTATTTTCTTTGTTTATCTTATTAATTTATTATCGATATTTTTTATTATATTTCTTTTGAGTTGAAAGTCTATCAGAAACAATTTCTCTATTCTTTCAAAGATATGAATAAGATTTGTGTATATTCTATTCTCTTATGACTTCCCTTACAAAATTACATCAGATATATTATTATTGATCGATTTTCCCCCCTTTTATTTTATTTTTTGTATAAAAGAAGTATAGTTTTTTTTTCTCCATTTATATTTGAGGGTCTGAGACAGCTAAGAAGGATAGAGACCGTTCGGATGAAAAATAAAGAAACAAAGATATTAGTAAATTATATATTGCCATAAATTCAAGATATAATTAAATAGGAAAAAATCTCCCTTTAAAATATTAGTAAAGAATTTTAGTCCTCTAGAATTATATGAGGACTAAATTTTTTGTCTTTTTAGACCTATTTATTTAGATCTGATGTTGTATTTTCAAATTCATCATTTATTGTTTGGCTGGGATGATCCATGATTATATTTTTTTCAAATATCAACTATGGATATGAGAAAATCAAAGGATAATATCCTAAGAGTTAAATAACAGTGACGTATTTTAAAATCATATTGATTTAGATTTCAAGCGAATAAATAATAATAATATATTCAGAGTACTCCTATTCTAGCTATAATGTGAGGTATAAGAAGAATAGAGTGTACGTCGATCTTAGCTTATTATATTTCTATCCCATGAAGATAGAAATGTTATTTTTGATATATCGTAGACTCAAATAATATATTTCAAAGCGATTTGAAAAAGAATGACAACTAATTAAAAAACAGTATATAGAATTTTGAAAAGGAGCATGTAACAACATAGAATCCAAACAAATACTACTACTTGTGAATTAGATTATAGTAAAGAAGTGTAATATCGTAAATTATAAGGGAAATTAATATTACGAAACGAAGCATAAAGAGGTTTCTAAAATTATCTATAAAAAAATATTTTCAACTTTCGACCAAATTGTATGTACCTTATCCTAATTGTTCCATATATATATAAAAATAAATGTACCTTATCGTAATTGTTCCATATTATTAAATCGTAGTTGTCTAATCTCATCTCACTATTTATAAGTCTCAAACTTAGATCTTCAAATTTGAAATTAATAGACACAATCCTTTCAAGTGATGTTTTTATAAAAATAAATTAAAATTACTTAAGATTGAAACTTAGAGATTAGTTATAATCTGATATATATTCAAAGTGTTTGAGTCTCTTTTTATAATCATCAAATGAATTGTAGAGTAAATAGATTAGATCCAGACATGAAACTACTTAATATTGAATAACTCAAAGGAGTTTTTTTTCAAAACTAGTTAAGTATTGCTTAACTTAATCTGATATATATTGAGAATATATGTGACGCTCTTTAAAATAATTATAGTAACCAAATGAATTGTCAAGTAATAGATCAACGATCCAGACATGATATTACTTAATATTGAATAACTCAAAAGAGTTTCTTAAAAACTATACTAGTTGAGTACTGCTTAACTTAATCTGATATACATTGAGAATATTTGAGACACTCTTTATATTAATCATAGTCACTAAATGAATTGTCGAGTAAATAGATCAACGATGCTTGGAACTACATAGTATTGAATAACTCAAAAGAATTTTATAAAACTAGTTGAGTGTTTATTTTAATCTGATATATATTGAGAATATTTGAGCCGCTCTTTATGGAATTACATAGTATTGGAAGACTCAAAAAGAGTTTTAAAAAACTAGTTGAGTGCTTGACTTGGGTACAAAAATCCAGCAACTTTCCAAGTCATATCCCAAATTTAACGACAAAGCAACTCAACTGGCCATTGTTCAGTCCAATCAGTGAATCACATTACAACCAAACGTGTCATTGTCTTATCCTTTCTTCTCCTAATGTGGGGTCTACGCGTCGATCCCGCAGAATCAAACTCTTCTTTTGAGTATGATTGAGCTTTGTAGTGTAGAACTTGTTATCAGTTTACGGAAATTCAATAACTTATGTTCAAATTCAATATGTAATAATATATTTAATGTAATCGTGAAGTTTGAAACATCTAACATATATATATATATATATAACTCACTTTATAATTGAGATAGAAAGGTGTTTTCATTCACACTCCATATATGTCTATTTAATATATTGGTGTTTTCATTCACACTCCATATACGTCTATTTAATATATTATTATTTATTAATTTAAAATTAATATTAAAAAATTCATAATATTTAAATATTGATGGTGCGTCTTGAGATTTCATGTCATAGTAAATCTTTTAAATTCCACAATGATTTACTAAATAGTAAAGTTTAAATTAGTACAAGGAGAAGAATGTAAGATATAGTATTAAAAAAATAAATATGGGCTAAAATTGTGGTGGCCTTATCTTGTGGAAAAATCAACTAAAGACAGATATTTATATTTTAAAAAATTAAGTAGCACATGGGGTTCCATCATTAGAGACTTAACTAATTCTCCAATATAAAGAGGCTTTAATGTAATAGACTATTCGGTGAAATAAAATATTCCATCGTTACCATATTAGTTGATCGTTATATTAAAAATAATTATTTATATTAGTCGATTATCTTAATTATTAAATTAAAAAAATATTAATTGATTTTTCCTCATACTCCCTCGGTCCCTAATTACTTGTCCACTTTTGAATTGACACACCTATTAAGAAAACAATAATTGACATAGTGAGTTTACCATTTTACCCCTATTAATTATGAAGTAGATGAATTAAAAACCTAAGATTTTCAAGAAGTCATACATTTTTCAAAGTAAATAATTAATTGAGGTTACAATAGGAAAAAAGAATTTGTCCTTTCTTGATTTGTCAAAATGGACAAGTAATTAGGGACAACTAAAAAAGAAAAAGTGAACAAGTAATTAGGGACAGAGGGAGTATTACTTTTGCAATTTATTCTTTATGAAGTGTTCGCACATGTTTGTAAAGTTCCAAAGAAGTTCTTAAAAGGGTGGGTGAATTGGTAAAATTACCCTCTTATTTATTATTTTTTAATATGCGTGTAAAAAAAAGGTGATCAATTAATATAGGACGAAGGAATATCAAGCAATCAAACTTTATCTTCATAGTTGAAATATCAAGCAATCAAATTTTAGGGTGTTTTTCTTATAGAAATAGGAAAGTAAATTTCCTAAATTGTATTTCATATTGATTTAATGTTTATAAAAAGAAAACTTATATCTTAGAAAATTTTCACCTATTATTTATCCTTTTTTATAATAACTCGCTAATGAGTCTTTCTAGTCTAGATACTCGTACTTCTACCACTTATATGATAAAAAATAATATTGGTCTGTCAATATTTTCACAATATCACGTATCGTGTATGAGATTCTTTCTATAATTATATGATATAAGTATATATACTACTAACACATATTAGAGATAGACAAAAATTATAATGTTCCAACAGGAAATTGACCTTAATGATTCTGTATACAAGTTGCAATACTTTTTCTCATTGCAAGTTGTCTAGTGTTTGTCCAAATTATAACATAGAGTTTCAAACAAATTAATTATAATGTTTTCTTCCTTAATTCTCAATGCAACTTGTCTAGTATCTATCCCAAAAAAAAACCTAGAGTTTCAAATAATTTTTTTTTGGTCTGTTTTACCTTCCTTAATTCTGATTTTGCAAATCTTGGACACTTTAGATTCCCTACCCAAAAATAAAAGAAGGAGAAATGTGTCTTTTTGCCAAACAAAGGGCCCTAATATTTTTATTAAAAAGTAAAAGCAATAAATATAATTTTATAATATATGGCTGTAAGTTTGTAAATAAGTGGGTTCCTCCTAACATCACATCCAAATAATTCAAGATAAATCCAAGCATAGGTAAGATACCATTTTATTAAACAAAAGATATGATTGTTGACTATAAGTCTATTGTTATAATTTTTCTTTTTTAAAAAAACATACTAATGTTTCCAGAAGCTTTTGTTAAAGTGATAGATATCAAATAACTTTGTCAATCAACGTTAGAATAAATCAACAAAACCTGTAGATTTAACTAGTGGTATTGTCAAATTGAGGGACAAATATTAGAAACATATAATAGAAAATGGTCAAATGCCCCCTTAAGCTATGGCCGGATTATCAACTACACACTCATTCTTCACGAGAGTCCCAAATATAATATACATTTATCGGTTTGGTTGTTTTCGGTTTTGGTTTGGTTCGGTTTGGTTATTTAGTTATTAACCATACATAAAAATAAAAGAAACAATTCATTCAAAACGTGAAAAAAGTGACAACAATCCATTCAAACAAAAAAATAGTTAGAATGACTGGTATTACAGAACTTTCGATCATTGAATTTACTGAATAAAACTTCAAAATTCACTATTTTGGAATAGAAGGAAGAGACAATGACATTTTCAGTCCCACAAAGAATTTCCATAGACACTCATATACATGAAATCAATAAGAAAAATGTTCTCATCTTGGACATTTTTTCTTTCATAAGTAAATTATAAATAAATTTTGATGAAACATATATAAAATCTTTAAAATTGTTTATGAATATAATATATTATGTATGTATAATAATAAACTTTATGTATATAACTTGTTGGTTCGGTTCGGTTATTTCTTTGATTTTTTTCGAACAAAACCATAACCAAACCAAATACTATCGGTTCTTAACAATCGAAAACCAAACCAAACCAAAACTCAAATTAAATCGGTTTGGTTTAATTTTTCGATTTGGATCGATTTTTATCCAAATCATGAACACCCCTATTTCCAGCTGTCAAACGCGTGCACATCACCTGTCAATATAAATGTGGTTATCACTTTTTAAGGGGGTAAAAATCTCAATTTTAAATAGTATAGGGTGGTGATAGGACTCCTGTAAAAAATAGGTGTATAGTTAAAAATTCGATCATAGCTTAAGGGGGCATTTGGCCATTTTCTCAAACATATAAACATGAAAATAGGGAAACCATTCATTGATTCTTTGTGTGGATAGGTTCGTTGTTTTTTTAATAAAAAAAAAGAGATTAATATAAACAATCGCACAACATGGAATACTATATCTCCCTTTGGATAATATTAATTTGTCAAGTCACCTTCAAAAAATCAAGCTACACATACATTGTATCCAATCACACACCATTTTATTTTTTTTGCTAATTTTAAGGGCCCTTTTACTAAGTACGGAATTTACGATTGATTAAGTTAAGCTTATATCAGATATAATTTCATTGATATTTGAGAATTTATAAAAATGTAATCACTTTTTAATGTAAAAATATTATGATAATCACATGAACTTTGAATTTAAACAAGTTAATGTCGATAGATATTGAAATTCATGACAATATAATAAATTTTGAACTTTTAAAAAAATAAATATAATGTCAATATCATAAATACTAAAATCTAACTATTTTTCAATGAACTTTGAATCTATTGTTATTTTTCAATTACATACATGAATAATCATTTTTGAATAGTATCTCATTCAACAAGGAAGATATTTTTATCATAATTTTTTCATTTTTAAAATTTAAATAAAAATAAAATATATTCATCCCGCTACATACCTCGATGATGAGCTTCTTTATCTTAGAGACAAAGTGGAACCCATGTGGCCCATAGATTCTCTTGGGGATAAAGAGGTGTTGACTAGGAAGTATGAATGAATTTGAGTTAATACATACAAAGTTTATCTGCCACGTGGCAGAACTTTTTTTTAAAATAAAAATTAAATATAGACGGTTAGATCATATAGTTTTTTATATATTGCATTCTTCGAATAATTCAAATCGAAGGAATTGAATTTCCAATTCGGACAAGGAAGGAAATTCAAGATAAGATATCAAATTAATAAAGTTTAGATAGTCGATTAATTAAATATTGTCTTTTAAATTTGATTTTAATTTTTTTACAAAAATAATGGAGCCTACTTTTTGCTAATAAAAAAATAACACCACTTATTTTTTTTCTCCAAATAGTCTTTCAATTTCTGCTTTATTCTTACCTGTGCAAGTGTCCTTTCTATTTTTTCTTCTTCTTTCTTTTGTATGTATTGATGACAAAATGTCTTTTCTCTATTATATATTCTTCTAGATACATATAGGTTATGTTAATTATGTTAATACTAGTAAAGAAAGCCCGGGCGCTGCCCGGGCCCAACATTAATAAAGTTATATTGTTACTCTCTCCGTCCCATATTAGATGAGAATCTTACTAAAAAAAAATGTTCATATTATTTGAGCACTTATTAAATTAGGATATAATTAATTAATTCTTTTCCATTTTACCCTACAATTAATATGACCATTCCTATATTGTATGTGTATTTTTTGTAACTCATTTCAATGTGCATTGATATAAACAAAGGGTAAAATGGTGAAGTCTTCCAATGTATTAATGATTTCTTAATCACCGTGTAAAGTTGGAAGTGCCCATCTAATATGGGACGGAGAGAGTATAGTTTATGTATTGTTATAAAATTAGTAAAGATTGTTATAATATATTTTGCTCATAAGTGAGCTAATATAAAAACTTATTTGTCATTTGTCTTTTTAATTTCAATTTCAAATAGCAAATAAATGTACCGATAAGATTGAGGGTAGAAATGAAACATATCTTTCTAAATTTAAGTAAAAATAAACAGAGTAGAAGTAACATTAGGGTTATCGATAGGACGATTCATTCGGTTATTTTTTTAAAAATTATATCATTCAATTTTTCGGCTATTTTATAATGTATAACAAAAATTAAAATTTTAAAATCATCCCAATCCTAATTTATGTGACACAAGCAGTACAAAAATTAGTCTTTTTTTTGTTGGCTTGTAGATATTTTAAGTTATTATTTATTGTAAATTATAGTACTTTTTATTAAAGTTTTTAATAACATATGTTACTTTTTATGTTTGAGAGTTAAACCAATTTTTTTTTTATATGTCTTTTAATTTTATATGTGTTTTGTCCTTTTCCATTTTCAAAAACTAATACTCTGTCCATTTCATTTTATATGTCATTTCTTTTTATAAATATATTGGTTATTCCCTCTTCTTATGTCATATATTATGAAATTTGAGAAGTTATTGAAATTTTTATATGATTCTAAAAAAATTTTAAATTGTTAGCTATTGTGATTTGTAGTACCTTTTTTTTTACAGAATTTTGAAAATAATATTTATTACTCTCTTTGTTCTAATTTATGTGGCACATGCAAAATTTCAAATATTAACCATTTTTTATATGTCTCTTTACTATATTAAGTTGTTAATTATTGTATTTTATAGTACATTTTGAACTTAATTTTTAAAGAATATATGTTATTTTCCATGTCCCAATTTATGTGGCATTAATTGATAGATTTGTTGGAGTCGAGAGAATTTTTTTGTTAATTATTGTAATTTATAGTTTCTTTTTCGTCAATTTGAAACAATATATGTTCTTAATTGATAGATTTTTTGGAGCCGACAATTTTTTTTGTTAATTATTGTAATTTATAGTTTATTTTTCGTCAATTTCAAACAATATATGTTTATCATATAATCCATTTTATGTGGTAGCAATAGAATTTAGAGAGTCAATTAAATTTTTTATATAACTTTTAAATATTTAAGCTATTAATTATTGTAATGTATAGTATTACTTATATTATTTTTGAATATAAATGTTACCTTTTTTATCCTAATTTATATGGCATTGATAGAATTGAAAGTGTCAAATAATTGTTAATTATTGTAGTATGATATGTAGTACTTTTTATGTAGTTTTTACTATTTTTAAGCATACTAAGTATAGTATTACTTATATTATTTTTAAATATATTTAAATCTACTACTTATATATATTTTTTGTAGTAGATAAGTGTGAATGTGAGGGTATTTTTAAATACCCAAAATACCCTCACTTTCACACTTATCTAGTACTTATATTATACATTATATATATTATATAGTATTTTTTTTTTTGTAGATAAGTGTGAATGTGAGGGTATTTTTAAATACCCAAAATACCCTCACATTCACACTTATGTTCAACCCTCTCCTTTTTTTTTGGTGCCACGTGTCGAAAGAGGAGTGAATTTATTCACTCTTCTTATATAGTAATATATATATAGACTCAACCTCAATCATAATATCATACTCTTTCATTCTTAATTAAAGGTCTCGAGTTAATTTAAATCATTTTGATACATAATCACCTTTGTTAGAAATTTTTTTATCCTCAATATAAAATTTATCTGCGTGAATTCAGATCTAGTCGAACTCAAATGTAGTTATCAAATATCAGATGCGAAATAATTAAAACAAAACCTCATCATAATAGTCATATTTCCTCTTCTTGCATGATTCACAATGACCATTAACATAATTTAAAAAAATAGTATATTTTTATATGATTAAAGAATGTCTAAAATATTTTATTAGAAGTTAATATTAATTAGAATGAAATTTGATTTAAATATTAAAATAAAATATCCGGACAAGTTAAAAGAGAATGACTATATATTAAACCAAAAACTTATTTTGCTTCCTCCTATATCATAGTTTTCTTTAGGGAGACCGTCACACTCTCAATCCTTCAGTTTATTGAAAAATTCTGATTTGATTCTAATAATATTTGATTAAATATATTTAATTTTATAATCAATTAAATACATATTTTTAGTCTTTTAAAATTTATTTTCAGTCAAATATCATTGTATTGTTATTTTTTTTGGAACTTTTATCTCAATCAAAATTTAAATGATCCATAATCTTTTTACCTCCAAAATCCTAGTCTAACTATTATGTTAGGCTCTATTACCCTACTAATGATTCTATTTAATTTTCTTGATATGTAAAATATATTTATTTTTACTTATAAAAGATTTAAAAATATAAACAAATTATACCATTTTTGAAAAAATCACAAAATAATTAAATTGTCTATGTCTGAACATCAACAAATTTGGAGCAACACAATAAATAACATCGAACAATTTGAATTATCTAAATGTAATCATAAATATTTAGGTTTGACAAATATATAACAATTTCTAATATACTGTTTAATATTTTTCTCACTAAAGGATATTATATAACGATAGTTTTCTAATCGTTATGTCAAAAACCAATTTAAATTGAGTTTGATATGATTCAATTTTCTCCTTTCCCAAACACAATTCTATTCGATTTTGATTTGTTTATTCATTTTTTATCGAGTAGTTATGAACATTCCTATTTGAGACGCATCATTATTAGATATGTTAGTAGGGATGGCAATGAGGCAGTGTGAGGTGAATTTAGCCTATTTCGTAAAATTATTAGTCCGCTCTGTATGCTCCGCATAACATTTTTTTTCGTTTTCAACCCGTCCACATAGACCCGCCACGAATGAACTCGCCCCACAGTTTTTTTTTAATATTTTCTTTTTCTATTTGATACTAAAAATAAAATTCATTTTTTTCATTAAATTGTATTAATTTAATAGATAAAGACTTAGAAATTTACTTTTTAAAGGTCAATTGAAAAACATGTAAGAAATTATATTATTTTTTATTTGACCATTTTCATTTACTATCTTAAATATTTAGTAGCTTTAACTTAATTATCTTAATAAATACTCCACCACTCTTATAACATATCCATATAAAAAATTAAAATTAAGTTTAAACCCACATAAAATCGCATATACCCGTAACTTGCTACGTCTCACATTAGTTTTTAATAAAATCTATTCAAACTGTCTCGCACAACTTTAAACCCGCATAACCTTAAACTCACTCCACCTTGCATTCGTCTCGCTCCATTGTCATCCCTCAATATTAGCATTACGGTAAATTAAATATACTGGCAAGTTTAAGGATAATAATACATTGTGTGGCTAATTTCGATGAACATCAAATGGATTTTTTTTATCTTGTGGATGCGCCTATTTTATATTTATGTCAGTATCAAAGATCTTATCGATAATTGCCACGTGTAATAATCTCACTGCATCAACTGTAAGATATCATGTGATCGTCCTTTTCTCATATTTTTTTCTCACTATAAATAGCAAGGTAAAATCCCCAAATTTCTGCATCACTTCATCTTCTTCAATTAGAACAAAAATTTAAAAAAATAACAAAATGAATCAAAATGAGTTCACTGAATTAGTACCGGGTCTTCCCGAGGACATTGCCCTCGAGTGTTTGACCCGGTTACACTACTCAACTCATGGAGTTGCATCTCGTGTTTGCCGAAGATGGTGTAGAATTCTTCAAAGTAAAGCTTTCTATTACCATCGGAAACAAACGGGTTTTACCCATAAAGCTGCTTGTTTAGTACAAGCTTTACCTTCCCCGGTTGAATCCAAACCCACCGGACAACCCAGGTATGCGATCTCAGTTTTCGATTTAGTATCCGGAATTTGGGATCGGGTTGACCCGATTCCTAAATACCCTGATGGGTTACCGATGTTTTGTCAAATTGCAACTACTGAAGGAAAGCTAATTGTTATGGGTGGATGGAATCCGGTGAGCTGGGATCCAATTAAGGACGTGTCTGTTTACGATTTCATGACTCGGAGATGGAATCAGTGTAAGGATATGCCGGAAGCTCGGTCGTTTTTCGCTATGGGAGCTGCCGGAGGTAAGGTTTTCATCGCCGGCGGTCACGATGAGAGTAAGAACGCGCTGAGTTCCGCTTGGGTTTTTGATATTTCATCCAACGAGTGGACGGAGTTGCCTAGGATGAGTGAGGAGCGAGATGAGTGTGAAGGGGTTATAATCGGCTCGGATTTCTGTGTCGTAAGTGGTTACGACACGGAAAACCAAGGCCGATTTAAAAGTAGTGCTGAGTTATACGAACTCAGCACGGGTCAGTGGAGACGAGTTGAGGATGCATGGAGGTCGAGCCAGTGTCCTAGGGCATGTGTAGGGGTGGGCAAAAATGGAAATTTAACTTGTTGGGCAGAATCCGACCCGAATGTTAAAGTCGGAGCATGTGGTGTGGATCTTGGTGATCGGACCTTGGTTGCCGGGTCGGCCTATCAAGGTGCCCCGCATGGGTTCTTTTTCGTAGAAAACAACAAAAAAGAAGGACAAAACAGTAAATTGACAAAGATAAATGTTCCTGATGAATTTTCAGGATTTGTACAATCTGGATGCTGTGTGGAGATCTGAAATAAAATCTCGAGTTCGAGTTCGTGGAAATGAAAAAATTCTATTCAGAGTGTCACCTTCGCCTTTAATGCGCAAATTTAAAATCGGTCGAGCTTCAATGTGGATGCAACACATCAATGAGAAATTTGTGAGCTTTTAAGCATAGTAGTTTTTTTAATGTAAAACTATGTTTGGAGTATATAGTATATAGTAAAATATAGAGGCAATATTAATAGGTTACTAGTACAAATTTTATTTTTGTACGTTACTCTTTGTACTTTTTTTTTTCCAACTTTAAAAATGTCAATTTGAGTAATGGTGATTTTATTATTAAAATTACTACTTTGGATTGTAATCTCCATAATTGAGTTGCTCATTTAGTGGACTTCTTCTGTATATAATTGTATTATTGCTTATAGTTTATAATATTTCACGAAAAAATAAAAACTTAATGCATCGAACAGTCTTTTATCGTTTTGTGTGTTTTGTTTCATGTTATAGCTGTTACAAAAAGTGCAGTGGAATATTTGTTCTGTTTTTACAAAGTGCAAAAGCAACTTGTCTAGTGGCCAAATCGTTCTATATTCAATTTATGCAATATTTTTTGTTTTTTTAGATTTAAATAATTTAAGTTGGATTGAAAATTTACGTATAAAATCTTTAATTTTTTTGTAATAAAATTTATATATTTCTAAATTATTAGAATTCACATTAATTGACGATTTAAAATATTTAAAATATTTATAAAAAAATTATAGTCATAGTTAAATTTGTTTAAATCTTAAAATTCAGATTGTGTCACGTAAATTGAAATGAAGGGAGTATTTTTATTTTTTTTTGAAAAAGTGTTTTGGCAAGTAATTTTTGTTATTTTAGTTTACCTTCTGCTCCTTCTTGTTGACAATGACTTGTCAATATTTGATTGAATTGAATTTTATTGATTTGACTATTAATTCTTCAAAAATAAAATTGCAAGTGCAATCATATCGACTCACTAATATTACCTTACTGTAAAATTCATTTTTTGTTATCTGAATTATAAAAAGATATGGAGATGGCGATTATAATGTGAAAAAACACAATTCTCACTGACAAAAGTAAAAAAAATAGTTTTTTTTTTTTTTTTTTGAAGTTGAATTCTAAAACACATATTTATTAATCATAAATTTCAAATTCAACTCGAAGTTGAATTTAAAATTTTCAAAAATCTGAAAACAACAAAAACTATTTTAACTTTTTTCCACTCTAAATCACTCAAAAAAACTTAATAACTATTATCTGTATTCATGGCCTAATATAACTTTTTTTTTCAAATAATTTTTTTTAAAAAATTACAAAATTATCTGATTATCTGTTCAATCTACAATTTTGATAAAGCTGTTGGGGCCAAGATATAAATGCCAAAGCCCCATATTATAAAAGATAGTAATAAACAATTTGGGAATAGAAATATATAGGAAGTAAAGTGGATAAGAACAATGAACTGTAAATATTTTCTTGTGAAACACATTTATTAATATATATCCAAAAATGTTCTCTCAAAGAATCAAAGGTTTTTTTCTTTTTTAAACAATAAACAAAAATGGGAAGAGAAAAAGTATAAAAAAATGTCGATCATGTTGTACATTCATTATTGGGACTATATTCTAAAATTGAGATTTTTTAGAAAAGGAAGAAAAAGTAATAATTCCTCTATTCCCTGCATCAGTTCAAATTTACTGATTCGATTAATTTAAATTTTAAAAAAATAAGCACTTTTTTTTAATGAATGCTTAATTTCATCTACTTGTTGATATGAATTTCTTTAAATCACTTCATTATATATTTCGATAGTTAAACAATGTAAATTAGATATAATCGTGAATTTTTTTTATGAGTTGATGCTCTCATGTCAGAGTTGAGATCTTTATGGTTGATCACAAGATGAGGAAAATAATAGTGAGATAGTTTGGATATGTGAGAGAGATACACATATACGCGTGTATGTGAGAGGTCATGAAGAGATCATGTAGAGTTAAATCGAAGAAGTATTGAGTAGACATAACATGACACAATTTTAACTTATCAAGAACATGCTCTGAGACAGAGGTTGTGAATTAGGCTTGATAGGAGTCTGATAGCTCTGTATAGTCGTATACGTGTACCCTCTTGCTTGTGATATCTGTTACCATATTTTGTCTATTATGTTTTAGTTGTTGTTTTCGCATTTATTTGAATGCTTTGTACTGCTTTTAGAGTTGCCGTAGTATTTGTACTGTAGTTTCTTGTCTTTTACATTCTTTCAATATCTATGATTTTTATACTCGATTATCGTATTATTTTATTGTAATTTATGTATGGTACTATATGCTATTTTGCTAGTATCTGTTATTCCTTATACTTCTATAACTTCTTTTTTAAGATTGTTTTAGACAAATCGAAAATCTATTAGAAATATCTTTATAACTTTGAGGTAGAGTACATGACTTTAATCTCCTCTAAACTTCACTTTATGGAACTAAACTTAATATGTTATTATTGCGATAAAGTTTAATACTATGTATTAATTAAGAAATTCAATATCTATAAAAGTTCAAGCATAAACATAATATTAATTTGAGGTTCTTATAAAAAATCATAAATTATTCTTTTGAGGGCAATTTTTTAAATTTTTAATCAAACATATCTACAAATAGGAATAATTATTTCTTTTTTCTACTTTTAAGAATTTATGCGATTCGAATTTGAATTTGAATTTGAAATAATGTCAGCAACACAAAAATGGCATGCACTTGTTTTCTGTTTTTTTTTTTTACCTAAAGTATGCAGTTGTCTACTTGTCTGTACCTTGCAAATACCATATGTAAAAGTCTATTGTTTGATAGTACATTTTTAAATTTAGTGAC
Organism: Solanum verrucosum; assembly: GCF_900185275.1. Classification (NCBI taxonomy): domain Eukaryota; kingdom Viridiplantae; phylum Streptophyta; class Magnoliopsida; order Solanales; family Solanaceae; genus Solanum; species Solanum verrucosum. The sequence goes on from NW_026020420.1 coordinate 1,193,105, forward strand.
TCCTTTACGACTAGGATGAGTTGGATTAAATTTGAATGAACCAAAATAATTTGAGTTGATAAATGAGAAAGTTACTGATAGTTCAAAAGTTACGTGGGCTGAAATGTGAGTCATAACTCAATTTCGTTATAACTTGCATCCGCTATAATCTCTACCATTGTGTCTGTTCATATTCATTACTTCACCATTTTTATATTTGTCTTGCCGAATCATTAACTTTAATTAATATTAATGATTAATCTAAAATAAATCAAAAATACTTTTAATATAATATAATATTATCCTGTTTGATTAGGAGCTTTAATATTATTGTGTTCCAAGTAGACCGTCGATTAAATCATTTTGCTGGAAAGAGGACCACAAAATTGAAGTTAGAAAAACTATTTCAAATGAGTAATAATGGAGCAGGGCCAATTAATTGGAATTTGGATAAATAGGAGAATTAAAGTCATTTACCACCAAAAATCAAGGTCAATGTTAAAAAACCTTTAAAAAAAGTAGTACTAATATTTATGATATATATATTTATTTTTGATTTATTAAAATAAATAAATTTTCATGTTATGTTGTTCATGTTCTTAACATCAGCTCTGAGTGTTTACGAATGCCAATATTTTTTTTATTATATATGTTTGTGAGAATTCTTATGTCATGAGATACTTATTGGAGTTGAAATTAATTCGAGGTCCATGATATTATCTAGTACTATCAATATAGTTATCTTTATTCGATCAAGATTAATCTAAGTCCCCTTGATTTTGAATATTTTATCACTATGAAGTAAATTTAAATTCCCCACAAACTCTTTCCAATAAAAAATCGATCGAAAACGTTTCTGATAATATAATATTCCACGGTATCTCTTTTTCGTATATTTTCTATATACATAGTCCATATTTTTTTTGTAAGATTTGATCAACATATGCTGACACATTAAAGAATGTGAATAAAAGACAATTAATTATAAACGTTTATTAGTAGAACGAAACTTAATGCACCGAACAACGAAAACTCGAAAACTTAGTGCATCGAACAGTCTTTTATCGTTTTTTGTGTTTTGTTTCATTTATTACTGTTACAAAAAGTGCAGTGGAATATTTGTTCTACTTTTACAAGTGCAAAAGCAACTTGTCTAGTTGCCAAATCGTTCTGTATTCAATTTATGCGATATTTGTTGTTTTGTTAAGATTTAAGTAATTTAAATTGAATCGAGAATTTAGGTATGAGATTCCAATTTTTTGAAATAAAATTTATATATTTGTAAACTACGTAAAAAGTATTATAAGTCACAATAATTGATAATTTGAAATATCTATAAAAAAATTACTATCAGCGATAAACTCATTTAAATGTTAAAAGTTAAAATGTGTCGTATAAATTAAAACGAAAATTATCTTTTTAAAAAGAAAAAGTATTTTGGCAAGTAGTATTTGTTCTTTTAGTTTACCTTGTTGTCTTTCTTGTGGGCAATGACTTGTCAATATTTGATTGAATTGAATTTTATTTGATTTGACTATTAATGCTTCAAAAATAAATTGCATTTACAATCATATCGACTTAATAATATTACCGTACTGTAAAATTCATTTTTTGTTATCTGTATTAAACAAAAAGATATAGAGATGGCGATTATAATGTAAAAAACAAAATTCTCATTGACAAAAGTAAAAATTTAGAATTACAATGAAAACATTAGATCATAAATCTCTTTTAGTTCAATCTAAATTACTCACAAAAAATCAACAACTGTTATTTGTATTCATGACTGGATATAACTTTTATTTTTAAATAATTTTTTATTTTATAATAAAAATTTGTATTTTTTAAAATTTCACAACAAAAAATCGTCAAACGCCGACTAAAATTATCAGTTTATCATATGTTGAATCTACAATTTTGATAAAGCTGTTGATGCCAAGATATAAATGCCAAAGCCCATATTATAAAAATAGTAGTAATAAACAATTTGGGAATAGAAATATATAAGAAGTAAAGTGGATAAGAACAATGAGCTGTAAATATTTACTTGTGCAACACAATTATTAATATATATCCAAAAATGTCCTCTAAAAAGAATCAAGAGTTTTTTCTTTTTTAAAAAGTAAACAGAAATAGGAAGAGAAAATATATAAAAAAATGTCGGTCATGTTCATTATTGGGACTATATTCTAAATTTGAGATTTTTTAGAAAAGCAAGAAAAAGTAATAATTCCTCTATTCCCTATAGACAATCATGTGTTCAAATTTACTCATTCGATTAATTTGAGTTTTGAAAAAATAAGCACATTTTTAATGATGCTTAATTTCATTTACTTGTCGATATGAATAAATTTTAATCATTTCATTATATATTTCGATAGTTAAACTATGTAAATTATGTATAATTGTGAATTTTTTTTATGAGTCTCAAGCTAGGACTGAGATCTTTATGGTTGATCACAAGGTGAGGAAAATAATAGTTAGATAGTTTGGATATGTGAGAGAGATACACATATACATGTGTATCTGAGAGGTCAGACTTATTGATATGAAGAGATCAGGTAGAGGTAAGTCAAAGAAGTATTGAGTAGACATGACGTGACGCAATTTCAACTTATTGAGAACATGCTCTTAGATAGAGGTTGTGGATTAGGCTTGGTGGGAGTCTGAAAACTTGTATTTATCATAATATAGTCGTATTCTTGTAGTCTCTTGCTTGTGAATCTGCTACCATATGCTGTCTATTATGTTACAGTTAATATTTTATTTCGTAGCTGTTTGAATGCTTTGTACTGCTTTTGGAGTAGCCGTAGTATTGGTACTGTAGTTTCTTGTCTTTTAAATTCTTTCAATATACATTATTTTCTATACCCCGATTATTGTATTATTTTATTGTAATTTATGTATGGTATTATATGTTATTTTTGTTATTATCTGTTACTGCTGATACTTCTATAACTTTTTTAGGGCTGTTTTAGATAAATCGAAGATCTATTAAAAAATTCTTTATAACTTTGAGGTAGAGTATAATCTCCGTTTGGTCATAGATTTCCCAAGTAATATTTGGGGAAAATTTGGCAAATAGTGTTTGTCCATAGAATTTGCCATTATTTGGCAAATATCCCAAATTTTCAAATACTAGTTTTTTCTAGTATTTGGCCAATCTCATTATTTGGGATCTTTTAAAGATTGAAATTTTATACCAAACTTTTATCTTTTATCTTTTACAAAAACACCCTCTATAGTAGTTGTTTGTGTTGTATTACATAATTTTTTACGTGAACATCAAAGTAGTGATGAAATATTCAGTGAATATGAAAGTGATGATATAGTTGTTGATGAAAATGATGAACAATCGGCTCAGGGTAACAAAGTCATGTGTTTTGTTTACTTCACGATGTATGAAATGATGCTTGTTGCACTCACTTCAAACTACCACATTGCTCTAGTGTCATGGACACAACTTGTTATTTGTTGCAACAAAGATCTAATTGACTTGTAATACAAACTTATGATTAGTTTTAATAGTTTTTAAAGCTTATGGGTATAAATCATATTTTTCTAAAAAGGTGAAATATGTTTCCCAAATACTATGGCCAACCACATGGTGAAATTTCACCCAAATAATATTTGCCAAGAATATTTTGAAATCTATGGCCAAACGCTAACTTAATATATACATGACTTTATCCTCTACTAACTTCACTTTATGAAACTAAATTGAATATGTTATTGTTGCGGTGAAGTTTTATCCAATGTAAAAATTAAGAAATTCAAAATCTATAGAGGTTCTACCGTAAACATAATATTAGTTTGAGGTTCTTATAAGAAATCATAAATTATTAGTTACAGGCCAAAAATTTTAATTTTTCATCAAACATATCTACAAATTGGAATAGTTATTTTTTTTCTTTCTAGTTTTAAAAATTTATGGAATTCGAATTTGACTTTGAAATTGAAATAATGTCACAACAGTAAAATGGCATGCACTTGTTTTCTGTTTTTACCTAAAGTATGCAGTTGTCTGTACTTTGCAAATACCATATGTAAAAGTTTATTGTTTGATAGTACATTTTTAAATTTAGGGGTCGTTTGGTAGGCCGTATTAAAAGAAATAATTCATGTATTATGTATAGTATTATTTAGTACTATGTTTGGTAGGAATTTGAGTCTATGTATAACTAATCCAGTTATACATCCTACATGGTATTAGAGAATGTATTACTAATACCTTCCATTTGGAGGTATTAGTAATACATAGGATATAATATCATGGAATAAGTCTATATAAAGATAAAAATATCCCTCAAATCAAATTAATTATGTTGTTCATTTTCTTGATTTTATGTTTTATATTTGTACTAGTAAATTTATTTAAATAAATTAGCTTACAAATTATTTAGAGAGAGTTGTTTGTCACTAAATATATCCAATACAAATCAATAAAAAATTGAATGTGAGTTATTTAACAATTACTAGTTAAAAGGCAAATATATCACTAATTATTTGTTGTTTGAACAATTTAAAAAATTACATACACATTAAAACTATAACTTGCAATTTTTATGTGTAAATGTAGATGATTTATTCAATTTTATCATTGTTGACTGTCTTTTTAATTTTAAAAGTAGATGATTTATCTTTTTAAATTGAAAATTGACATTTTGTGAGTGATCAATTTATTAAGATGAAAATTATTTATCCTCTAATAATTCAAGTAGAAAATTGAAAACATGACAACAAAATTGTTCTTCTCATAACTAGTTAGAAGGTCATAAAAAAATAATATTTTTTGGCAATTATCTATCTTTACCAGATTACATAATAATTCAAGGGTATAATTGGAAAGAAGATTTTTAAAGAGTTTTAAACCAAACACAAGATGAGGTTGGAAACAATGAACCAAACACTTGATAAAAATAAACCCTGCACTACTAATCCTTGCATTACTAATCCCTGCGTTATTCATTTTTGTACCAAACCACCCCTTAGTGACTCGTTTACGACTAGGACGAGTTGGGTTGAAATTTGAACAACCGAAATAATTTGAGTTGATAAATGAGAGAGTTATTGATAGTTCAATAGTTATGTGAGCTAAAATGTGAGTCATAACTCATAACTCAATTTCGTTATAACCTTCTTCAGCCATTACAATCTCTATCACCATTTTTGTTATTCGGATGACCACTTTATGCACACCGGATAAACCCCATTTGTCTAATTTTTATTAAGTTTTAATTGTTGTTTAAAATGATTTTTTAATATCTTATAAAATAATTATTTTTCTTTAATATGAATATATATAACGTAGTAAATGAAATAAAATATGATTTTTTATGTCTCATTTTGATGTAGATATTAGTCCAAACTTTGATGAATTGAAATAAATTGAGCTACTTAATAAATAAGTGTATCAATATGGTCAAAAATAAATCCAAACTTAAACGGATTGAGTGAACTATAATTTTCTCGGCTAAGTTTGCCACCTCTATTTACAACGTATAATATGATTATCTTGTATTTTCTCCTTAAAAATGAAAAAAAATCTTAAATATTTAGGTCCACAAATTTTGAATCTACTTTTTATCTCACATTTAAAAAAAAGAATATAGATAATTTTCAATATAAATTTAAATTTTCATTTTCATATTCATTACTTCACCATTTTCATATTTGTCTTACCGAATCATTAACTTTAATTAATATTGATTATTAATCTAAAATAAATCAAAAATATTTTTAATATAATATAATATTTTCTGGTTTGATTAGGAGCTTTAATATTTGTGTGTTCCAAGTAGACCGTCGTTTAAATCATTTTGCTAAGAGAGGACCACAAAATTAAAGTTAGAAAAACTATGTCAAATGAGTAAATGGAGTAGGGCCAATTAATTGGAATTTGGATTGTAAGAAAATTAAAGTCATTTACCACCAATAATCAAGGTCAATGCTAAAAACCTTAAAAAAAAGTAGTACTAATATTTATGATATATCTTTATTTTTTATTTATTAATTTTTTTTTATGTTACGTCGTTCATGTTCTTAACGTCAGTTCTGAGTGTTTACGGATGTCAATATTATTTTATTATATATGTCCGTGACAATTCTCACGTCATGAGATACTTATTGGAGTTGAATTAAATTCGAGGTCCATTATATTATCAAGTACTATCAACATAGTTATCCTTATTCGATCAAGTTTAATCTAAGTCCCCTTGATTTTGAATATTTTATCACTACGAAGGAAATTTTAAATTCCCCACAAACTCTTTTAATAAAAAGTCCATCAAGAACGTTTCTGATAATATAATTTTCCACGGTATCTCTTTTTTCCGTATATTTTCTATATACATAGTCCATATTTTGTAAGATTTGATCAAAATATGTTCACACATTAAAGAATGTGAATAAAAGACAATTAATTATAAACGTTTATCATAAAAAAGTCACAAATTAATTTAAACAAGTTTTTATTATGTACAAGAACCTCTACATTTGGAAAAAGAGAAATTAAACTAAAGATGGAAAGTAAAATCAAGAACTTAATTTTCCTATGCTTTCATATAGAAGTTGAAATTGTGGAAACATTATGACTCAATTGCGGATCTAGAGTAAACGAGATAGATTTATTCGAATTGAAATCATAAATATATACGACTATGTTAAAAAAAATATAAATAGGTACATATATAAATAACAGAATTACTGATTCTAAATTCTGAATCTGTCGTTGCTGGATTGACCTACCAAGTTTGTCCCACAAGGGAAGTCCAAGCACAATAAGCACAAACAAGTTTTTGAGAAATGTATACATACACAGCAAATGATAAGCTCATTAAGGTCAAATCCTTCCAATCACCCTTTTGCTTAGGACTCAAATTATCCTTCAAACCTTTTCCAAATTTTCCCACACCAAATATAAGTTGTGGAAATACACCCTTGTTGATTTGCTTCTCCGTTTTCGCGCTTTTGTGATCACTTGGTTCGCTATTTTGACAAGAAATTACTAACATTGAAAATGATCGTGGACTAACGCACTGTGTGTGGCATTCTTGAATAACAGAAGCAGTTTTTCTACCGTTGAATGAATGACTCAATGAGATTGAAGCCATGAGATTAAGAAACTTTTGAAAAAAACCTTGTGTCTTTGGATATTTTAGATGAACATTTCAATGGGGTTTTGAGAGGATGAATTATTTAGTTTGGATTTGATGACTTAGGGAGAGAGTGAGTTAAAGTGGTTAGCCCCACAAATTTTGGAAAAAAGGATAAAAGATAAAAGTGTCCAACTCAAAACAATAGGGTGGAAGAAAATATCTCTCAATAAAGAAACCATTTTGTGCCTTATGTTTTTTATTATTTGGAAATAAAATTGTATGGATAAGGTTTTAGGTATTGGTAGAAAAGTCAAGGTTGGAAGTGTATAATTATTAATTACATAGCATTAGGCCACCCATGGCATATCCAAAATTAAAAGTCAATTTTAACTCAAAATTATAATTATATTAAAGAATTTATGTAACATGCCTTTTTTCATCTTCAAAAAGTTATTTCAAAATAAGTGTTAAATCAAGAATTCAAACAAAATTAGTATATTTTTCCAACTATATAGATGTTCCATATTTTTAGTATTGTTCAATTTTCAAAAGACATTTACTAAATAGACATAATTTAATAATCTACACATTATATTTATTATTTTTTAATAAACGTTATTTTTGCTAAGGTGACACACTAACACTTATTTTAATACAAGGATAGTATATATATATATATATATATATATATATATATATATAGAGAGAGAGAGAGAGAGAGAGAGAGAGAGAGAGAGAGAGAGAGAGAGAGGGAGTTTATCATGGAGAAATTGAACATAGGATCACATGCAAATGTTGCTTCTAATTTGGCAAATTATGTCAATTAATTACTTTAATATAGTTTTGTTAGGAAGAAATAAGGTTGATGTGATGTCTCCCACCCCACCCTCTCATGTTGAGGGAATATTTGACCCCCAAAAAAAAAATTAGTTTAGAATTTGAGCCTTTTCATTATTTCCTTAAAAAAATCTTTGTCAATTTAAAGTTATACATATGACTGGAGATTTTCACTTGTTTATATAAAAATCGAAAATAGTAATTTTCAATTTATGATCGTTACAAATTGAATTATAATCAAATAGTTACAAATCGTTTATTTATGTTACAAATTGAATTATAATCAAATCGTTTCGAATAGCTTATTAATATTATTTATTAGTGTTGAAACGTTTATTTTAACCATAAAAATTCATGAATTCTTCAGTATATCTAAAATGTTTGTACATATATGGAGTATTTTGCCTAAAAAAATGATTCAAGAAGAATACAAATATGAAATATACAGGACCACTTCCATTTTGGCTATTTAAGACGATACCAAACTTCACTTGTTACAAAAGGCAAATTAAAAATTTATGAAATTGTCAAACGTAAATCAGTGCACGAGCTTATATAAATAAATTATTCATTTTTTAAATATTTTGGATATTGTTGATACACTTGCACTTGCTTCTTCTTTACGTGTTACATTAATTGTGAATTTTAAAATACGTTAACGAACAAAAAAACTAATACTATTTGGTGACTAGTGACGTTTGTTTGTAAAATAATATAAATGACATTTACTACGTCATCACAAATATTCATCATAATTTTTTTGTTCAGATAGAATTGGCCACATATGCATTTGTAAAATTATGAGTATAATTTATTAGATCATCACGATTAGACACATGAAATTTGATTCTAAACATAGTTAGTCGCATGTATTTTGAAAAATTTATAGACTAATACACATAAAAATTTAACATTACCCTGATTTCCTATTTCATAACTCATAAATTCCAAAAAAAAGAAGAAGTGATATCTGTACTTGAAAAACTATGAGTATAAGTTACTAGATTGTCACGAATGAATCCATAAATTTTGAGCTTAAATACAATTGACCAGACATATTCCAAAAAAACAATGGACTAATATACACAAAGAGTTTAGATAATTCCTAAATACCTATTTTGTAATCCATTAACCCCCAACCCCCCCACCCCCATACACACACCAAAAAAAAAAAGGAAGCAATGTTTGCCGCTGGAAAACTACGAGTATCATTTAGTAGGTTATCACAAATATACCTATAAAATTTGAGCTCAAATTGAATTGATGACACATTTTCAAAAAATAATGATCTAATACACACGAGAATTGAGATAATCTTGAATTTCTGTTTCATGGACCCATAAACTCCAAAAAAACATATGTCTGCTCCGGAGAAACTATGAGAATCAATTACTTGATCGTTACAAACGGACCCATAAAATTTGAAGTCAAACAGAGTTGGACATATATCAGAAAATTAATGGATTAATATACACGAAAAATTGAGATAATTAACTTGTATTATACTCTTGTGATATATTTATGTTTGTTCTCATTACATTACACTAAAAATAAAAACAAGAACAGACCTTCAATTTTGGACTGCTTGACATGTTAAATTTAATTATACATGATAGTAATTTATGTTTTTTAGAATAATGTTTAGAATGTTTGTCTAATCAAATATATATTATTCTGAATAATTCTATTAATTAATAACATATAATTTATTCTTTTGACTGTTATTAATATAATTATTACTGCCATTATATATTGTCGTGGCGGGCTATGTTGTTAGTTGTTATTTTCTGAATAATTATAAAATGTATTTTACTGATTTTGTTTATTTATGTAGAAAATGTCACTTTATATAATCATCACCTAAAACAAAAAAATATATTCTTTCGACTAATCGACAAGAAAAATCTCCATTATTGATCGAACCCTCAATTCGGATCTTCGTTGAAATTTCAGTATTCAATAAATATCATTACTAAACTTAGAAAGATAAATATTTTAATTTTGGTTAAGATCAGAGTTCACAAGATTAAATGACATGACATGCTTAAGACCACAATTCACAAGATTAAATGATATTTTGATTTAATATCACAATATCTGTAACGACCCATTTGGTCGTTTTGAGTACTAGATTTTTTTATTTCATAAAATACATTTCGAAAGATTCTAAATGGGTATTTTGGACTATTCATAACTATATTTATGAATTTAGTGGGATAGTTTTAGTATTTAATTTAGTTGGTGATTATAGAAAAAATATTAAAATTAATAGTGGGTCATTGTCACAACTTTTATAATTTTAAGGTATACAATTAGGATAATAACTGATTTATAGAAAGGAAGAAAATTAAAGAAAAGAGCTAATGGATTATTGATTATTGAGTTTAAGGAGTGAATTGGAGGAGAGAATTTAATATAGTTGAAATTATTACCGTTGTGTGCTAATGGATAAATACAAAAGGTGATTGGAAAATTGGAAAGGGCAAAGTGGAGGCGTGATGATTGGTCAGGTTTTAGGTAGAATTAACTTTAATTAATTATTGTTATTATATTCTAAAGTGGGAGTGTTAAATGGGAATATGGGTAGTAATTGTTGTCAGGTGCAGGTTGAGAGAAAAGTTAGGCCAAACAGAGTAATGATATGGGTGTCTATAGACTCGCTTACTTATGAATTATGCATATTTAATAGATTGTAAATGTTTGGAGGCATTGAAGAAAGGAAAAGATTTGGAAAAATAGCTTGCTTGACTTCGATTCTTCGGTGGAGGTAGGTTATGGTTTATTCTATGTGATAGATAGACTCTTAATAGTGATTGATATGCCTTGAGTGATATTGTGAAGTTCTCTATATATGTACTTGATTGTGTGGTTGTGTGACTTGGTTGTGTGGTTTGTGATTGGTCTGAAAACCTGAGACCATGGAATTTATAATCTTGAACCCTCTTTATCGGCGTGATGCCTTGAATAAAGAAAGCTTGATGAAATATTGTTAATAAATTGAAAAGTGGTGATAATAAATGATAAATTTGTTAGGGTTTTGCCTGATTTTCTTTCCTTATTTGAAGTTTATTTTTTTTCCCTTAAAGAGAAGTCAAAGTATTACCATAAATGCTTGAACTTTTTCTGAAAGGAAAATATAATTTTCTTCCATATTTGGTTTACCCTTTCCTTAGAGGAAATGTTTGGAGATCTATAAATTGAAGATCCCTATTCTCATAGCATAACACAATAGTATCCACAATGTAGATATCTAAGAGTTTTATTTATGGGGAAATTTATTCTCTCTACCGTTTTTAATATTTTTCTTTATATTAGTTTTCATATAATAATATTATGTTTTTAGTATAAGTTTTTGTCGTCTGATTTATCAATCATATGATATGCAATTATAAGCTTCCGCATGACGCCCTAATCACCCTTTCGGACCCAACAAAATTAATGATATTATTGGATCGGAGTGTCACGTTCCGACATGGTATAATTGGATCAAAGTGTCACATTTCGACACGGTATTATTGGATCAGAGTGCCACGTTCCGACACGGTATAATTGGATCAGAGTTTCACGTTCCGACACGATATAATTGGATAGGAGTGTCACGTTCCGACACGGTAACATTAAAGGAAAAATATATTGAATTAACTTAATGTACTCAATTTCAAAGAACTCAATTCCCAAATTAGTTTGGTTTGGAGGCATGAGTCCTCATGTATGATCTTGATATTGTTGACTGATTACGTACTTACGTTAGTGTTGTTGACACTGGTTCATGTTTTTGTTGCTTGCCACATGCTAAGTGTCATAGTTGATTTTATAATATTATTCATTACATATTAGTTTCTATTTTGGGTTGGCCGATGATATCTACTTAGTACATGTTGCCCTGTACTAAGCCCTACTTGTGTTTTTCTTTGTTTTCTTTTTGTGGAGTGCATCGAGTGTATCAGTGACTTCGACTCGCCCTCAGCTCTAGCCAGTCTCCAGCACATCAGGTCCATGGTGAGCTATTCATTCCAGCTCGTGTTGGATTCTCTTGGTCATGGCATGATGTCCTTAGTTTTCGGACATAAACTATTTTATTAATTTATTTTGGTGTCTTTAATACTCCTAGACTTAGTATTTGAAGATTAGATGTCCTTGATGTGATGACTTGCAGATTTTGGGGATAATAAGTGTTACACTTTAGAGGTTTATTTGATTGGTTACTTTAATAAGTTTGGAGCTTCCGCATTATTGTTGTTATTCGTAGTTGAATTATTGATATATGTTGGGGTTTGGATTCCTTGGTTCACCCACTTAGAAGGTTAAGTGTGGGTGCCACCACGACTCATTTTGGATCGTGACAATATCAATAAGTCTTTTTTATATTCTTAAGCTTCGTTTCAAATTAAAACATGACTAATAAATTAAAAACAAAGAAAATAACGTACTCGTTTGAATTCTCATGGTCGAAAGATCTGATTCTATATATAATCCGTCTTCATTTGTGGAATCACAATAGATATATTATATATTGATGACATTTTTCAACGAAAATTAATAAGGATGTACTTCATACAAAAATTTGTAAATAAAACGTATATAATCTTGTTAAAATTTTATATCTATTCCTCCTATTCTTGAGCAATATTCCAAGAATTTATGATTTTAGAGCCCAATGTCAATGGCCAGCCAAAAGTGCACTGATTTTCAACACTAATTAAAGCTATATATAAATAAAGTCAATGATATATACCCCAATAATAATTAAGAATTAATAAGTAAAATGATAGTTTTTTAAATCATTCACAAAGATTTTGGTTTACATAGGTTCTTAGAGAGTTGAACAATAATTTTCTTCCCATGTTGTCAAAGATTTAAATAATGAAAATATATGGCGAACACTTAATCAAAATGAATATAATAAATTTAATGTTTTGAAAAATAACTTAGATAGATTGATTCAAGAAATCATAATAGCTTAGTTGGTTGATTATTTAATTTTTTTTCATCTTATATACAATATTTTGTTACTTACGAACACAAAAAATAAGTAAATAGCCACTTATTTTCTAGAAAATCATCCGACCAGTACGTATAGTCTCACAATGATTTCCGACATATTTTGGCATACAGGAGCTAATTTAAAAAGATTATGAGATTTTTTTCAGTTTTTCGTGTATGTTAACCCATGAATATTTGGTGTAATGACTTTCAATTGAGTTTTGCAAACTCTTATAGAACCTTCGTAGGGAGTTGGGGAGCAATACTTATAGACTCATCTTGACCCACAACATATTTTGAAATTTAGGGGAAAATTTAAATGAATTAGACCACTTTCTTAGTTTTTCGTTTGTGTAGACCCATGAATATTATGGTAATATGGCTTCTGAAAGATTCTTCCGCAAAATCTTTACGGAACCCTCAATAGAAAGTCGGGGCAGTAGTAAGTATAGTCTCACAATATGAACACTCCATTTTGAACATTTAGGGACCAATTTACAAGAATCAGGCTATTTTCTCAGTTTTTCGCATGTGTTAGCACATGGATATTTTATTTTTTGGTGATAAGACTTCCAGATGATTTCTTTGCGAAACCTTAACGGAACCCTCCGTAGGATGTTGGGGGAGCAGTATGTACATTCTCACAATTTTAGAGTCCATTTTGGACATTTAGGGACCAATTTATAGAAATTAGACGATTTTCTAATTTTTTTCACATGCGTTAGCCCATGAATATTTTAATCATATGGCTTATGAACAAGTTTTTTGCGAAACCTTTATAGAACACTCCATACGGTATTGGGGGAGCTGTACGTATAGTTTCACAATTTTTGTTAGCCATTTTGGGCATTGAGGTGCCAATTTATAAGATTAGGCGATTTTCACTATTTTTTGTGTGTGTTAGCCCATAATATTTTAGTGATATGACTTCTAGTTTCTTTACAAAATATTTACGCAACTCCATAGGGAGATGATGAGCAGTACGTACAGTCTCACAATTTTGGGCATTTAGGGGCTAATTTATTGGAATTAGGTATTTTTTTCCAGTTTTTCTTATACGTTAGCTCATGAATATTTTTGTGACATAACATTCAAATGATTTCTTGGAAAAACCTATACGGAACCCTCCATTGGGAATTGGGTAGGAGTACATAATGTCTTACAATTTTTAGAGTCCAGTTTGACATTTAGGGACTAATTTACATGAATTAGGCGATTTTCTCAGTTTTTTGTGTGTATTAGCCAATAGATTTTTTGGTGATATGGCTTCTGAATGATGTCTTTCAAAAATCTTTACGGAACCATCCATAGGGAGTTAAGGGAGAAGTATGTATAGTCACATAACTTTTAGAGTCCATTTTGGGCATATAAAGGCTAATTTGCATAAATTGGGTGATTTTCTCAATTTTCTTGTGTGTTAGCCCATGAGTATTTAGATGATATTGCTTCCGGACTATTTCTTTGCAAAATCTTTAGGGAACCCTCTGTAGGGAGTTGGGGAGAAGTACATACAGTTGATGTTAGACCAAATATATATTTTTTTAATTATAAGTTGTCTCATATTTAGTATGTTTATTTGTTCTTTTTTAGCATGAATTTATGGATTGTTCTTAATAATGTATTTATTTGTAGGAATAAAATGGTATAAGGATGAAAAAGTTTGGAGATAAAATAAATTAAAGATGAAAGATTATAGAAGGAAATCATAATAGATTAAATTGAATATTATATTAATATTTCAATAATTTTGAAGGCTGGCAGAAAGTAAAGAAAAGAAAGTGATGGTTTTCTCAAAAAAATTATGAGGACCCCAGTATTGAGTTGGAGAACCATCAAGTATACTCACACCATTTTTTCACTCCCAGTTCTGAATTCACTGGCTCATTTTTAGGAATCGCGCAAATTTCTTAATTTTTCATGTGTATTAGCCCATGGACCTGGCTTCCGGAGCACCCAATTTATTTTTCTAAAGAAGCTTTATAAGAGCTCCGTATTGAGTTAGTGAGCCATCACGTATACTCACATCATTTTTTTAACACCCATTTCGGCATTTACAAGACCTTTATTAGGAATCGCGTGAATTTCTCAATTTTTCGTGTGTATTATTGCCCATAGAGCTGGCGTCCGGAAAACCCAATTTTTTTTCTCAAAAACTTTATGAGGACCTCTGTATTGAGTTGGTTAACCATCACGTATGCTTTCACCATTTTTTTCACGCTCATTTTCGCATTTACAGGCCCTTTATTAGGAATCGCGCAAATTTCTCAATTCTTCTTATGTATTAGCCCATGGATCGGATTCCAAAGCACCCAATTCTTTTTTCCAAAAATTTTGTGAGGACCACCGTATTGAGTTGGGGAACCATCACTTATACTCACACCATTTTTTTCACGCTTATTTCCGCAGTTACAAACCATTTCATAGGAATCGCGCAAAAAATTTCGTGTGTAATTAGCACATGAATCAGGCGCCCGGCGCACCCAAAGTTTTTTTTATGAGGACCTCCATATTGAATTGGGGAACTATCACGTATACTCACACCATTTTTTTCACGCCCATTTCCGCATGTACATGCCATTTCTTAGAAATCGCGCGAATTCCTCAATTTTTCGTATGTATTAGCCCATGGATCTAGCGCTCGGAGCACCTAATTTTTTTTTCTCAAAAAGCTTTATGAGGACCTTCGTATTGAGTTGGGAAACCATCACGTATACTTACACCATTTTTTTCACGTCCATTTCCGCATCTACATGCCATTTCTTAGAAATCGCGCAAATTTCTCAATTTTCCTTGTGTATTAGCACATGGATATAACGCCCAGAGCACCCAATTTTTTTTCTCAAAAAACTTTATGAGAACCTCCGTATTGAGTTGGGGAACTATCATGTATACTCAAACAATTTTTTTCACGCTTATTTCCGCATCTACATGCCTTTTTTTGGAATCCCTTAAATTTCTCAATTTTTCGTGTGTATTAGCCCATGGATCTGGCGTCCGGATCACCTAAAAAAAATTTCTCTCAAAATTCTTTATGATGATCTCTGTATTTAGTTGAGTAACTATTACGTATGCTCACACTATTTTTTCACGCCCATTTCCGCATCTACATTACCCATTTTAGAAATCGCGTAAATTCCATAATTTTTCGTGCGTATTAGCCCATGGATCTGGCACCCGGAGCACCCAAATTTTTTTTCTCAAAAAACTCTATGATGTCCTCTATATTGAGTTGGAGTACTATCACATATACTCATATTATTTTTTTCACGCCCATTTTCGTATCTACAGGCTCTTTTGTAGGAATCACTCAAATTTCTCAATTTTTCGTGTGTATTAACCCATGAATTGGCGCCCGGAGAACCCAAAAGGTTTATCTCAAAAAACTTTATGAGGACAATAATATTGAGTTGGGGAACCATCACATATACTTACACCTTTCTTTTCACGTACATTCCTGCATCTATAGACCCTTTTAGGAATCACAAAAATTCCTCAATTTTTCGTGTATTAAGCCCATAGATCTGGTGCCCGGAGCACCCAAAACTTTTTTCTCGAAAAATTTTATAAGGACCTCCGTATTTAGTTGGGGAACCATCACGTGTACTCACACCATTTTATTTCATGCCAATTCCGCATGTACATGCCCTTTTTTAGTTATCGCTCAAATTCCTCAATTTTTTGTATGTTAATGCCCATGGATCTAGCTCTTGGAGCACCCAAAATTTTTTTCTCAAAAAACTTTATGAGGACCTCCGTATTGAGTTTGGGAACAATCACATATACTTACACCATTTTTTTCACGCTCATTTCCGCATCTACAAGCCCTTTTTAGGAATCAGGCAAATTGCTATTTTTTTCGGCTATTAGCCTATGGATCTGGCGCTTAGAGCACCCAAATTTTTTTCTCAAAAAATGTCATAAAAACCTTCGTATTAAGTTAGGGAACCATCACGTATACTCACACCATTTTTTTTCAGTCCATTTCTGCATATGTAGGCCATTTTTTAAGAATCTCGCAAATTTCTCAACTTTTCGTGTGTATCATAGCCCACGAATTTGGCGCCCAGAGCACCAAAAGTTTTTTCTCAAAAAAATTTATGAAGATTTGCGTATTAAGTTGGGGAAGCATCACGTATACTAACACCATTTTTTAGCGTCCATGTTTCATCTACATACCATTTTTTAGAAATCGCTCAAATTCCTCAATTTTCCTTGTGTATTAGCACTTGGATCTGGCGCTTGGAGCATCTAAAAAAATTTTCTGAAAAAACTTTATGAAATCCTCCATATTAAGTTGAATTATCATCACGTATACTTACACCATTTATTTTATGCCCATTTCCGCATCTACAGACCTTTTTTTAGGAATCGCTCAGATTTCACATTTTTTCGTGTGCATTAGCGCATGGATCTGACGCCCGGAGCATCCAAATTTTTTTCTCAAAAAAACATTATGAGGACCTCCATATTGAGTTGGGGAACCATCACGTATACTTACACTAATTTTTTATTCCCATTTCCGCATCTACATGTACTTTTTTAGAAATCGCTCAAATTCCTCAATTTTTCGTGTGTATTAGCCTATAGATTTGCCGCCCCGAGTGCCCAAATTTTTTTTTTTCAAAAAACTTTATGATGACCTCTGTATTTAGTTGGGGAACCATCACGTATAGTCATACCATTTTTTTCACGCCCATTTCCGCATCTACAGGCCCATTTTTAGGAAACGCGCAAATTTCTTATTTTATCGTGTGTATTAGCTCATAGATCTGGCGCCGTAGCACCCAAATTTTTTTCTCAAAAAACATTATGAGAACCTCCATATTAGCTTGGGTAACCATCACGTATACTCACACTATTTCTTTCATGCACATTTCCGCATCTACAGGCCCTCTCTTAGGAATTGCTGAAATATCTCAATTTTTCGTGAATATAACTAATAGATCTGGCTCCTAGAGCACCCAAAATATTTTTTCTCAGAAAACTTGATGAAGACCTATATATTGAGTTGGGGATCCATCACGTATACTCACACTAATTGCTTTACGCCATTTTTCGCATCCACAGACCCTTTTTAGGAATCGCATAAATTCCTTAATTTTCTTTGTGTATTAGCCCATGGATCTGACGCCCGGAGAACCCTTTTCTCAAAAAACATTATGAGGACCTCTGTATTGAGTTGGGGAACCATCACGTATACTCAAACCATTTTTTTTCGCGCCCATTTATGAATCTACAGACCCTTTTTAAGGAATCGCTCAAATTCTTTAATTTTTCGTGTGTATTTGCCCATGGATCTGGTGCACGAAGCACCCAAAAAATTTTCTCAAAATGTTTTATGAGGACCTTTGTATTGAGTTAGGGGAACCCCATGGATCTGGTGTCCATGACACACAAAATGTTTTTCTCAAAAACATTTATGAACCTCCGTATTGAGTTGGGGAACCATCACGTATAATCACACCATTTCCGCATCTACATGCAATTTTTTAGGATTTGCGTAAATTTCTCAGTTTTTCGTGTGTATTAGCCCATAGATCTGGCGCCCGTAGCACCCAATTTTTTTCTTCACAAAACGCATTATGAGGACCTCCGTATTGAGTTGGGGAACTATCACGTATACTCACACCATTTTTTTCACGCACATTTCTACATCAACATCCCTTTTTTTAGGAATCTCTCAAATTCTTCTATTTTCCGTGTATACGGCAGCTTTCGAACGCTTGTATGTCGAGCTGGGGGAAAAAGGTGGGGATAAGAAGTTATATAGGCTCGCAAAAGCAAGAGAGATGAAGGCGCACGACTTGAACCAAGTGAAGTGTATCAAAGATGAGGAAGGCAAAATACTGGTGAAAAAGACCTCCATCAAGCAAAGATGGCGAAGATACTTTCACAAACTTTTAAATGAAAAAATGGAAGGAGACATTGTGTTGGGTGATTTGGCGCACTCTGAAAGACTTCGGGATTTTGGGTACTGTAGGTGCGTTAGGACCGATGAGGTTATACGGGCTATTAGTAGGATGAGCAGGGGAAGAGCGACCGAACCCGATAAGATTCCGATGGAATTTTGGAAGAGCACGGACAAGGCAGGCATAGAGTGGTTAACTGGGCTATTTAATGTTATCCTTAAGACAACAAAAATTCCTGATGAATGGAGGTGGAGTACAATGGTTCCGTTGTATAAAAACAAGGGTGATATCCAAAACTGTAACAACTACAAGGGTATCAAATTGTTGAGCCATACTATGAAGATTTGGGAGAGAGTGGTGGGGATGAGGGTGAGAAGAGGGGTGTCCATCTCTGAGAATCAGTTTGGATTCATGCCGGGACGTTCGACTATCGAAGCCATTCATCTTATGCGTAGACTGGTAGAAAAATATAGAGAAAGGAAGAGAGACATGCATATGGTGTTCATTGACCTTGAAAGGGCCTATGACAAAGTACCGAGGAATGTCCTCTGGAGGTGCTTGGAGTCTAACGGAGTCCCGATGATTTATATTAGGGCGATAAAAGACATGTACGGTGGAGCCAAGACTCGGGTTAGAACAGTTGGAGGAGACTCAGAATATTTCCCAGTTGAGATGGGGCTGCACCAGGGATCAGTCCTTAGCCCTTTCCAATTTGCTTTGGTGATGGATGAGTTGACGCGGTCTATTCAGGAGAAGGTCCCATGGTGTATGTTATTTGCGGATGACATAGTACTGATTGATGAGACGCGGGACAGAGTTAATGCGCGGTTGGAGGTGTGGAGACAAACGCTAGATTCCAAAGGGTTCAGGTTGAGTAGGACCAAAACAGAATATTTGGGGTGCAAATTCAGTGATGTGTTGGATGAGACAGATGTGGAAGTGAGACTTGCCGCACAGATCATTCCTAAGAAAGAAAGTTTTAAGTATCTTGGGTTTGTAATCCAAGGGAGTGGTGACATTGACGATGATGTCACACATCGCATTGGGGTTGCTTGGATGAAATGGAGACTTGCCTCTGGAGTATTGTGTAATAAGAAAATTCCACCTAAACTTAAAGGTAAGTTCTACAAAGTGGTAGTTAGACCGGCCTTGTTGTATGGAGCGGAGTGTTGGCCAGTCAAGAATGCACATATTCAAAAAATGCATATTGCGGAGATGAGGATGTTGAGATGGATGTGTGGGCACACTAGAAGCGACAAGATTAGGAATGAGGTTATCCCGGAGAAGGTGGGAGTGGCCTCTGTGGAGGACAAGCTGAGGGAAGCGAGACTGAGATGGTTTGGACATGTGAAGAGACGGAGCGCAGACGCCCCAGTGAGAAGGTGCGAGGTGCTGGTGGTAGAGGGTACGCGGAGGGGTAGAGGTAGGCCTAAGAAGTATTTGGAAGAGGTGATTAGACAAGACTTGGCTCTGCTTCACATTACCGAGGACATGACTCTAGATAGGAAGGAGTGGAGGTCGTGTATTAAGGTTGAAGGTTAGTAGGGTTAGCGTGTTGTGTTCCCTTGCGAGGGTATGGGTTGTTAGCGTTTGGAGTAGTCCTAGCCTTAGGTTGTTTACTGCGTTTCACTCCTCACATTACTTTCTTGATGTTATTGTCTCATTTGTTGATTATGTAGTATTTTCTGTATTGGTTGTTATGTTTTATATATTTCTCTCATTTCACTTAAATTTGATGTACTTGAGCTGAGGGTCTCCCGGAAACAGCCTCTCTACCTCCACGAGGTAGTGGTAAGGTCTGCGTACACTCTACCCTCTCCAGACCCCACCTAGTGGAATTTCACTGGGTATGTTGTTGTTGTTGTTGTATTAACCCATGGATCTGGTGCCCGTAGCACCCAAATTTTTTTTCCTCAAAAAACTTTATGAGGACCTTCATATTTAGTTGGGAAACCATCACATATCACCATTTTTTTCAAGCTCATTTCCGCATCTACATGCCCTTTTTTATGAATCATTTAAATTTCTCCATTATTCGTGTGTATTAGCCCATGGATCTGGCGCCCAGAGTACCCAAAATATTTTTCTCAGAAAACTATATGAGGACCTTCATATTGAATTGAGGAACAATCTTGTATACTCATACCATTTTCTCACGTCCATTTTCGCATCTATATACCTTTTTTTAGGATTTGCGCAAATTCCTCAATTTTATGTGTGTATTAGCCCATGAATCTGGCGTTCAGAGCACCCAATTTATTTTTATCAAAAATCTTTATGAGAACCTCCGTATTGAGTTGGGGAACCCTCAAGTATACTCACACCATTTTTTTGACGCCTATTACCGTATCTACATGTCTTTTTTAGGAATAGTTTAAATTTCTCAATTTTTCGTGTGTATTAGCCTATGGATCTGACGCATGGAGCACCCACATTTTTTTTCTCAAAAAACTTTATGAGGACCTCCGCATTGAGTTGGGAAACCATCACGTATACTCACACCTTTTTTCACTCTCATTTCCGTATTTATAGGCCCTTTCTTTGGAATCGCGCAAATTTCTTATTTTTTTGTGTGCATTAGCCCATGTATCTGGCGCCTGGTGCACCCAATTTTTTTTCTCAAAAAATATTATGAGGACCTCTGTATTGAGTTGGGGAACCATCACGAATACTCACACCATTTTTTTCACGCTCATTTTTGCACTTATAGGCCCTTTCTTTGGAATCGCACAAATTCCTCAATTTTTTGTGTCTATTATCCCATGAATTTAGTGTCCAGAGCACTCAAAAAAAAATTCAAAAAACTTTACGATGACATCCGTATAGAGTTGGGGAACCATTACACCATTTTTTCACGCCTATTTCTGCATTTACAGGCCCTTTCTTAGGAATCGCACAAATTCCTCAATTTTTCATGTGTATTAGCCCATGGATCTTGTGCCCGGAGCACCCAAAAAAAATTTTCTCAAAAAACTCTGTGAGTACCTCCGTATTGAGTTGGAGAACCATCACATATACTCACACCATTTTTTCACGCTCATTTCCACATTTACAAGCCCTTTCTTAGGAATTGCGCAAATTCCTCAATTTTTTTTGTCTATTAGCCCATGGATCTGGTGCCCGAAGCACCCAGTAATTGGGGCAACAATACGTACTGTTTCACAATTTTAAAGTCCATTGAGGGCATTTACAAACATATTTACAGGAGTTGTGCCATTTTCTAAGTTTGTTCATATGTATTAGCCCATGAAAATTTTAATGATATGACTCTTGAACGATTTTTTTGTGAGACCTTTACGGAACCATCTGTATGGAGTTGGCAGAGCAGTACGTACAATCGCACAATTTTTATAGTCTATTTTGGGCTTATGAATATTTTTGTGATATGACTTTCGGATGATTTCTTTGTGAAACCTTTACGAAACCCTCTATTGAGAGTTGGGGAAACAATAAGTATAGTTTTACAATTTTTAGAGTTTATTTTGGGATTAAGGGGCCAATTTACAAGAATTAGGCGATTTTCTCATTTTTTTCGTATTTTTAGCGCATAAATATTTTTGTAATATGCTTTCAGACGATATCTTTTAAAAACCATTAGGAAACCCTTCATAGGGAGTTGGGGAGTAGTACGTACAGTCTCACAATTTTTAAAGTCCAATTGAATATTTAGAAGCTAATTTACATGAATTAGGCAATTTTCTTTGTTTTGTGTGAATTATCCCATCAATATTTTGTTGATATGAATTTCGAAAGAATTTGTTTGAAACCTTACGGAATCCTTTATAGGGAGTTAGGGGAGAATATATTCTGGGCATTTAGGGGCCAACTTACAAAAATCAAGTGATTTCCTCAATTTTTCATGTGTGTTAGTCCATGAATATTTTAGTGATATGACTTCCATACGATTTTTCTGTGAAACCTATACGAAACTCTCCATTGGGAGTTGGAGCAGTACATATCTCACAATTTCCTGAGTCTATTTTGGGCATTTTGGCACCAATTTATATAAATTACGCGATTTTTCTCAATCTTTTGTGTGTGCTAATTCATGAATTTTTTGGTGATAAGCCTTTCAATTGATTTCTTTGTGGAACCTTTACAAAACCTTGCATAGAAAGTTGGGTAAGCAGTACGTAAAATTGTACAATTTTTAGAGTATATTTTGGGCATAGATAGCCAATTTATAGGAATTAGACAATTTTTTCATGTGTTAGCCCATGAATATTTTGGTAATATAAAAATTCAAATTTACCATATCACACAAGGTAATTAGGCGATTTTAGAGTCCTCGATATGATAATTTATTTGTTAATGAGACTTAACATGTCCTCCATACGATCATTTATTTCTTTTAGGTACCTGGAGAAGTCTTGCATTCAATTCCATTCCACTCATGCAACTCCACACTAACCAAAGTGATCATGACACGTAGAAAGATTACTTTGACCAATTAAATCAAGGTTCATGTATTAATTTTGCTTTTTTTCTTTGAAGCACCTCGATTATTTTATCAAATAAATATTGAATAACTTTGTCTATCAAAGCGCTGACCAAAAAAAAGAAGATATATTTACAACAATTAAGTGAAGCTACAAAACTGGGTACAGACTATGACCATGAAGGAGGCGCCCTGCAATATTATTTCGGCATCACCCCAACCTATGTTGTTTGGACTCTTTTAAAAATGTCAACAGCTGCGTGCCGGATTCTCCAAAAGTAGTGTATTGTTGGAGAATCCGACATGGGTGCAGCATCGAAAGTGAAGAGTCCACACAACCTAGCTCCCAACCCAACAACAGACAAACAAACCAGAATAACCTGGCATGTAGACAATGTTAAACCCAGCTCCAAACATCTTCTGGCAATCACAGATATCACCTTGCTTGCTTCCAAAAATATGAACAGAGAGGCATTGGCACTGATAAAGGCAACTTGATTTCGCAGTCAATCAAAGACCGAGTAAACAGCTCTCAAAGCATCAGGACAAAGAAAAACTTGATACTCAGTTCAGGGCATAATGAATGCGTTCTAGCAGTCGCACAACCTGATTGACAGTAATTGGATCAGGAGATTGCTTTGAATTGAACATAATTGTGTTTTGTGCGCCAAGAGGCAATGCTAATACAGCTTCTTGTTGCATACTAGTAAGCTCCAAGAACTGAGCAAGCATATCACCATCCAGAGCTTTAGGTGCCCTAGCCTGTAATTTGAAAAGGCAAAAGACCAGCACAAGAATGATGAGTTACAGTTTCAGGTGGATATATAAACAGCAATATAAAAAACATAGTTCTCCGGTTTCTGCCTTGCAAACCTAAAATAATTTGTCAAGGAAAACGAGAACTACAGAAAGCAATATTGAGGGATAATTCCACTGTTTACATCTCTTTTCTTTTTCCCTGGTGTGAACTGGTAAACCCTATTCCAGCACACCCCCGACTGAGCAGTCAGCAATGGCCCTTTCCTACTTTTATTCCCTTGGTGGATTGACCCTCATTATGCCTCAGTCTCGTGCATATAGGCTATATGAATCCTCATTGACCATGTTATTCCAAAACATTATACAAAATAAGAATAATAAACATAAAAGGTACTAGAAGTTCTTCAGATCTATAACAAAAATTACATCTCTTACCGTACTCCCACGACAACGGTATTCAGTATGGTCATTTCCCAAAATAGGAGCGGTCAGCGGATGGATGACAAGCCTAGCCTGTACTGCTTCTAAGAGATCATATTCCTCCCTATGAGAAAGTAAATCTTTTCAAAGTTACTTCAACAGTAATTTTTTGCAGAGAAAATAGATGAAGCCAATTGAAAATACAACATTTTGGCATTTACTTAAAAGTCCTTTAACGTTTGATTCATGTTATGAGTAATTCATTCTTAATAACAGATTAGCATCTCCCTTTTATAGATAAAACAGAGCACCAATACACTCCAGAAACTACTTATGACCACTCCCCTTCCTATTTTCCAATCCCTGATTCCTCTCCCATTTCAGCAGGACAGAAGGAGTGGGGTAAGAGGAAAAGAGACACCAGCTGCAGTATTTAAGAGGGATTAATAACTCCTAAACTACTGGCAGGAAAATCCAACTTGGGATGCCCTATACTAGCCATTCAAGAGAAAAGTTGAATTCAATCAGTTCAAATCTCACAAGAGAAGTCTCACTGGCATTCTAATACTGCAGTAGAGCCAACATGCTGGGACATCTAAAAATGCATATATTAACTACTTAACATCTCAATGAAGAGAATTAGCTGATTTGAACTAAAGCAATCACCTATATGTTATTATCTGAGAATTCATACTTCAAAAAGTTAGCAGCTCACATAATAGACTAAAAAAGAAAAAAGATGCATGATAAATACAAGGTACAGAGTCGAGGAATGACCAAAGCACATCCGATGAAGATGGACAGTAAATTTTTCAGGTGACCTGAACAATAAATTCGACAGGATGTTGTAAGATACCTAGTAAGAGGAATAAAAATAATTATGCTCCCTAAAAGCGTACTAGCCATGATACTATTTTGTGATATGTCACCGACATTGCTGGCAGCTTGACAGCCCCTAAGTGCATCATCTGCTGGAAGTTTATAGGAGAATGACCCCTGCAACAGATAATATTGCTCAAATCAATTGAAGCAGTCACAAAAATTAAGTCAAGGAAATGATGCTGCAGCGTTAATTTTTTTTGCAAATCATCAAACTTCATATCCCATTCCATCAAACTGCTAGCAATCTGTGGGAATAACTAATAAGAAAAACTCAAAGCAGATTGCAGAATAACCATTAAATCATTTGTGATTTGTTAAGCCAATATCACTAAATATTCTCTCCTTTTTTAAAGCAAAGGTGCTTGAGTATTCATTTAATCTTAACTTAAGAATTCATATGTAAGCAATTAACTTAATTGACTAAGATAAAGTATAAGAATTATCTGAATAAAACTTGAATACTGTTTAAGTTAAATATAAAATACAAAATACAAGTTTTAAAGCTAAAAAGGTAAATAAACAATGAAATCAGACAATTTGCTATAGATGGACAGAGTAGAAAAAATATTTCTCCTCTCGATCTCCCTCGAGCATCAAATTCGGAAACCGGGAAATTGATCATGTTTGTCTAAGCAGAACCTCACCCACAACACCACTGGGCACCATATTGGTTCTTTCTCAGCTAGGGGCATCATCTAAGAGAATACATAAATGTTAAAATAGAGGATTATGTAACTGGTTCAGTGGTTCGTGACCTTGCAATGCAGTAAACGGCGACTTTTGACTTTTCAGATCCCTTGACATATGAAATATCAGCTAACATCGACTTTTCTGGTCTACCATAAATTCCGTGTGAGTTCATACCTGTGTTGGATTAGTCATCTTCTGCATATTCTATCATATTCATTCTATCAACTTTCTGGACCATAAATGACCATATTGGCATCCAACTATTATCTCCTATAGGAAAGTTCTGCTTCCCAACGACAAGTATTATATATGATTTGCTTAAATCATTTATACTACTTCATAAGGGCAAACAAGAAGAAGACTCATCGGAAGGTGCATTATAGGGCTTAAAAATTACCATCTTTGACAAGTATGGTCTAAACCCATCATTCAAATCAGAAAAACTCCAGCCAAATGCTTACCTTTCGAATTCTTATAGCTATCTCGCCCATGTAGAATGAACAAGTTAGAGCTAGATTGCGTTCTGGACTGTTGAAATTATCTGCAAAACAAAGCCAGATTAAAAAAATAAAATAAAAATTAGAACAAGCATTGCAGTTAAATTAAAAAATAGTTAGTAGATGAAGAAAAGGTTGGGCTGACTGCTGTATGGGGCGGAGAGTTGGCCCGACTGCTGTATGGGGCGGAGTGTTGGCCCATTAAGAACTCTCATGTCCAGTAGATGAGAGTCGCAGGGATGAGGATGATATGGTGGATGTGTAGGCATAACACGAGAGATAAGATTAGGAATGAAAATATCCGGGACAAGATGAGGGAGGCGAGATTGAGATGGTTTGGACAAGTGAAAAGGAGATGTACACATGCCCTGGTAAGGAGGTGTGAGAGGTTAACATGGGGGAGTCTGACACGAGGTAGAGGCAGGACAAAGAAGTATTGGGGAGAAATGACAAGACAAGACATGACGCAACTCCAACTTACCGAGGCCATGACCTTAGATAGGAGGATATGGAGGTCACGAATTAGGGTAGAAGGTATTTGAGGGTTGTCTCGCTTCCCTGTGGTGAGGCTTGGTGGGTAGATAATATTAACATTATTCGCGTAGTTTCTTGTTCTCCGATTGTTGCTACTACATGTTGTTTCTTGTGCTTAGTATATCAGATCATTCTGCTATGTACGGTTTGTTATGTCTTGTTTGAGCCGAGGGTCTTTCAAAAACAGTTTATCTATCTCATCAGGAGTAAGGTCTGCGTACACTCTATCTTCTCCAAACCTCACTTGTGGGAATATGGGTATGTTGTTGTTTGTAGATGAAGGAAAGTATAAGAAACAAGATGATGAGGATGTGCATAAGAATCTCAGCTAATAAAAATAACAGAAAAGGTAGCGTAAGCCAGTAAATATGTACAGAGATCCTGATCTTTCTTTTCCGATGATTTAAAAATCAGATTTTACATAGATATTGTAAGTTGAATTTACCTTCCAAGTGATTCAGACATGATAAAATGGCTAAACTCCCCTTCCGATCTGAAACGGCAGCTGTGTCTCCATCCATAAGAGTGCAATCAGAAACTAACCTCTGGACAGGGTCACAGTAAACTTGATCTAGTTTTCTTGCATCCTGACCACAAGACAGAGGAAGATAGCTTGTAAGGCAACAAGTTTTCAAATCTACCAATGCAAGGAGGTGAAATCTAATATAAGTATTATGTCCCCTGCAAGCTACAACCTAGAAAAAGGAATTCCAGCTCTCCATCCACCTAATGGAATACAAAAATCAATGCCCAACAACACACAAAGAACCCAAGGAAACTGAGGTTTTTAAAGAAAAATCAACTCTAGCTACTGACCTCTTGATACGAGTAGAAGAGGATGCCATCACGACAATCACCAACAGCAATTCTAGTGAAGTGTGCAGTAAGAGTCATGATCATGAACCGTGTTCTCCCTACTGCTAAGCGTCTGACTCTTTGGGCATTATCATTTGGAAAACCACAAACATAGAACTGCCGGGAGAATGAAAAAAGAAGCAACATATTTTTAGAAAGAGGTAACACTAACTTTGCAAGAAAGTCCACAGGTGAGATTTATTTCAACTTACACAATTAGCCGCAGAGGCCAAGAAAAAACGATCAAGATAAGGGCAGACTGCAAGCACCATTCCAGGCCAAGTGGTTGAATAACCTAATCTTAAGTGCCATGCTTCACTTTCCTCAAGCTTAATCCCGTCACAGCTGTTATCATCAGGACTGCTACAGAGACTACTGCTAGACAGCTGTTCGGCGGCATATCCACCAATCTCACGGAAAGGTGAAGTCCGTTGAGAAGATGATCCAGCCCTCGAAGAAAATGCAATTGATCCACTATCTGAGTTTTGCATTTGCTCGAGGCAAAGAACTATTAGACGGCCCTTTGTACTGTCAAAAGTTATCTTTATTAAAACAAAAAATAAACATGCAATTCATGTATACATTATCAAAATGTATACCCTTCAGACAAACAAAAGATTTACCTAGAAAAGATATTTTATTGGGGAAGAAAATAAAATCAATTACAATAAACACATTGTGGATTTATGGAGGTAAAATGCTATACCCTTTTAGAGGTTGGCACTAACCTTTCAGCTTCACCACTAGGCATTATAGCTGGACCAGAAGAGAGACCAGTTCCAACAACAAGAACTTGTTCATTTCCGGCTTTTACCAAGTCCATGCATTTTCCTATCTCCCCAGGCTCAAACTTAAAGGATGACAACACTGATCCACTGAGAGGATCTATGCAGCAGACATCAGATGAACATAAATCATCACTGAGATCAGTCCTTAATACAAGCAACAACCTGCTGTCACTATGATATAGAACCTTTCGAGGAGTACCGCCAAAATGAAATTTCTGCACATTAAGCCGTTTACTAGGCACCATTTCCACCTGAAACCAAAAAGATGGTCATGATGTCTGATATTAAAGGTTTACAATGGCCAAGATCCATATATACAACTAAACACACTCGACCTCTGTTTCTTTAGTTTTCTCTCTCTCTCTCCTCCTTTTTTTTTTTTTTTTGGGGGGGGGGGGGGGGGGGCAGGGGGAGAGGGGAAGGTGAGATAGGGAAGTCATGCCATCAACCTGATATGCAGGCAACAAGAAGAACGCCACCCTTCATATGGCTTGTACTTGCCTATCCAACATATAATATGTAAAAATGACATGTGCAACTAGGGAGGTGAGATGTCAATGTTGAGCTTTGTTATCAATACAGCATGGACTTTTTTCTTACCAAATGAAGACTGTTTTCAGCAACAAAGATAATTCCCTTGGGACATTCAGTTGAACAAACTGGAGTAACATGTGTGGAAGGTGGAAAAGATATTGAAGTATACGAGAGGCTATGCCTTGCAGTTTGCAATAGCCAGGGCCTATCACTTAGAGCGATCACATCAGCATCAAGAGAATCATATAATGGAATCAAAAAAACAGGAGTGATGCCAATCCGACGAACTGCAACTAACTGCAGATAAACAGGAAAATCCTTCGTCTTATCCAATAAACTGGTCACTTGTGTAGGTTGAGTTCTAAAATTCTGAGATGCAAAAATTGAGGAACTTGTGCAATTAACCATACAAGAATTGTCAAAAGTCTGAAGGCCAGGTGAGACTAGTGAGGAAACTGCCGAGATAGAAGGCCACTCAAATCTGAGTAGCATACCATTCCTCAATCCTGAAAGAACATAAAGCCGATCGACGAGTACAAGTCTTACGTCTTGAGGGATGCACCCACTTACAGTTGTTCCAAGAGTGTTTGTTAAGGTTATAGACCCTACAGCAAGAACACTCAGACCCTTATCAGAAGTAAATGATAGAACTTCTACAGAAGGCTTATGTGTACCAATAACGAAGATGTTACTGATGTCCAATCCGACCGGAAGAGAATCCAGAGGAACTCCATTTGTATTACTAGTTCTAGAGATAAAAGATGTTTGCTCAAGCCGTCTTTGGGGGATTGAGATGCAGGAAAGTTCATCTTGCAATTTCACATGTTGCATCTGGTATATTTCATAATGATGGACTGATATTGTCCTGATGCCAAGAATGAATAGGTAACATGGACTGGAAGTTGCAACAACAATCAAATTAGGCCCAACAGCTCCCAGGCTTATTGTCATATTATCAGGGGACCACGACGTGAAAGTTGGTGATGCCGAATCAATACCATCTGGATGTGCAGCAGCAATAGGTACACACAGTCTCACAGCAGTCTGGTGGATTTGCACCAGCAGACCATCACCCACAAGACCACATGCCAACGTGCAAACATCAGGTTGGAAACCCATGAAGTCGGTTACATCAGAAAAGCTCACACCAACAGATAGCACCCTCGTCTCTTCAACAAAGGACAGTACAAGGAAAGAATGATAAGAATCAGCAAGTTTCATTTTAACTGTCCAAGTTCCAGTAATACCCTGATAAATGGGAGAAGTTTTCAACAATTTCTCTACACTGATGCCACTACGTATAACTCGTAAAGATCCTTCAGGTGCCATCCCACAGCAGGCAAACATTTGATCATGTTTCTCATCATGGTAATCCACAACCGACATATCCAATATTGGTGCGATATTTTGGATTGGACTTCTATAAACAAGTCTTCCATCTTCAACTTTTAGCACCATCCCATCACCCATCTCAACAATAACTGCCAAAAATCCACCTCTCACCCACAAAAGTGCCTTGGCTGGTAGAGTCTTGTAAAGACAATCAGACAGAGATACTTTCAGGCCATCAGAATCAAATAAAAATTCAATCAAGAAAAGCTCTCCAGAGTCTGCACAAAATATCATTCTAGGACTGTTCTCATTTCCAGGATTCCAACTCCATGAGCACGCGAAATTCGAACCTGGCTTCACATTGCTATCATCATCGATATTCATTGGGTCATTTTTATTCAAATCGCTGAGCTCAAGCAATGCAGATGCTGCAACACTATACATACCTTCTTCGTCTATAATATCTGGAATTCTAATAGTCTCTCGTACAAAATTCTGCTCCTCAACTGAAGGAGGGGTAAAATTTAAACTTATTCGATAAACAAAACAAGGGCTATGAGGAACTTTAAAGTCCATCACTATAGCATCCCCAGCACGAAGTACTAACACGAGTCCATAAGAATGAGGAATATCTACGATATGATGTGCTAGTGGTCCAAGTTCAGAATACTGATATACTACATAGAGCGAATGCTCCTTCGTATTCCACTCAATCAACATGATCTCGCTCCTATATGATCTCCTCCTGCACGGCCAATTTGAAACATCATACCAATACTAGCAAACCAGAAATTATAAGATGACGATTTGTTATATGCAACTATAAAAGAAGAAAACCCACTTTGCATCACAAAGCCATTCTGACAATTACTTAAGCTTTCAAACTTCATCATCATTCATACCTATTGAGAAGAATGGCCAATATAGGATTGTAATTCTTATTTGGTTGAACATCTTTTGCGATAAAGCACATACTCCATATGGTACCACAGATACTGGTAAAACCATTCGCAGTCTCGATCTTCCCTTGCTTGTCAGTGGGACAAAAGATTCTCTAGTATCATTATTTAAAGAGTATCAGTAGGATGAAACAAAGCTATTCAAGCTATTAAGTAGCATATATATCTAGACTAGAAGGAAATGTATGCACAATATTAACCTTATCAAATATATCACTGCCAGCTGAAGCAGAGCGGGAGAAAAGCACCAAACTGTCTTCATATGCACTAGCTGCAATAAAACAACCACTGCAAAGAGCAGAGAGAGAAATTACCAACAAGGACATCTAGAATCTCTAAGTAGTAGCCAAGGTGACTGATTTCAATTGTTGCCGACCATCTAATTGGTTTCATCTATCCATCTAAAATACAACTTACTTGGAATCAACGGCTAACATTCTTCCAATTTGATCCGTAGGATTTCCAGGAGACGAAAGTTGAACATGTGTTACAGCGAAAAAACCTATGTGAACGGTGCAAAGGTAAGCCGTTAATGAAAAAAATGAGTGTCTTGGTTGAATTAAGATAAAGAAAAATAACTGCTCATTTTATGTGTAACAAAAATAAAAGAAAAAAGATACAGTTGAAAAATAATTTAACCTGTGCATTTCATTGCAAAATCTGAGAACTGACAGCTTCCCTGAATCTGAAATAACAACCAAGAGATCCCTGCCCAGAAGCTATTTAAAAGAAAAAGTGAAAGGAAAATGCTATAAGTATAAAAATTAGAAATAAAGGATTAGTCGGAAAAACAATCTAAGACACCTGTGGGCTTCCAACACGAAACTTCTCATTCCAGGGAAGGACAGCTATATCTTTTATTATGCCAAATACAGGCTGCTCACAAATAGATTGCACAACTCCATCTTCATCTATAATCACCAATTCTATAGATGTTTCCTGCATCAAAATCCGTTGTCATATCACACACTGAAGCTTGCTAAATAAAACTGCAACCAAGTAGCTAACATTCAACAGCATGTTGAAGAACATATGTAAGGAATCCAATCAAATAAACAATCCAGCACACAGCACACCTGTGCTATATAAGCATAGATACAATAATTCAAGCATCTAGAAATCAAGAGAACATACAAGTGCCACTAAAAAACATATCTTAACAAAATAAAAACAGTGAACAATATATATAGCCTAGTTATCCCCTTTAGGCAGAAAATAGACAGTAATATTAGGAAAAAATACCTCCTGCAGTTAGGCAGCACAAAACAGCTGCATGTAGGATTGACTCGTCATGAATATAAACAAGCCATTCCTAGTATCCGCGACAAGCTAATGCTATAGGTATTAATGTTTCATTATACAGTAATTATCAGCATTAAATTTGACCAGGCCAGACAATCCTTCAATATAAGAAAAGTTAAGTCTTCAAGTAAAAGATATAGAGATTGGTACTTCTGAAATCAAGTTGATCCGGAGATATTGGGTTTTCTGGAGTAGTAACAAACAGTTCTTGCAAGAACTTATAGTGTATGCATTTGAGCCGCATCTTGAGAAAATAAATGTGCCATAGCTAGCACAAGAATCTTAAGAAGGCTCAGCGGAGCAGGGTAAAAGTAGGAAGAAGCTAAATGCGGCATGAAAAGGCAAGTTCAATTTAGCGGGTTAAGATTAATATTTTTCTTCCCTGTCTTGCTCCATTTTTATCTTATAATTTTCATGTGTTTGCTTCTTTATACTTTGAACCCCTTCAACAGAGATCTTGGCTCCGCCGCCATGGGTGGTGGATATGGATTTAGCTTACAACCTTATAAGATCGATTCTTTAAGAGGTAAGATTAATTCTTAACTTCATATCTTTGGTTTCTATTAAAGTAAATAAAAGAAGGTATGTAATTAGTATTATACTAATTGTTGTCTCTAATTTCTTCAAAATAGGAGTCTAGTTCACTTTTGATCTAAGTTCTTGAATTGACTCTAT
The DNA here is from genome assembly GCF_900185275.1 of Solanum verrucosum. Taxonomy (NCBI): domain Eukaryota; kingdom Viridiplantae; phylum Streptophyta; class Magnoliopsida; order Solanales; family Solanaceae; genus Solanum; species Solanum verrucosum. The sequence goes on from NW_026020420.1 coordinate 1,226,575, forward strand.
TAGTATCACAATTAATTCTAATCCACTCATTTTGAATACTAAGATCAATTAGGGTTCTTAGCACTTCATCTTGAAATTTGGGGACTTTATTATTGAATTTCACGTATCTTTCAATTCCTGTCTTTAATCTTCGTATTTTCGCTTCCACATTATTTTCTTGTTTATTCAAGTAACCCGATTCTTATCACAAACTTTATACTTCAGTTCACCAACTATAAATTTTGAACGAATATTAGGGTTTCCATAAGGTTTTGCAACTCTTGTGACAACAACGTTCAGTTTTTTTTCTCCCTATAGACCAACTCCAGCTTAGCTATTGATAGAGTAAATAGATCTCACACTTCATTCAAGGTTTTGCCTATAGATAATTTGCATTCTCCCTCCCCATTTGCCAAAAGCGAAAACAAAGTTTATATAACCATCATGCAATTAACTGGTCCTACCTGATAGGAATATGTAAGCAGAATTTCCGTATCTCAAGAAATATATAGCTTGTTTACACTCTGCTGCTGATAAAGACATTGTTTGGTTGGAATACCATTATTCAGACAATTTGATATCAGATCTCCTTCCACTGGTACTAATTCTCTAAACAACAGAAAGTTCAATTTGCTTTTGATTCAAGGTGCAGTGTATGCTCTAGGAGAACTTAAGCCACCAATATGCAGTGAGGTCAAGTTAAAGTCGGGGGATTAGATAAGCTCAATATGACCTTGTTCTTGTAGATTTCTCTTCCTATTACTGGAATTGGCTGGTGGTGGCCGGTGGATAAGGGAATTGAGTATGCAGATACCAAACTGGAAACTCCTCTAGTTACTAAAGGAAGTGATTTGCCTGTTGAGGAAGGTACATAAACTTTCTTAGTATTAAATAGTTTTAGTTAGTTCTATATTTTGGGAAACGCCAATTTCTAATAGGTGTCACAGGCCAAAAAACATAGTGGGAGTAAACCAGTTCTATCTTTAGACAAAAACACTTGACCAACAACCTCTTTCAGCAAGTAAAGGAGACAAATCCCAAATAGAAAGATTTCGGTATTATTGAAAATCAGGGGAGCTCAGTGAAATTGTCAAAACCCTCTAGAGTAGGTCTCTGTGATAGAAATTCTGACAAACTGGCAGCACTATGTTACATTAAACAGAATAAAAGGACAGCCTAGTGCACCAAGCTCCTCCCATGCGCAGGGTTCGGGGAAGGACCGGACCACATTGCTCTTATGTACACAGTCTTAATTTGCATTTCTACAAGAGGTTGTTTCCGCAATTTAAAATAAAAAGAGTACTTCTTCTAGAGATTGGATATGTATGTGAAAAAAAGAAAGTCACAGCATGTTATTACAAGGGTCCTTAAAAACTTTGTAGACAAACTTAAATTGTATTTCTTTGACTTGAAACTGTGGAAATACAACTTTCTAGATACAGCTATTCTACTTCTTCCCTCTAAATTATCCCACCAAGTAACTGGATCATGGTTGAATTGGTATTAACATAAGAGTTTAAATCATGACACTTCCCTCTAATAAATACAAACCTCCTCATAAGACATCAATCCTTTCAAACATCAAAAGGGACATCAATCCTTTCAAAACATCAAAAGGGACATCAATCCTTTCAAAACATCAAAAGGGACATCAATCCTTTCAAACATCAAAAGGGACATTAATCCTTTCAAACATCAAAAGGAGAAGAGAGTCTCACAAAGAGATTTGGAGGATTCCTAAAACGGGAATAGTGGTGCAGCAGCATTCCCGATTTAGGGAGTTGGTGCAACCCACTTGCTTGAAATAGAACAGAATGGGGAAAAGACTACGAAAAGACCGACAGAACCCCAAAAATAGTTGCATGAGCAAATAAAAAAAGGGTCTATTTTCAAGATAAAAATAGATCAATCAACTATGATCAATCACAGAATAGTCGTTCTTTTACTAAGTCAGCCCATATTTAAAGACAGGGCGTACGTGGAAGCCTAACCTCCTCTTTTTTTTTGATAATGGTAACTAGAAGCCTAACCTCCTCTTTGGAACAATCATCCTCATTCCATTACACAACACTTTCAAATACACTAGTCATCATTCAAATTATATTTAGACATACTCCAATCTAAATATTTGATAAGAGCCCCTATCTAGATTAAGCAATTCAGGGTAACAGCTTTTAAGTCTGCTAAAGTTTTCAATGATACATGACTAATTCCCTATTGTAGCTAATCAAACAACAACAACATACCCAGTGTAACCCACGGTTGGGTCTGGGTGGAGTGTATGCAGCTTTACCCCTACCCCTACCTTACAAAGGTAGAGAAGCAATCTCCAATCAAGTAAAGAATATCTAAAAAAAAAACAAGTGCGCAAAGCAAATACAGCAGTAAACAAAAAACGAAAATGCTAACGAGATCAGTAGCAACAACAAATAATATAATAACGAGAGTAAATGGGATCATATCTAGTCAATGAATCATCTTTATTACCTTACCTTGATAAGAAACCCGAGTCGGACATACGTTCTTATACACATCAATTTTGCTTTGCACAGGCCAATTTCAATCCAATATTTCCAAAAACATAAAAATCTCACGCATTAAAAATTCACAACTAATCTGCAAAATGAAGTTGAAAACCTTATTACCTTGCCAAAAACGACATCGTATGAAGTTGGAGAGCGTATACGACCATAAACCACTTGAAGAACAACACTTCCTCTAAGAACAGTCTTAGCCAAATAACTAGCACCACGAGAAGCATATGATCGGGACTTGCTGCTACCGGCAGAGGATGAAGACGACGATTCTTCCTCGGAAACCGCCATCAACGATCACGATTCGATTCAGTTTTTCCGATTTCTTACTCGAAATTGAACAGATAAATCAGGCAACTTAGGGTTTATTGCATTGAGTTCGTTCCAGTAGAAGTTTTCATTTTGGGGAAAAAGAAGAGAAAAAGAAGAGAAGCTTTGTGTTACTATTAATAACTACTTATATACTTATCAGTCACTCATCCATTTCACATTTCCATGTGGCTTTTGCCGGAGGGACCAAATGGAGAAATTTTAGACTATGTTAGAATAATCGTTTTCTATTTTATACGATAATTAAGAAAATTATTTATAGATCGATTAACTATAGTATTTTATTTTTAATTTATATTAATTACCTCTTGACAAAAGAAATTTGTATATTTTTAACATTTATTTGAACTTCTAAACACTGTATTATTAGCAGAGGTAAAATGGGAAAGATTTAATTAGTTCTATTCTAATTTAGTAAGTGATCAAGTAATATGTGACGAATAGTTTTAGTAAGATGTTCATTTAATATGGGATGGAGGGAGTAATAACCTATTTTGTTTTTCATTTTTCGGTATCTATATTGCAACTTGACTAATTTAAATTTGTACGACATAAAGTCCATTTGAGAAAACGTTCTCATATTGAAGTCCGATTAATTCAAATTTGATGTTGTCCTTCAACTATTCCAAATTCACGTTGTGTAGGATACATTAAAAAAAACGCTTAATTAAGAATTTATATTCGAGCTAAAAATTAAGAACTCTGGTTAAATAAAGAGTCTCACATGTGTTGCACCATATTCATTGGTGGTTGTTAATAATTGAATTACTTCTTTGTTATCTTCGTCAATTAATCATTATATTTGATAAAAGTATTATCTTTCGGTAAATCAAATAGGTAAATAATGGTCACTACATGAAATAAGCAGAAATGTCCTCAATTAATAATTTGGTTCGAAGATACCCCTTGCCAATAATAGATTAGTCCAAAATGCATTTATTATTACTTAATGGGTCAAAGATACATTTTCCTACTCTTTCTATCTCAAGTTATCTGATTCATTTTCTTTTTTAGTCCGCTGATAAAAAGAATCATACATTTCTATAATTAGTAATAATTTAACTTTATAATACTCATTTTACCCTTAATAAAATGAATCATATTCACACAAACATTTATGACATACTTTAGACCACAATTATTTTTTTTCTAAAAAATCCTTCTTAAATTTTGTATTAAGTCAAACTAAGTCACATAGGAAACCTTCACTTAGATGGAGTATCTTCAATCTTAAATATCTTATCACTAATGATTTTCATTTTTGAAAAAATATTCTATTTATTGAATCACGTACAATTATTCAAGGATATAATTGGACATTTTCAATTATTTAGAGATATGCTTCAAGTTATACCTAAGTATATTTAATTTCTGGCCCCACTAAATGTCTACACCAAATTACTAAATGGGACACATATATCTTACCTACACAAATCTATCACTTAACAATAATTATAATTTAATGTAAAGGTTGAAAATTCCTTTTTGGAAATTTGATTAAGTCGCAGCATCTTATCAAGAAATAATAATTGCCCCATTAATGTATAGTTCTTAATCATTTTTAGGCATCGAATATAATTGAACTATTTATAAATGAGGAGAGGCTAATGTAGAAAGAAAAACATAATATATATACTTCGTAAACACTAGGTTCTAGCATTACTTAAACAAGATTGATTTTAAGTTGTTTTCACAACAATTCGCTCTTAATTTATATGTCATTTTAGCTATAATATAATATAGAGCAACTTTCATATATAGCAAACATAAAAATTATGTTTGTATGTTATAACTATAGTTTGCATAATTACGCTCCATAACAAATTTTATGTTTGCTATGGAGCTTTTGATTTGTATAATTCGCTAGATACATCTAATTTTATACAAATTGTTCAATTTTGTATAAATTCATTTATACATTGTAATTTATATAATAAGACCTGTATTTGTATAATTATAAGTGTATAGGACGAAAATATATGTATTTGTATTTGTATATACATTTTTTTCTCGTTTTATACAAACACAAACGCATTTTATACATTTGTATACCGAATGGGTAATTGTATACCGAATCATATGACAAAAAAATGGAATGTTTGCTGTGAATTACAAATAAAATAAACTATGGCTATAACATATAATTTGAATTAATAGTTTGCTATTTCATACAATTTTTCCTATAATATAAGTATATATCATTTGGAAAAAAAAAGTATATTAAAAGGAAGTGTGCTTCATTTAATAGGAAGAGTTTTGACCCTTTAATGAACTTGTAAAGAACTACATGCAAAAAAAAGGTCTAGGTATGAGATTTAGGTTTGAAGGCAAACTAGATCTACAAAAAAGGCTCGACTATATAAACTGAATAAACCATAACAATAATATATCAATATAATTCCCCATATGAGATCAGAAGAAAATAACATGTACATAAGAAAGTCAGACTATGCTAATTAGTTTTCATTTATGGTGTTTACAATGTATTGAGTTTTAGATAGAAGCAAGTTGGAGTACGAGTGCATTCATTTTGGAGTTGACTTACTACTTAGATGTTTTCATGAGCAGTTATTTGGCTACCTAGCGTTTATCATGGGCACGATAACTGATACACCAAAAGTGCATCCTCCTTGGTCCTCTCATACTAGGAAAATGTCCTCTCAATACTCTAACGAGTCTACAACAGATATGGACCGAGCAGTCTCGCGATGTTTTGAACCCAGCTCACGTATACATATTACTTTAATGGATGAACAACCCTGGAACATACTACAACCCCAGGTGGCAAAGAGCCGTTATCAAGGTGCCAAACCTTCAGTGAGCTCTTAGGGAAGATCAACCTATTATCCCCAGACTAACTTTTATCTGTTGAGCGACGGCCCTTCCACTCGATATCGTCGGATCACTAAGGCCAACTTTTCGTCCCTTCTGCCTTTGCACTCGAGGGCTAATCTTTGTGAGGAAACCTTTCCATTACCTTTTGGGATGCCTACGCTCCCATAAAAATTATCTATCTGAGATTGTCTCTTGACACGTAGGTCCTGACACAAAATTAGAATTCTAGCCCTTTCAGGATAATCGCAAAATATTGACAAAACAGTTCAACTGATTAAAAAAAAAAAAGGAGATAGTACCAAAATAAGAGGATCTTACATTCTATTAGTAAAATAACTAGTCTAATCTTGTGATCATCTCATGACAAACAAAATGTAGCATTTGCTAAATCGATCCCACGTCTAAAATATATTTATTTAAGATACTTAAAAAGTTTTACGTACGGAAAAAGTACTATACCTATAGTATGTTAGATCTTTTCTTCATTTTCTATGAGAAACTTGACAGACAACAACTGTGTATTTTGCCGTTTTCGATGACTTTTATATAGAAAAATGCAGATGAAATATCTACCCAATAATATTCCATAAGTCGGTGCCGGTGGAATATGGAAGTTGCAGCGAACGACGATAGTAATATTATATTACTATAAATATACTCCCTCCGTTTCAAAAAAAAGTGGTCTAGTTTGACTTGACACGGAGTTTTAGAAAATAAAAAAGACTTTTGAATCTTGTAATCTTAAATTAAAGTTATATCAAATATACGAAATTGTCCTTTAATCTTGTGGTCTTAAACATGTCACGTGAAAAATTGAAATTAAAAGGTCATTCTTTTTTAAACGAGTATATATGCAAGTCAGCTAGCTGTACAATGTCAGTCAATTTTTTGAGTACGGCAAATAATAAAGCTCATCTCACCACTATGTAGAAGCCGGTGACTTACTAATGGTGCTTACGTAATGTTATTCTTGTGGAAGATAAAGAAATTGTTTTTGATAAATTATCCGCTTAAAAAAAATATGTCAAGAAAATAAGTTTGTAAATTAAAACAAATATAGTAGCGAAGAAAATAGTAGCGATAGTATAATAATAAGATAACAGAAGCTATATAAAACAATAATTAATATTTATTTTCTTCATCTTAGTGTATTTTAAGAAGCAAAGATTAAATGAAAAAAAAAGTATTAACTTAATTAATTACATCACAGTTAGAGGCTTAGAGCCCTGATTGGTTTGACTTAAAAAAGTAGCATTTTAAAAAAATAACTTTTAAAATCAAAGTTAGATGACTTTTAAGTTCAAAAATTATAAAAAATAGGGAGAGTTTTATTTTTTACTTTTAACTTATTTTTGCAACACACTTTCAAAAGCTAAAAATATTTTAAAAAACAAATTTCACCAACTTTTAAGTCAATCCAACGACTCTTAGTTTAAGTTCTATACAATGACGATAGTCTCAATAACTGATCTTGTAAAATGTTGTTACAACTATAAAATCCACATATTATAAAAATAATTTACACTATCAATGTACGTAATTTCTCTTTTGGTTGATTAATGTGTCATATATTAGACTGAAATTTATCGAGTGTCAATTGAAAACAATCTTTCTTCAAGATATATGCATATTCTATCCTTCGCAAACTCAACTCGCAGAATCACACTTACATGTTGTTGTTGTATATTGGTCGGAAACTTCCTTTATGTGGTCAAGAAAAACGACACATGCATGGTTGTAAAGTACACTCACTATTTTATTCTACTGACACAATTTATTTTATTTTTCATTTTATCTGCCTATAAATATTGTTATAATTTTTGGACTGAATAAGCAAAAAGGACAGTCAATGTACATTTTGAGATCTCAATATACAAATTAGTGTCTGTGAGCATAGTCCTTTGAATTGTTCAAATCCCCATATTTTGCGCTCTCTCCCTCAAATTGTTTTCCATTTGATTTGCCATTTTTTTTTTAATATTTCACTTTCTTGTGTTCCATTCATTCACATTTTGCTTCACAAGATTCAAGCTTTTTCTGTCATGGTGGATATTTTTGTACTAAAAAAGGTGAAATTTTTGTACCCTTTTCATTTCTTGTTTTATTGTGATGTATTGCTAGGTAAAATGTTGTTATACTCTCTTAATGCATTTCTTTTTTCTTTAAAGTTGGATTTTTGTTCCCTTTTCATGTTTTTGTTTTGTTGTGTTAGTTAATTTGTCATTTTTAGTATGTGTTGCTAGCTTTTTTGTTTTTACCCTCGATACAAGCTCCTACCTTTTTTGCTAGGTGGAGGTTGTTGCGGGTGCTTACCATCTGAGCAACCCCTTGTCGATAGTGCTAGCCCAAGATGTTGTAATACCCCCTTAATACATTTCTTGTTTTATTGTGAATTTTGAGGTGTGTTACTCAATTTGTCATTTTCATTGTTATTGGTTGGTAAATATGTGTACCCTTTTCCTTTCTTTCTTGATTTATTGTAAAAAGATTGCATTTTGTTGTTTTGATCATTTGATGGAATAGTATCATTCTCTACATTTTTGCAAACTCTTCTTGATTCATGGTTTTATCATAATATTCAATCTTTTACTCTGTAGTGGATGTTGTGTTATCTTCAACCTGTTACATTCCTTGAGAAAAACACATATTCTCCATCATTGGTGTTCTGCATTTTATTTTCTGATGATGGTGGTGCTCAGGCCAACTTGCACCTGGTTATCTGTCAAAATGGATCTTAAAAAGAACTACTTTTCAGACGTTGTAGTTTTTTTATATGAAAATTTTGTTTGGGGACAAATATTTTGGTGTTCATCTGTCGAAATGGATCTGTTGTAGTTGCTTTCCATGAATTTTTTGTTTGGGAACAAATATTGTTTTATCGCTTTCTTGAGGCATTCATATCAAATCTACTCTTCGTAGCTAAAATTCAAAATCTTCTTCTGTCTCAATGGTGATTAGCTTTCATTACCCCTAAAATGAGGAGGTTATAATCCCTTTGCATCTCTTGCAAATTGTAATGTTATACCCTTTAGGCTTTCCTCTTATTCTGTCACGTTCGAGGTTATGCAAACTCTATGTTTCTTTGGTAATGTTGCTTTCTTTTGAGTATTGTAATTTCATTTGTATCATCATAAGAGTGTCATCACCTGAAAAGCATTGATGAAATTAGTGTCTGATGCATTGTCTTTACTTCTGCAGAGGTAGTTTCTTTTTCTTGTTTTCGGGGAACTTGTATAAAGTTTTTGACAGGGATATGGGAATAACATATTCATGTCCTTTCGCAAATTTTGACGATTCAGATACTAAATTCGAGTCTTATTTAGTGAGAACACTGAGTTTTGGAAGTGATGCTACGAAGAATGCTTTACCGGCTATTAATTTCAATGACCAAAATCCTCAACAACCAAAAATGCACAAGTCTTACAGTTCTGGAAAGATGATTCTTGAGGGAACTCTTAGCTATAAAAGGAGGGAATTAGAGGCCAGGATTGGACTGACTTCATTTGATAACGATGAGAAGACGATGAGTCAATCAGACAGCCTTATGAGCAGTGAAGAAAAGCATAACATGCCTGATGAAAACACTAAAATGATACCATTGGTATGTGAGAAACAAAGAGATGAGGCTGCAGTGAAGTTGCAGAAAACATACAAAAGTTTTCGTACTAGAAGACGACTAGCAGATTGTGCTATTCTGGTTGAGCAGAGATGGTATAGTAGTTTAAACATTTATGAATAGCAATGTTTTATGACGGAGCTGTGTCATGATATTTCATAACTGAATGCATACTCTGGTTGTAATTTACAGGTGGAAGGTATTAGATTCCGTTGAACTCAAGCATAGCTCGATATCATTCTTTGACATTGAGAAACCCCAAACCGCCTTTTCTCGTTGGTCAAGAGCTTTAACAAGAGCTGCTAAGGTATCACTTGATTGCAAACTCCATTTCAGAATCTTTATTTAAGCTGTGCTATACTTAGGACTTTGTCTGTGTTGGTAGGTCGGTAAAGGTCTGTCGAAAGATGAAAAAGCCTGTAAGCTTGCTTTACAGCATTGGCTTGAAGCAGTAAGCACTTTTTTCCCAGAAAGTTTACTTTAAAATGTCATGAATTCTCATTTTTGTGAGATTTTCATTGATTTACTTTCTTGACTGTGAAACAGATCGATCCTAGACATCGCTATGGTCATAATCTTCATTTTTATTACACCAAGTGGCTCCAAGTTGACAGTAAACAACCCTTCTTCTATTGGTGAGTTTTTCTTGGATCAACAAGTAATTCAAACAAACAACTTCATTTCAGTTTCAACGTCACTAAACTAGACGTTTTTCTCTCGAATATTGCAGGTTGGACATAGGTGAAGGTAAAGAGGTAAATCTTGAGAAGTGCCCTAGATCAAAACTTCATCAACAATGCATCAAGTATCTTGGTCCGGTGAGTTGTCTTCTTTCTATCGGGCATAAAGGTTATCATTTGACAGAAAAGGTGTTCAAATCTACGGTTGTTTATCGTGCATAATGGACATTAGATACTTGTGAGGTTCGATTAATGTTTTTTTGGTTCAATTCTGAGAGTAAATTGTTCAATATAGGTAATGATACTTGCATTTCTAAGGAGATTATAATTCTTTAACTGCATGAGTTAAGACGAAAGTCAATACGTTTTTAATGCAACTCACCAGTTTATGTATAATTTCAGGTAGAGAGGGAGGCATATGAAGTTGTAATTGTGGGTGGAAAATTCATCTACAAGCAAAGCGGGAGGGTTCTTGATACGAGGGGAGGATCAGAAGAAGCCAAGTGGATCTTTGTGCTAAGCGTGTCGAAGGACTTATACATTGGGATGAAGCAAAAAGGCTCATTTCAGCATTCAAGTTTCTTAGCTGGTGGAGCTACATTATCTGCAGGCAGATTAGTCATAGAAGATGGTATTCTAAAGGTATGGATCCAGTAGAACGTCATAATTCTTCCGAAACCTGCAGCAAGTTTTTTCTTAAAATTGGTTTTAATGACTCGAAACCTTCTTACATAATCTAGGCTGTCTGGCCACACAGCGGACATTATCTTCCAACAAGGGAGAATTTCGAAGAATTTATGACATTTCTTGAACAACACAACATTGATGTCACTATTATTCAGGTAGGATACAACATTTCTCTTTTTCCCGCGCCCCCATACAGGATTGCTGCATTTCTCTTGAATGATCAAAACTTAAGTATAAGCAAAGACACACTTTATATTCTTTCAAATGAAGTTAGTGTTAGGGACTGGCGCAAGAGAAGAAGCCGTCAAGCTAATTAGAAAGTCTTCATGTTAATAACAACTCAGCTGTAACATTTATCGCATTTACCTATCAATTAGTCATGGCTTAACTTGTTAACTTTACTCCTTGTTATGCAGAAATCCCCGTGTGATGGGGAGGAAGCAACTTTTTGTAGGAAGGAAGGTGGTTTAGGCCTTCGTAACAGCTTATCCGCACCAGATTTTAGCCAAGCCAATGAAGAGAGCAACGCCAAATGCTCAGACCGGGAGAAGACTAATCCTACTACAAAATATTGCAAGGATACAGAAAATCCAATTCCGTTGTCAAGACGATCCCAAGGATCAAAACCCAAAATGGTAGTCGAAATACCACCAAGGGAAGACACATTTGAGTTATTCACTAAGTCCGTCCAGTCGGGAGATGGATCAAAAGACAACATACAGCCTTTGGATACTCCAATAGATGGATATGAAACAGCAGAGGAATATTTATCAGATACAGAACTATCAGTTTCAAAGCTGAATTTATTCGACGATGAAGATGAAGAAGACTACGAAGAAACTATCCCTACAGAAAAGATAATGAAGAGAATAGATACACATAGAAGAACAAAATCATTCCAGTTAGCTCATCAATTATCTTGTAGATGGACAACAGGAGCTGGACCTCGAATCGGATGTATGAGGGACTATCCAGCAGAACTCCAATTTCGTGTTATGGAGGACGTGTGTTTGTCTCCAAGAACTACTACATTTCAAACTCCACCAAAATATGCTAGACCTCCTAGCATCTTTTCTATCGAAGCAACTGAAGACAGAAGACGTACTGGTCCTGAATCATCAGTATTCTTTCAATCAACTCCACCAGTAGAAGAAATGCAAAAATACTGTGGTTAGTAGTTAGGATAAAGTAAATAACTCTTGCAATTTTTGTTCGCGAAGTTTTATCATCATTTTTTATTCTTGATCATGCTTGACAAACTCCCATAGATTTGTAAAGCAGGACACATTCATTCTTTTGTAGATATATATAGAAAAAAAGATCAAGTGAAGTCTGTCAAAGTTCTTTATCAGTGAGAATTGTTCATCTATTTGTTGTTTAGTTTCACTTTTATGAATTCTTGATCCAAATGCTGTTTATGTGCATAAGTGTGGGAAATTGGAAACATTGTGATGCAGTGAAGCTAGTCAGCATCTGTGTTTAGCAACCCGGAGCAAATGTTTTCCCGAAGCTGAAAGCCATTTGATTGTGAGGAAAGAGGTTCGACTCAATATTCTTGAAGCTACTAATTAACCATGTATCTATCTACGAGTGAGATAGTTGTTGAGAATACAATAAAATGATTGCTTTACGCAAGACATTGCTTAGGACCAACGGGTCACACGACAAGTACTCGATCTACTTTGCGCGTTCCAGCCTTCAGCCCTTATAAAAGTGTGCTCTCTCTAACAACTTAAGCTTTTAGATGAGATGATCACATACTTCATCCTGGTATCAGAGTAGACTTCACGTGAGGGGGAGTGTTGAGAATACAATCAAATGAGAAAAGTGTGTTCTCTCTAACAACTTAAACTTTTTGATGAGATGGTCACACACTTCATCATGGTATTAGAGTAGACCTCACGTGAGGGGGCTTGTTGAGAATACAATTAAATGATAAAAGTGTGCTCTCTCTAACAACTTAAGCTTATAGATGAGATGATCACAGACTTCATTAATAGGTACTTCTAATATGTATAAGTAAAAAGAATCATTTATCCTTGAAAAAAATTGTATTGCTATTCTATTTTTGAGGATAGTGTTGGTACAATATAGTCTAAAATCCACATACTCTATAATAAGGGACCAAAAATACATGTTTTAGTTAATGAATGTTCTAGATGCTTAAGCAATTATTTGAAGGATCGAAATTAAAATTTATCAATAATCGAAGGATCAAAAGTGCAATACCAAAGGGACATATTTCCAATATGTACAATTGTGGGTTCAACAAAATAAAAATATAAAGTCAATAAGTCTAAGGTATGACAACATTTGAAAAAGATGTTTTAATCTTATGTTATAATTTATATATTTTTTATTTTTTTTAATTTTAAAATATAATCATTTTAAGGATTCAGCAAAAGTGCAAATTTGGAGTCTTTTGGTAGAAGGATTGATGGAATCTTTGAATGTAACAAAAAAGAGAATTTTTTGTTGGGTGATGAAATAAGAGCAAGCTTTGCAGGATTACATTGTCTATAATTAATTTAGTTACATCATTATCTCTTAATTAGTTAATTAAAATGATTAATTAATTCTAATCCGACCCCCTTCCAACCCACACCACAAAATAAAAAAATAAAAAAAATCTCTAACTCCACTTAATCTTGAAACTTTCTTTAATCTCTTAATCAAGATATTGATATTTAAACTTCATGTTTTTCACTATGTTAAACGGTTGATGGTATATATGGTATACCATCAACCATTCACTAGGTATATGTTGATGATAAACGTTAAGAAATCACAAATTTCATGATTTTGCAACTTACTTCATTGACCACTAGATCACACTTAAATACTTATAATTGTAATTTATTATAACATCATTAGTCCATTAGCTAACCAATTGCTTAAAATCTTAAACTTATAAAAATATAGTAGTAAATAGTAATAGAATATGATTGCTCAGCAAAAGTGAAAATTTGGCATTATTAGGCTAAACAAAATTTGAAATCTATGGATGACAACACTTGAAAAAGATGTTTAGTCTTCTCTTATAAATTATATTTTCCTTGAGTATTTAGCTAAACAAGATTTACGAATAATCTTATGACAATATTCCACTTTAATCATTAAAATTTGAAATTGTAATATATTATGATTCCCAGCAAAAGTTCAAATTTGGCGTTTTCTGGCAAAAGGATCAAAATGGCATCTTTGAATGTAACAAAATGGAGGATTCTTTGGTCACCAATTTTACAATTTGAATAAAAGAAAATAACTTTATAACGATATTGTTATATTATATTTTATCAATTTCTTGTGAAAAGAACCATATATTAGGGTTGTACATAGACCGGATTGGATCGGATTTCTTAAATACCAAACCAAACCATTCATGTCTGATATAAACCAAATCAACCAATACATTCAGGTTTTTCAACCTCGAAATTTTCAAAAAGAAAATTTATTATAAATCATAAAACTCATATTTTTTGTTCTTTTCGATAACAAGAAAAACTCTCAGTTCTTTGAATACGCACAAAATAAATCTTGTAATCACACATGAGAATCAACAAACCTTATGTGATGAGCTTAATCGAGAAAGTATACAGAAGATTTCAAACCTGAGACCCTATTTAGGATTTAAAAAAACCATTTCTCCTTACCACACTCATCAGTGATTAGCAAATATAATCTACTAAGGACTTGGAAATTTTCAATGTTTTCAAGGATGAATCCATGTAAACAAGAAATTGACTCAAACTTTTGGATGAAAAGTCAAACCAACCACATGTAAACAGTAAAGAACATTGTCAAGTATTATAAAGTCAAAAAATCTTGGAGAAAATCAATCACAAAAATACATACTTCCTCTCTGTTTCAATTTATGCGACACACTTTTCTTTTAGTCGGTCAAAAAAAAATAACTTTATAGTCGCACAAACATTTATGACTTGTTTGAGGCCACAAATTGCAAAAATCTTTCTTTCTTAAACTCTGTGTGAAGTCAAACTATATCACATAAATCGAGACGAGTGAAGAGTATGAAGAAAAGGTCTACAACATACAGAGGAATGAGTCTATCTTTCTTTCCATTTGAACATAAAAAAAGGGAATCAGAATATATCAACAACTACAAAACAAACACAAGAAAACAACACAAGACAGAAGCAAACTTTTAAAGATTATAAATATCTCACAACTTATATATAAACAAGCAAACAATAAGAACAAAGACATGTAAACAACTTTGTTCTACTACTACTTGAATTACTCCTTTTTTGTTTCCACAATGGAAATTAACTTCCAAAAACATCAGCAAACAGAAGCAATTTCACTAAACAAAGCAACAAAATTCAAAGGGCGAAAACGAAGCAAAGGGCCTAATAGTTTTGTTGGTGTAAGACAAAGGCCATCAGGAAAATGGATAGCTGAGATTAAAGACACAACACAAAAGATAAGAATGTGGCTTGGAACTTATGAAACTGCTGAAGAAGCTGCTCGTGCTTACGATCAAGCTGCTGTTCTTCTTCGTGGATCAAATACACGAACCAACTTTCTTACAACTTGTGTTTCTCAAGATTCTCCTCTTGCTTTACGGATTAGGAATCTTCTCAAGATCAAGAAAGTCGCAAAGGAAAAAAGCCTGGATTACTTAGCTGATTCCACATGTACTAGTAGTAGTACTACTACTAGTGAAGTAATTAGCAATTGTGATGATCCAATTTCAAGTGAATATGCAAAAAAGAGCAATCTTTATGAAAAATTACTTTCTTATGATCAAGAAAGTCAATTTTTCGACAGCAACTCTGTTCAAAGTAGTACTACTAGTGTGACTAGTTCAAACACCAGCAACTGTACTGATCCAATGTCAAGTGAAAATGCAAAAAAGAGCTATCTTTATGAAGCACTGCTTTCTTACAACAACAACATACTCAGTATAATCCCACAAGTGGGATCTGAGGAGAGTAGTGCTTACACAAACATTACTCCTATCTTGGGAGGTAGAGAGATTGTTTCCGATAGAGAAACAGTACTTTCTTGTGATCAAGAAAACCAACTAATTTTCGACAGTAACTCTGTTCAAAGTGCTACTACTAGTGTGACTAGTTCAAACATCAGCAATTGTGATGATCCAATTTCTATTGAAAATGCAAAAAGGAGCAATCTTTACGAAACACTACTTTCTTACAACAACATACTCAATGTAATCCCACGGTCTGAGGGAGGTGACATTACCCCTACATTGGAAAGTAAAGAGGTTGTTTCCGATAGAGAAATAAGAGTACTTTCTTGTGATCAAGAAAGTCAAGTGTTTGATGATTTTAACACATACAAGCCTGATTTAGACATAAGCACATCATCATCATCTTTTACGCGGACTGAATTATCATGGGATTTCGAAGAATTGTTAGATATTCCTTTCACAGAATTTGAGGTAATGAAAGTGGAAAGACAGATATCAGCATCACTTTATGCAGTGAATGGTGTTCAAGATTATATGGAAACTATACATGAGTCTCTTTGGGATCATCATCATCCCCTTTCTTATTCTTGGTAATATTGTTCAATATTTTTAAGGTGTATCTATGTTACTATTACCTCTAGTAAAATATGTTATAATAATACATTTCTTGATTATTATTGGTCCAAGCAAATGCCTTTTGGATAAAACTAGTAAAATATGTTATAATAATACATTTCTTGATTATTATTGGTCCAAGCAAATGCCTTTTGGATAAAATATGATTGAAAAAATTAAGATATATATCAGAGCCAGGTTTCGATCCTGGGACCTGTGGGTTATGGGCCCACCACGCTTCCGCTGCGCCACTCTGATTTGTTGATATTATTTGGCAAATTTAATTTATATACCAATCGCCTTCATGTCAGACTATGGAATAGATGCCAGAAAAATATTCAAAGTTTGAATTTTTGATCGAATTCCATCTATTAAGCCTTGATATTTACAGATGATGAGAATCAGTATCAACCAATCATGTATCGGACACATTATCCCATAAAAATAGTAAATGACCCACACATTCTTCCTTTTTCTTTAAATAGAGAGAAAGTGATAGCTAAATTCACGTTTTAAAGAATTTCAAAAATCTTTTGGTATGAAAGTGACTTTTTTTCTTCAATAAAATTGGTAGTTCCCTTGTGGTATGATTGAAAGAAGAGATTTGGTTCTACAATTTCATTACAGCAGTTGTTATAATGATATAATCTGAGATCAATAAGAAATAACATATGAGATTTTTGTAGGGTTTTCTTCTTCAATTCAAATTCATAAATGGCATTATGAGATAAATTTTGAACTTGCTCATTAAATTTTTGAAGAAAACACAACAAATAGATTGGACTTAGCAACTGCAAAATCTGGAATCTATACCACAGAAACCAGTTTGGACGTCGATTTTCGTCAGTATTCCATCAACATATGAACCAACTGATATAACATATTACTGGGAATGACTCAATTGTCAATTATACTTGAGCCAGTACTGGGGATAATCCATTTGACAATAGAGTTATGCATACACATCAGAAGAACTACAGGCATTAAAGAGATTTTAGAGTGTCGGTAAAATCTAATTGTTAGCTCATATTACATGATCAACGTCAACCATTTTTGCCATGAAAATCACTTGACCAAATACCGACAGAACTATGCAAATCTCTTTTCTCAAAGTATAACAGCGAAATGATAGTTTAGCAACAACAGTATTATGATCTTATCCAAGTATTGCGGTAAGATGAGTTATCGCGCAAGGAAGCATCATGGGCTTTGTATTCCATGACATAGCCACCAGGAAGCTTCAAGTGTCGCTTGATTGAGTCTCTCAATGCCATCACAGCCTAGCAAAATCAAGACGATGTGAGTGTGTTTTACTAGTTTAGACTAATGTGGAATGAGTGGGTACGTATTAAGGATTACAATTAGCATACCTGCTGATCTGATGCATTACGATTCCATACACTCAAGATGTCTTCATTGAAACGAATGCTTAAAACAGCACCACATATGTTGTCACCATAATCGAGTTGATCACCTACCAAAGCAAGAACCTAGACAAGAAATCCATCACAGCTTAATAAGTTGACAGGAACACAAACATAATTAAACAACCAGTGACCCTGATGTTATGAGCATGATACACATCAGTGAGAGGCAATCGTAGATACGTAGACTGTCATTCCACATGATATTAACTCCATTTTCTTAGGGGGAAAGCCTATCAAAGTGGCTTACTACACCGGACCTTCAAGTGTCACCTAGGCATTGCACTAAAGTCGGGGCCTAGAACACCCCACCTCAACATATTTATTGCTAAATACTAAAGTTTGTTCCTATCTTTCCTTTTTCTTATATAACCAGGATACCCAGGCCAGCTCGCGTGCACCTTGACTAATTCCACGGGGTAGCTCTACCACTTACTCAGACAGGTACCGGGGACAAATGGGAAAAAATTACCTACAATTGCGAAAATTTGCATCTGAAGTCACATTGACCCTATATGGATGATGCCAAATTAGCAATTTTACCTTTTTGAGGATGAAGGGACAATTTTATTTACAACACTCAGATGCGCTGTAGTGATAAATGTGTGCTCATCCTCTCGTTCTCCAAAAGAAATATAATGATACAGAAAGTATTGGTAAACAAACATGATCATGACTCATGAGGGTAGCCTGACAAATCATTTTATGAGTTCACCAAATTACTGCTTTACTTGTCTAGTGAAACTAACCAAATTAATGCTGATCCCAACTGATGTACGATTGAGGAGTTGATTGATTTTCTTTTGACATTATATATGTGGAAACGATAACATCAATCCTACCTTCCAACATCTGTTTTGAGTAAATTCACAAGAAGCAAATACATATACTCCAAGATGAGAATACTTCAAACTGACTCAACTTTTTGGTTAGATACTGGGAATCTAAGGCAGCATGAAAAATCCAGCTACTGACAAAAAAATGAGGAGGAACATCAATGCAACAACACATTCTTTAGGAGAACAGATTAGAGGATACTGATGTAAAAGTCTGGTCAGAGAAGTCACTTCAGCTTCTTCTAGTGCTCTTTCTTCTTCTTCTCTTTTCATTTATATGGTAGACCCTGCTCCTTAAACCCCACATAGTCCCCCCTTGATAAGCAGCGTCTTTTCCAACTCCCCCCTTGATGAGGCCCCCGTCATGGTTGGAGATAGAGAATCCTTTTCACTAGACTATCCTCTTTTGTCAGCTTCTAGTGCTTACTTATGGAAACCTATGTGAGATTGTTTGCTAAGGGCATCTCAGCATTCCTCGCATAAAATGGAGTTAGAAATTTCCTCTGTTTAGGTATTAATGTTTTATATTGTCTGAAGCTTACGATCTAAATTTCGTCATGGCTACCCATAGATTGAGTTAAAAATTTATTTCTGCACTTAATGTTTTGTTGCCATAAAAGTCCAGTTAAGTTGACAGAAAACAACAATAGCAGGGCAGCTGGCTTACCAGGTCCTCCCAAAAACGTCCTGAGACAGCCTTTTTAAAACGAATTATCCACTTCCCACCATGGCAATTAGCAGAATCCTTCACAGACAAATATAATCAGGAAATTAACTCGGGTAAGAGATATACATAGTTAAGGACTTTAACAAAATTGAAGACAGAGAAAAGAAATAGTTAGGATGAGCACCAAAACTAACCTCCCATAAAGGACGAATACCCTCTTTGAAAAGATGCAAATCAGTAGGGCTGGGCAATGCTGATGGGCGAGCCAAGTGGCAGTAGCAAACCCAAAACCCTTCAACCTATGGATGAAGAACACATAATAGATTAAAAAGGCAGTCAAGTTCACATAAAGCCAAAAGACCAGAAATAAATTGACTTACAGTACTGAAATCAACAATTTTCTTTATATTGTCCTCGTACGATGTTTGTGTTCGAACCCCAGGTGTCCGGCGAGTGTACCAGAAAACAAACTTGTTCTGATCATGACAATGAAGCTAAGTGAGTACCAGAAGCACAATTCATACAAGAAAAAGGAAGCAAAAGATGAAAAGTAAACATGGCTAGAAAATAATACTGTGCTTATGGAACTACAAAGTCGTGTCATATTTTATTTTTTTACAAAGAGTGGGAAAATAGAGCACGATAATACGCTGCAAGCATATGCTAGTCATCAATTCTAAAATCCTCCTGGCCTGACTGGCACAGTGAACATGTTTGTTTTGGCCATCTCCAAAGAAGAAAAGCAGAAAATTGCAGGCACGTCACAAATTTGACCACCACTGTGGGTGTTGATTATTTTAAAAATAGAAGCTACTAGTAAAATAGAGAAGAAATGCAAGCATATTAAATCACAGGATCCTACAAGATCATCAGACTCTACTATGGGCTTTCAGGAAGTAAGCATCACTTGTATGGGATATATGATGCTCAAAATTTGCTACTTCATACTCATGAGCCTACTTCCAATTCCTGAATCTATTGCATTTACCGAATCTCTGGAGTATATTATGTATAAAGGTAAGATATTGATGCAGAATTCTCTCAGAAGCACTATGTCCAATCTTTATCACCTAAGATCATTAACTTATTTGTCCACATGTTGTATTTCCTTTCCCTAGTAGGAAGTGCCTTACTAGTAGTTTCAATGTTATGTATTTAGTTCAAAACAAGCCTCTGGATAAATTGATGTTCTTGCATAAATGTAATGACGTCCTACAACCAGTTTATTACTCCGTAACTTAAGCAAACTATATTTTTTATGACAGTGGTGTCCGAACCAACTTATGTACACCATAACTATTCCACCAATATACCAACTTAATAACATTTATTCAATAAAAAGTAGAACTTTCAATAAAGCAGTCACATCAACAACCTAACAGAAGAATAGTATGAACAAAAGCATACAAATTTGAACTAATCTAAAAATTATGTAAAATATATTGTAAACATTTTTTGAGAAATAGTCACAAATTCCATAAAACCCCAAACAAAACAACAAGTCTGAACAAAAAGCATAAAAATTTAAACTCAATAAACCTGAAAACTAAATATAACAAAATAGCTGCAAATCGCATCAAACAACCTAGGTTTGAACTTGATGAACCTAAAAATAAAATAAAATAAAATACTTTGCTGAAATAGCAGAAATATAAAACAAAAATGAAACCTTGAGAGGATGCAAGCCGGCTTTTAGGTCAACGGCGATGCGTTCACGATCCTCGGCGGCAATTGAGGGATCGATAATTAGGGATTGAGTGTTGTTCGTGTTCTTGTTATCCAATTCTTTCTTCTCCGGTGTCACTTCCATTTAGTTCCGGCGAATCTCCGGCGACAACTCTTGTATCTGGTTTTTTCGAAAAGAGGATTTTTCAGACTGAAAACGAAGAGGGATTGTATATGACTGCGGCTCCCCTTCTTCTACAAACGAATCGGGTTGTCCCAGACCCATTTCCACAATCGGGTCAACCCGGTACCAAACTAAATTGTTTAAAATCCAATACATTTACTTTAAAAATAATTATAAATAACTTTTATCTGATTCAAATTGATTTTAAAAAAAAGATTTTCATAGCTGATAGGTAACCAATTAATATAGCATATTTAATTACGTTGATTTTATATAATAAAAGTTGTTAGGATATAAGTACACATCACTTAAATCTTTTGCATTATTAGAGTTTGAATTTTGCATTTCTACTATTAAAGTTGTATTCAACTTTCCATCAATTATATTAGGTAGAAATTGCTTGCTACATGGTCCAATTCCATACATAATACAACCAGTAATATTTGTGTCTCGGTAAAACTTTTGAAATTTATGGGATAAATATATTTGTAGTCCCTTGACAAATATAGGTGTTTACATTATAGTTTATTCTGATTGAACATCTGAACACATGATAAAGTTGTCTAGTTTCAACTAAAATCTCCTTGGATGTACCTGGACTTTGAGAGACATAATTTAATTTAAAGTTGCATCCAAGGTATAGCTCAAATCGAGGTGTACTAATCCAATTAATAATGGAGAGAAATATCCATAGCTTGCCCAAATAGAATAGCCTTCTTATATGTGGTCCTATAGGAGTGATATTTTTCATGTAGTGTTAAGCTTCCACCTATCTACTATATCACCATCATAACAAAAGAAGAAGTTTCAAATATTCACTCTCCAAAGTGCAAGAAGACATCTTCCATATTGAGTGCCTTCTTTGAATAAAAATCCCACATTACTTGACCATCAAAGCCACTCTCTTTGACTGTTCAATCACGAGATCTCAGGTTTAAATTTCAGTAGACTTTGAAATACTAGGTGAATTACCTATTTATATATCCAAGTCTTGATGGATAAAGTTCGTTGGTTCTCTGTATTGATAAGAGACGCGAAGTGATCGAGAATCATGAGATTTCACGTTTAAACCCTAGTAGAAGTAAAAACACTAGGTGAGTTTTATCCTTTTTCCAAGTCTTGATGGATAAAATTAACTAATACTCTGTAAAATATGATACGGGAATCTATTCAACCCCAAAAATTAGCTCATGAAGGAGGATTTGCCCAAGTCCATATAAGAGAGACAATCAGTCCATTTCCAAATCAACGTGGGACTCTAACCCCTCTCTACATAAATAACTGTGGAATTAGTCGAGGTGCACACAAGCTGACGCGCAACTAGAGTGGTAAAATAGAATCAGGACTCCTCTAAATTCCAAACTATTTAACCTCTACTGCTCTAACTCCCCTGCTTTCATTCATTGAGAAAAAAAATGGATCTTCAAGAGTGGGAACTTCTTTCTGATAATGGACTTCTTGAAGTACTCCATGATGATAGAAACAAGTTTTTGTCTATGGAGTATGCTTCTGATTCCAAAAGAGTGCCAAATCAACTAGTAATTCCATTACTAATTCAACAAGAACCAAGTATACAAAAACCTCAAGAAGATGAAGAAGTTATTAAAGAAGTTATCACCAAGGTTCCACTTGAGGTAAACATGTTACCACCTAATATCAAAGTTTCAAACTTTAGATCGTGATCATCTCGTCTAAAAGCTTAAAATGGTTATCTTTTCATCCAAAGTCATTTTTCATGAGTCAAATTGTCTTAAATACTGAAAGTTTAAACTGTTAAAGAAAACGCTACTTTAGTTACTTATTTGTATGGTATCTTAACAGGATGAGGAAGATAAAAAGTCACAAGTTTTCTTCAAGAAAATGAAGGAAAGTGAATTTGAAAACATGAAATTGGATTCACCCAAGTTTAATAACAAGACTAGTTCTGTGTCTCAAATTGATTCAATGAGTTTCCCCTTTGAGGATAAAGTTGAAGTCTTGGAAGTTGAAAAGGATAGTTTGATCAAGAAAAGGGAAATTAATGAAGAGAACAATAATGGTGGAATTAATCTATGGAACTGGAGATTGACTGGAATTGGTGCTATTTGTTCATTTGGGGTTGCAGCTGCTGCTGTTACAATTTACATCTTTATTGGAAATCATCAAAAACAGAAACAGCATAAGCAGAATCAGAAGCTAAAATTCCAATTTTCTGATGACAAGGTTTGTGTAATTATGTTGTCATATTATTCTTGCAAATTATGTTTCAATATTTGTTTTTCTGAGCCGAGGGTCTGTCAGAAACAGTCTTTCTACCTCACAAAGGTCTGTGTACATCCTATCCTTTCTAGACCCCACTTGTGAGATTACACTACTGTCATTGGAAAAATCTCCAATTATCGTTCATTTTGATATGCCTCTTTGAATGCATTTCACCTCACTTATCTAACAAATTGTTCATGTGGAACTGCAGAAAATGAAGCAAGTGGTTCAGCAGCCTGCAACAAAACTGAATGAAGCAATTCGTGGAGTAAGAGGATCAGTTCCTATAACGAAGAAACACATCACAGACGTTGAAGGATTACTTTTACGCTCCTTAGAGCATATTCAAGACTGTTTATCAGTTTCTTGAATCATTTTTACGTTCCATTAGCCATAGTGGATCAAACAACGCGGGGTTTGCAGGTTCAACAGAACTCATGACTACCTCGATATTTAACCTTATATATATGTAAAACTATAATAAGTGTAGGTGAATTTAGATCTCAACTTAGAACTCACAACGTCTAAATTGTAGATCCTAGTGATTACTATACATGTTGTATATATATTGTATTCCAATTTCCATGAGTTTGTACTAATTAAGTTCAATTGTACTGAAAACTGGAGAGCGGTTCAGAACTATTTGAATACATTGGGTTTTATAGGTGCTTTTGTGTGTGCTTAATTTCTATGTTGCTCGATTTCTTTTTCAAACTGCTTTGATGTGCATTACTTGAGTTGAGGTCTTTCAAAAATAGTCACGAGGCTGGTATGTGTTACTTGAGTCGAGGGTGATCTTTGATACTATTTTGAAATTTGTGAAAGTAAACATGCTACCACATATAAAATTTTATGTTCTGTGTTTGCTACAGTATAGAACTTTTACATTAACAAACCATCTACAGCAAATTAATGTAACAACATATTTAGCATAATCCGGGTCTGGGAAGGATATAGTGTAAGCAAACCTTTACCCCTGCCCTATCCGTGGAGGTAGAGAGATTGTTTTCGAAATACCCTCAGCTCAAATCAGCAAATCAATGTAGTTATGAAAAAGGAAATATGGCAGTGAAGAAAACACAACAAACTAATACGGAAAGTAGTACACACAATAAACAACTGTTGTTAACATACATATCAAAACAAAAAACTACAAAATTATTCAAATTTCTTAATACAAAACTACAATATTCAACTTTTGATTAGATTATGTATTTAATTACAAACTCAGTAACTAAACCGAGCTATGAATTCCCTAACAAATCCACAAAACTGATAAACTTAAAATCCCGACTCTGCCTCATTCAGGTAGCCACAAGTCTGAATATTGATCATCTAATTCAGAATCAGAATCAGAAAGAAAAGGATTAGGCATAGGGAAACAAAAGAAAGTCCGAACACAGAAACTAAATCGACGAAATTCTTGAAAAGGAAACAGAAGAGAAGATAAAGAACTTCATCACTGCTCAATCTTTCTGTGTTGCCATTGCAATATTGAAAAAAATCTGCAGATAGATTTGCCACTGCCACAATCAGTTGAGTGTTAAAAACCATTCTTGCAAATTCAGAAAAACTCTAAAACAACTTACTAAAAATATAAATATATTAGACAAAAATTGTTGTGTCTTACCCTATTTATAGACACTGCACAATACAATCATTTACCAAGTAGAATACTATTTACTATTCCTGTTTCTATTACTATTATTATTCCTATTCTGAGTAGGATTCTTAAATCTAGACAATTTTTATTATATTAAAAATTACTGAAAACAACACAGATTTGTCAATTTAATTATTTACAGCCATTTGGAGTTTGGAGGCCAAGTGGACGGTTAGTGCTATTAACTTTTAGCAAACATTTTTTTTTTTCTAATGACTGCATTTTGCATGCCATTCTTTATAATTTTTATGATTGGATCAGCCAATAAAGTAGAAAGAGCCAGTAAATGTGTGACAAATCCTGGAAGTTTCACATCATTAAAAGAAAACTAAAGAATTTATTTTGACAATCATGGTAATTCAGACCAGCTTGTGGGCGTCTAGATTTGAACATGAGTAATTTTTTTTTTCTATGACAAAGAAAACCCATAGCTGCTACCCTTTGGTTGCGCACAGGAGTTTTCAATAGCTTGCAAACCACATAGGAGAGGTAACCTGCACTAGACAATTCCGTTGCGACGAGCTTGACCCAGAAGGCAAACCCCTTGCTTTCGTTGGCAAGGGGTTTCAAACTTGAGACCTCCAACATGGAAATCCCAAGTCCAAACCATTGGGCCACCCCAAAGGGTACATACGAGTAATATTTTTGTCCTAATTTAAACTTGAGACTTCATGTTGCTCGAGACTACTTCATTAACCATTAGGTCATCCTTAGGTGCTAAAGGAAACTAAAGAATTACTATGAAGTTGTCTGCTTCCATTTTGAAATCAGTCTATTTCCAGCATCATATCCATAGTGTGCCCGTTAATCCTAGTTAGCAGTTTCAGGTCCGTATCAAAATCACCAGTTAATCAAAGTTAACAGTCTCAGCTTCTCTGTAACAAGGTAATGATAGATATCGTCTAGCATCAAGATGGTCACTAGCATGAAGACTGTTCATAGAAAAGATAGATGAAAAAACACATCATTAAAGAGCAATTAGATAATCTTCCCCTCGGAAGTTTGCGCGAAAAAGTAACAATGGTGATTATTTGTCATAGAAATGTTACAGTAAACAGATGAGAATTCGAGATGTCGATGGTGCATAACTATGCAGCATATAGTTGTATCACATTTGACATCCTATGGACCTAGACACTAGATGAACATATATGTACCATCTAAAATTGATCATATCAAAAAAGCACATATAATGGTTGAAACAGATGGAGGGAACTAGACATTTTCGGTAATTCCCTCTGGTGAGTCTTTTCTTGTTATCTGCAGCAAGCACGGTCAATAAGCTGCCAAAAAGCCTCCATTCTCCATATAAGAAACTACTTGTCCCGCCATCTCATGTGGTGTAGGAACTACTCCGTCTTTTAGTTGTAGTTCAATCTAACCAGAGAAGAAAAAGTTCGGAAAGAAGTTATTACGAGAAAACAGAAGGGAATTAACAATCTTTTGAAAGCTTAGCAGCAGCAGAAGTAATATAATACATACCTCACAATTCAAAGGTGGTTCATAAGGATCATCTATTCCAGTAAAACCTACAAAATGAGGTGCTAAAAATTCAATAAAATTTGATGTAAGAATACTAATAAAAGACAAAAGTTCGACTCAAATTGTCAGTCCTCTGATGAACATCTTTCAAATTGGCGACTTATAACGACTATCAACTAATAGTGCCATGAAGCATGGCAACAAGAATTACTCAAACAGTTTAAATGCAAAATTTTAAGCAGAACAGCTGTTGACAGATGCAATTTATTATTTACAGTGTTGCAAATTTGTGTATCTAATAACTGAGCAAAGTAACTCCGTGATTACTCTAGTTAATCATCATTTGTAGGAATACAAAGTTTATACAGATGTGGAAGCAATATAGGCTACAACACACCTTTGATTTTACCCTCACGAGCTAGCTTGTAGAGGCCTTTTGGATCTCTATCTTCACACAGTTGTAGAGGCATATTCATAAAAACCTGAAAGTCACAAGAAAAGGAATGTTACATAATGCAAAAGATTTCTACAATAGATCAATGAACATGAGACTTGCCTCAATGAACTTTTTATCTGGCAATAATGCGCGGCAAGCATCACGATCCTTTCTGTAAGGAGATATCAAACTTGCAATGCAAATTAATCCAGCATCTGCAAAGAGATTTGCAACTTCCCCTGAACAAATTCACGGGTAGTACAGAATCAGGAACTACAAAATATTTACCAATACGTCTCATACCAACCAATACGTCTCATACCAAAACTGAGAAATATCTAGAATAATTCAAAATTTTATCCACAAGAAACTAAAAGGTTCCGCTCAATCAGGTAGCATTGAAGTTATCCAGAGACGCGCAGAGCTATTCCCACCAGTCGGGGAACAACTAGGATCTAACAAGGGTTTTTAAAAAAAGATGCAAAAAATGTTACATCTAGAAGCTTCCCTAATGTTAAGGAGATCCAACAGTTTATATATGTAGAGAAAAATTATCTTACTCTACATGAGTGTAATTTCCAGACAGAAGGGGTTCAACTGGGAACTCTGTTCCTTACCTTTAGCTCCATTACTACATTTAGACACTCCAATTCCTTGTAAATCAAAATGGGGAGTGGACATGAATGGAATGGTGGAAATAACCGTCACCTTTTTTCACATTTGCTTTATTTCATTGTTTCAAACCTCCCTCCTCTTCTCTAAGTGTTTACAAGTCGTTTGTGAACTTAAGAATTTGAAATAAGAGGTCCCAGAGAGGTTGAAGACTGTTCTTAAGTTAATCTAAAGAGACAAAGATATGCAACATACTATTTGCTGAAGTTGTCTCCAAATCTCTACCACAAGCATCTAAAAATCTCACCAATAGACAATTTATGAATACACTTACCAGTCCTACGTATATTCTCAGTCCGGCTTTCTGGTGAGAACCCAAGATTCTTGTTCAGACCATGCCTAAGGTTGTCACCATCAAGAACGTATGAAAGCTTACCCCTTGACTGCAATTCTCTACCTAGGGAACATGCAAGTGTGCTTTTTCCTGCACAAATTCAGATAAAATCTTGAAAAACAATGGCAAATGCATGTCGAAAAGGTGAGCATCTAAAACTTTTGAACCCCTTGTGGAAGGCATTTTCTTCCCTGCCTCTAAACACCATTTTCTCTTATTCCTCTAAACATAAGTACAAAATATACGAGTTCGCTGCAGCTAATACAAAAGGCAAATAATAAGTAACTGAAAATTATACTAACCTGATCCACTGAGACCTGTGATCCATACAACACATCCCTGTTGGTTAAGCAGCTTTTCCCTTTCCGCCTTCCCAACTGGATTTTCATGCCAGAATATGTTTGCCGGATTGCCCACAGTAGACATCAAGAAATAGTAACCTTTGATTTCCTAGTTACACATGAAAATGCCAGAGGTTATTAAGAGCACCATGCTAGGTCCTATGGGCAGTTAATCAGTTGCTGTATTGAAACAGGATTCTCGTGTACCAATTACTTCAGCACAGATGAAAAGAATGAAGATTTTGGAGAATGTAGGGACTTTTATGGTTTAGAACACCCTTTTCTCTTCTGATCTTTGAAATCTAATTCACAGATGAAGAAGTACCACTTAACATTAACCTAAGCATGTTATGATCCAATAAGGAGTAAGATAGTCCTGTCTATAAGAACGCGTTGACAAATCAAGTTAAAGGCATAAGAGAAGGGGATCACGACGGTACAAGAACTAACATTGCAAGATAGTCTAAAAAAATTCATCATCCTTGTTAAATTAGGGTGTAAAAGTACTTTGATTATAAAAGAAGGTAGGACCTTGTTGGATCTAGTGATTATGGCCTCTAAAGGACAGAGATTTAATCGATTGAAGAGTTTTGTATTCGTTTACACACTCAGTAAACAAAAGCCTACATGGACACCAATGTTATGCTTTAAGCCAGACAACAAGTCGTGCAACGTAACTATAAAACCCAAAAATCGAGTAAATAGCAAGATAGATAGGTACCACCTATTCAAAATTCCAAAAGCTATTCTTCATACCAATTTCTACCATATATCTGATGAGAGGTCACTCAGGGTTCAAAGTAACAACAACAACATATCCAATATATAGTCCTACAAGGTGGGGACTGGGGAGGGTACAGTGTCCCCAAACCTTACCCCTACATAGCCGAGGTAGAGAGGCTTGTTTCCGAAAGACCCTGGCTCGGGTAATGCATATCAAAGATTTGAGAAATGCTCTCAATATAATCACTTTGTATACATTTTCCACTTCACATACGTTATATTCAATTTCAAAGACGAGATACAACAACAAAAACAACAACATACCCAATGTATTAAGCAAGCTATCTAAGTTCAATAAAGAATATTAAGGCTCTTTCCTATTACATTTTCACAATTCATAAACAAAAAGTACATGTATCAATCAAATGTAGCTAACTTTTAGTTCCTAAATCTCTATTCCCCAATAAAAGCACAAAAGCTTCCCCACCCAAACAGACAAATGGGATCTTGAAATCTCTAGTGAAAATTAAACTCTCATTCTCTTGGTATTTCCATCAAAGATCAAACCTTTCCACAAAACAAAAAATACCCATCATAACAAAAATCCAAAATTTCCCAAGAAACCATTTTTTTTTTTAACACAATTTGGAGAAACCTAAATAGACAAGTAAAACAAGAATTCAAATTTATATCACCCCTTAATAAGAAATCAAACAATCTAAGAGATCTAAAAGAAAAACAAAACATATGGCCACAGAAAATGCTCATTACCTGACAAAGAAGAACCCAGAAAACTGAAATTACAGGGAAAAAATGAGCTATGAAAGAGCAAAAATATGAATTTGGAATTGGGAATTTGTTGTTTTCTTCAACATTTTATGATACAGATGAAAACTCTAAGCCGTTACTGACTGAGTTGTATTTTGACACATGTCCTAATTAGTTTATGAAATCATAATTCGCCCAACCAATTAGACTACTTATTTATTAATGCGATTCATTAAAAAATGTATTGATATATAACTCAAATTGATTCATAAATTCTTTTGTTAAAATACTTTTAATATGTTATAGATAACTAGATTATAAAGAAAAATATTGATTTTATTAAGTATTACGGTATAAGATTGTAAAAGAAGCAAATTAAACATGTAAAAAATAGACGAGTTGGATTTTGACTCAATTTTTTATCCATTTTAAGTTAATTTATTTCTATCAGAGTAATTTTTTATAATTATTAATTTACTTATTCATTAACTCAACCAATCAACTCAAATTTAGCTCAATTCATCTATTTATCACATCTAAGTGTCGTATTAATAATCTATTTTTGGTGCAAACTAAATACTCCTAGGAAGAAACTCAAGTTAGAATCTTAAAGTTTTTTTTTTTAAGTTTCTAGTTTCGTAAAGTGTATATGTATATACACTACATATACACTTTTATTGTATATTTTGTGTATGAGTATGTATATTATATGTATAGTCTATAGATTAAATTTATATTATCTATACATTGTACACTTATTTTATAAATTAGATAACCCAAAGGCATTGAACAATAATTTTTCTTTTTCCATAAATATCAAAAGATGAAATAAATTACCAAAACAAACCCTCAATAGAATGGATCTCAACTTTGTTCAGGACCAATGCAAGTTTAATAGGGGAACTTTCACATATAGCCACTCAAAAATAGTCTAATTACTCTTCATAGCTATAGTTTGATAATTACAATTCGTAGCTACATGTTATATGGAGGAGAGAGGCGAGCGAGACTGGGAGAGAGAGGAGAGAGGCGAGAGAGAGGGGGCAAAGAGTGGAGAAAGGTGAATTGTATATGTATATAGGTTAGATAATTGTATATTATACATATATATTTGTATATATGGCAAGAGAGATTGGGAGAGGGAGGAGAGAGGCGAGCGAGATTGGGAGAGGGAGGAGAGATGCGAGCGAGATTGGGAGAGGGAGGAGAGAGGCGAGAGAGAGAGGGCAGAGAGGGGGAGAGAGGTGAATTGTATATGTATATATGTTAGATAATTGTATATTATACATATGCAATTGTATATATAGCAAGCGAGATTGGGAGAGGGAGGAGAGAGGCGAGCGAGATTGGGAGAGAGAGGAGAGAGGCGCGCGAGAGAGTGGGAGAGAGGTGAATTGTATATGTATATAGGTTAGATAATCATATATTATACATATGTATTTGTATATTCTGACGAATTATACATATACAAACATGACTAATTATACAATCTTGAAGTCAGCCCGCGTAATTAATGTATAATGTTAGTCGTGAGTGGTGATTATAGCAAACTATAGTTATGATGAGTAATTAAGTAGTATAAGTTTGCTTAACCGCGTAATTTTCCCCGTTTAATATGGGCTACTTAAGCTGGGGATTTACTGGACTGACAAATATTCAAGCCCAAGTTAGCTCAAATCACTGAAAATGAACACTGAATTCTAATATGATTTCATCATTAAAAATCGAATGGGATCGATCGAATTCAATAGTCTTATTTAGAACCTGTACTTGTAGGAGTGTAACTATGTTATAGTCAATGTGTCCAATTGGACACCCTTCATCAAAAAATAACATCGTATATATAAGTAAAATGATATACGAAGTGATTAAATAACATATTCTGGACATCCTTGACAAAACAAAATGTTGTAGCCCAGTGATTTTAGACGCTTTGAAAGAGCCTTAAGGTGCTCACATGTTTGAATCTCACAAGCTCTCCTTTTTTTTAACACCTTTCATGAAATTCCTAGCTCACGTGTTTGAATCTCACTATCTCCCTTTTTTTTGGATACCCTTCATGAAATTCAACCAGTTGTGAATTTCATGCAACTAATTAATCTGAACTTGTCCCTTTCAACACCAACTGCCAAAAAGAAAACACTTATAACATAAAAATCATACCACATTTTGTCTATGATATTATTTTTTTCAATATTAGATAGATTGATTGGTGTCCAATAATTAATAATATATTAATTTATACATGTAATGGAGTTTTCTTGTCCTTTTTCTACCTTATTTCTTTCTGTCTGTAGGGGACACTATGATATAATTCAGTATATTTGCTTAGTTGTTCTTGTTTTTAACTTATATGTTAAAAAAAAAAAAAAAAAAAAGAGAGAAGAGAAATGTATAAAAGTTGGGTTGCATTTATATTAGAAAACAATATTATTAATTCAATTATAATTTTATGATATTAGTATGAGGTTGATGTAAGAAATTATAATAATAAATTTTAAATGTTGGATGTGCTTGGGGGATGGAATACTCTTTCATTCCCTTTTAATGTATAATATCTTTTTTTTCTTTTTATTTAATATTTGATATTTATTTTAAGGTATCGATTAATTCAGATTTATGTCACATATAATAACAATTGAAGGGGAAAACTTAGGCTATGAAGACCCCTACCCATTTGGTTGGGATCTAATAATTGCTTCAATTGCCTTCTCCATACTAAATGTGTTTTTAGTTTAATTTGTTTTTTATTTTTCATTGAATTTATATTAATGTATTAAGGGGACAAATAATCATAATTTTTTTTGCTGAATGTGGTTCATAATTGATACCGGTATAATGAGGTATTTTTGTTGAGATTTACAAATTATAATGTTTTTTTCATTATATCTAAATTAATGAGACATCAAAATTTGACGTCTGCATCTTTTTCTAGCTGAAGATAGACAAAAACAGAAAAATATAGACCTTCAATCAATGGTTTTCTTGCGAAACGATTCCCCAACTCCTAAATACTTCTCTAAACCTACACATAATGGGAATTAATTAGCACACTATAATTAAGCTTCTATGTGTCCGTATAAAACAAGATCCTTACAAATGTTTTCTGATTTTCATGTTTGGTCGGTCAAAATATTTTTCTAGAAAAATATTTTTTTTTAATGAGGAACACAACTTTTTAAATCAAAGTACAGAAAATAATTTACTTAAGTGACATATTGTAAGTTCATCATCTCTTCTCGACCCACCCAACACCCCCACCGCCTCTCCTTGACCATCCAACCCCCGAACCCCACTCCCCACCCCATCTGACACTCTCATAGTACTTTGCTAGATAACATATAAATATTTTGAAATAATACATTTTGCTTATTAAATAAATAAGAAATCAACCTATTTTCCGAGGAAACATGATTTTATAGAAACATATTTTTCATAAAAATATTTTCCTCCGTATCTAACACAACTTTATCTCTGACTTATTACACTTGTGCTCATATATATAACATAACCAGTTATATATATATATATATATAAATCTCATGCCTATGTACCTAATAATTGGGGGAAAAAAGAAAAAGTTATATAAGCAATGAGTAGTACTTGAAGATTAATATTCCTTTTTATCCATTAGTGTTTAATTAATTAATTAACACCAATATCAGACAAAACTGACTATTTTAATATATGAATATAAAATCCCTTTAATCCAAAAAAAAAAAAAAGGAATGAATAATTTTGAATTAACTAACAACCTCTCATAATTAAAGTGGCAAAAACATGATTAGGACACCAAATTGTTTGGTACAAGGGCTAAATTTATGATTAAATTTAGTTTTATTGTCGGAAGTGAATTTAATTTATTTATTTTAATCAAACTTTGGATTATTTTTGTAACTTGCTTATCACCAAACAGTTGCAACAATAATCTAGACTCATAATAAGCCAGAAAACATTGTTGATCTAACAATACAAAACAACTTTTCGAGAGATTTTGATTTCGAACTCTAACAATGAAAAACATCCTAAATAACAGAGTTTTTTTTAAAGAAATAAAACTAAATCACCTTTCGAACTGTCAATCAAGTTTTAGCTGATACAATCTTTTCTTTTAGACTTTTGGATATATTTTGAGCAACATAACTTAAATTACAAGGACTCTAATAGAAAATAAAAACGATATTCAAACTCTAGAAAAATCCATCAAAATTTTAACTTTTATCCATCCGAATTTCAGAAAATTTTCATGAAATTTCAACTTAAAAAATTCAAATTATAAGAACATTACGTTGAAATTCTATACTTGTCAGAATTTTTTATTATAATGAACAAGTAAAAATGAATCTCAGAATAATTGGATTACTTATTTTTCATTTTTAGTTACTCTTTTATCTTTTTGTAATCTTTAATTTATTCATTTGTTGATTGATAATTTGTTTGGTCTTTTAAGCTAATCTCTACCAACTAATTAATAATTTATTTGGGGTGTCCCTACTTGAGCCAACATAAAAAATCTTCCTTGATTTGCTCTATTTGATCCTTCACAAATCACAATAATGTGTGGCTCTTTTTTCCTTTTTGTGTTGTGTTTTAACTCATCTTTTGTCTCCAATTCAACTAACTGTCGGTGACCCCAATTAACCTTTATTACCATCTCGAGTTTCACTATCGCAGTTCGATATATAAAGTATTTTGTATTTATATCGAGTTTAAGAAGAGTTTTACCTTTGAAGGATGTTATTTAGACAATTTATTTTAATAGAAGTATTAATAGTTGTTTCCACGATTTGATTTATGATCTTTAACGACAATAATTTAGTTGCCTTGAGTATGTTTTTAGAGGCAAATGACACTCTTTGTAAATGTGTTGAAAGCCTACAACAACATCGGATCTAACGATAATTAACTCATGTTGGTAAAGGTATCACTTTTGTTAATGTATGTACTTAATACCGCTAAAGTTGCTTTTATAGTAATCATATACACAAATACAATTTTATTATTACTTCAAGACTGATCTCCTTTTGAAATTTTATTTAATGCTAATAACATTACAGTCAAATCTCTTTATAACAATGCCATTTTTTCTTATATTGTTTTGTTGTTATTATAATAACAAGATATTGAAAGTAGATTTTAAAATAAAACATAGACGTTAGTGTGAAATACTTTTTATACTTATAATTATCCAAAATTATATATTTATGCTTGTCCAACATATCAAATGACGTTATAGCCTTATAGGCTATCTAATTACATAGTAGGTGAGATATTTTAATACTTATTGTAGAGTTCGTGTGTAAATATATATGCATTTTACTTCATGTTTTGTCAAAATTCGATTTATAGAATAAGCATTTTATTTGTCTTGTCGAAATATCGTTTTATACAACTAGTAATAATATAAATTCTAAATATAATAGATTCCTTTTAGTTATGATATGGAAAATTATTGAAATTACAAGTTGTTCACGCCATAAATCAAATTTATATATTTATTGACTTTATTGCTAGCTTATGTAAATTTATTGTTTTAAAACAGTAGCTAAACACATTTATAACTGTACTTGTTTATGTTAATTAGTAGTTAATTATTCAACGACCTAAGAGTGTTATGTTTCCCACGCTAGTGTTTCTGCGTGGAGTTTCGATTAATTTGAATTCGTGTTAGACAAACAATGACCAGGATAAAAAATTTGTCACAATTATATTTTGAAAGTTAATATATATGTATAAAAAATAAATTTAACTAGTATATTCAATATGAATTTTTGTATATATTATAAAGACCATACTTGACTATATATGGCTCCGCTACTATGCATAAGCTCCAATATGAAGAGACAAATACTCTTTTAACTCTCTATCGAGTATCGAGATTCTTTTCATTTTCAGAATTCAGACTCTACTTATTCTACGTGAAACAAATTACAACAATAAACTTGTTAATTATTCAATGTACATGTAAGCTATATGTATTTAAACTTTCATTATGGAGAAAAAAATCTAAATTATTGTGTACAAGTTGTAACGCAAAAAATCTCACATTACAATATGCATGCAAAATACAGATGAGATTTATAAAAATAGAACTGAGGTCCCCTACCTATTATTACATGTTGTTGTACTATTTAGGTAAGTACAATATGCAAATTCTAGTAGCTAGTCGGTGAATGAAATGATCTCCAGACATATTAAATTTCGTGTCGAGTTAAACTAAGACAAATAAATTAAAGCGAGAAAAATATCTTCAGACGTTGATATTAACTACTTAATAAAGTCAACTAAAGTATCGAAATTGGTTGTTATTTTTGTGAGGGAAAATTAAATACAACAAAGTCTCATCAACATTAAGTACATTTATTATATATGTACATAGACTATCTAATTATAACATAATAGGTGAGCTATTAACACTTAAATATGAAGTTCATGAGTAAATGCATATGCATTTCACTTGTCTTGTCAATTAATGTTATGACCTATATATATAGTTAATTAGACGATATTTTATACAAAAAAAACTACTATAGTAGAGTAACATAAATTCTAAATAGATTGCTTTGAGTTATGGTATGTGAAATTACCAGTATTGGTCTCCCATGTTGTGTTCTGTGTTGAGTTTTGATTAATTTTAATTCATGTCACACAAAACAATGATAGTCAAGACAGTATATTTGTCAAGGATATTTTGAAATTTAATCTATATGTGTAAAAAGTTACTTTTAACTAATATATGCAATATAATTTTCTATAAATATATATTATAAAGAACACACTAGAAATATCACATGATCTTATGCCTGCACAGATAGAGTTTTTTTTCTTAAGAAACTAGAACTGAGGTCCCCTACCCATTCTTACATGTTTTTGTACTATTGGTGAATGATATGACCCCAAGACATCTTAAATTTCGTGTCGAGTAAAATTAACGTAAACAAATTGGCTCGAAGAGAACATTTGCAATTGATATTAATTATACTAATTATGTAATAAATATATGAGATATAATTAGACATAATATAATCGACTATAGAAGCGAAATTGATTATTATTTTTGTGAGGGAAAAACTATAATAAAGTCTCATTAACATCAAGTATATTTTTACTTAAGATCAAATTTATATTTCCGATCCCCATCTAGCTTGAAAGGGAGTGTTAAAGTATAACCTAACAACCACAAGTCATTAAGGTCACTCCATTAATTTAGCTTGTCCGGTTAATTAACTAATTGTTCGGTATAGTTAGTTAGATTTTTTGTTTACTAGTCGACCTAAATTGTACCCTTACTTTTGGGGAGGGACTTGGCCTCTGAACCGCATGTGAGACGAGTTCTTACCTCATACAACTTAACCTCATAAAGATATTTGAAGGTCACAAATCTTAGTCAATACTTGTGCATGAATTAATTGATTTTTCATGAAGTGGACATATCATAAAACTATACTACTTAATTAGAGTACATGAAATATATATGTTTGTCATGAAAATTGGTTAGTATATAGTACTCTTAGCTGTAAATTGGAGGACCCCTACAAGTACAATTAATTTTGAATCTACCAAACAACAAAGCATATTTTTTGGCAAGAAAAATAAAGTATAATGAAAATGAAAGAATAAGGACTATGGAATATCTTGAATATTAATGTTCATTAATTATTGGGGTCTTATTCATTTATAATTATGTTGGTAAGAAAAGGTCCATTCATTTATGAACTCATTTTTTACCCTTTGACCTTGAATAATTTTCTATTTTTTACTTAACTAGTTGTTCAACTTAATTAAATAAATTATTGAGAAAGAAAAAAGTATGGACATATGATTTTGAGTTTGAAATTCAATCACAACTTATTTGATTTACTGAATTAGAATTCAAATTTTATTATCTCCTTTTAAACTAAGCTAAGGCAAAAACTTAAAAGTGAATTATTAATAGATGTTCATGAATTAGAAGGCTTGGATCAAGAAGTAGCGATTTTCCCCTTATAATAGTACGAGTAAGAAAAGTACCTTTTTTATTTTTCCTTTAAACTTTTATTATTATTTTTAATAGAAGGGTAAAATATACTGACAAGTAAAAAATAAAATATCAAAGAATTAGGTGTAAGTGTAACTAACTACGGTCCAGGACAACTTTACAAGTCCCTACCTTCGGATTTTGCATTGATTGGTACCGTTGGTTTAAAAGACTCGTTTCACTAGTAATATTGTCCGCTCTAATTTTCATGATTTAAAAATATATTTACACAATAACTCTTTTGTGTAGTTGTGATCAACGATGTGAAATTTGTCTAGGATACTATCATATACACTTCATAAAGGACTTATCAACATCATCGCAAATTAATAATATGTGGGATCTTAATTCACCTAAAACGTCATGTGCATCTTCTTCAAAAACTTGCAAGCTTAACAGTTTAGGCATACTACATAAACATGACCCTTAACTTGACGTCAACTTGCAACTATGATCTTTAACTTTGGATGTGCACAAGTACACACTTAAACAGGGGCAGCTCAACATAATTCAAGGCCTAAAGCGAAATTTTAATTAGAGGCCTAAAATTTAAATAAATTTTATCTGTATTTATTTATTTTTCTAAATTTTTAGACGTAAATTACTCCTTAATATTATTTTTTTCAAATGTTTTTTTTTAATTATTATTTTTAAGCAAGACTTTATCAATTCAACATTGAAAAACATCATTTTATTGAGACAATTATTATATGAATCAATAATATAGTTCTATAAGTAATAAATTGATAAATTTTAAACAAAGAAGAGAGTTAGAATCATAGAATCTGATTCAAAAAGTTGATAACTTGGTATACCTTACTTTAGTATGAAAAGTTACGAAGAAATAAAAAAATATTTGTAATTTACTTTGTTCAACACTTTTTAGCTATTAATATTATTTTTTTCAAATGTTTTTTTTTAATTATTATTTTTAAGCAAGACTTAATCAATTCAACATTGAAAAACATCATTTTATTGAGACAATTATTATATGAATCAATAATATAGTTCTATAAGTAATAAATTGATAAATTTTAAACAAAGAAGAGAGTTAGAATCATAGAATTTGATTCAAAAAGTTGATAACTTGGTATACCCTACTTTAGTATGAAAAGTTACGAAGAAATAAAAAAATATTTGTAATTTACTTTGTTCAACACTTTTCAGCTATTGATTCATATTTTTGACAGAATATTACTCTAACTATCAAAGATTTGAAGAAATAGAGTACAGAAGGAGTTAAAAAGGATAAATAATGTGAGTGTTAGTGAAGAATATATATATATATACTTTTTATTATAAATAATTAATTTTTTTCATGAAAAAATTAAATATGATTTTATTTTAATAAAAATTTGAGGCCCCCAAAGGCATTGGCCTAAAAATTCATAGGCAAGAGTCGGCCATGCACTTAAACTTGTATAAAATTGAACAAATTGATTCGTCCTACATGGCACCCTACATGAAATTTTTGTGTCCTGCGTGGCATCTTACGTGTATTATGTCATGTAGGACATATGTGTCTACTTGTTCAATTTTATACAAGTTTAAATATTTATTTGTGCACACTCAAAGTTGGAGGACATAGTTGTCCGTTAAAGCCAAGTTTAAAGTCTTATTAATATATTATGCCTAACAGTTTATCAGTCATTCTCTTTGATCAGTCCTCATCGGCCCGGCCGGCACCTCTCCTTCATGAGCCATCAATTTTGTAACGACCAAAGGATAATCACCAAGCCAATTGTGTCATGCATAATTCATATTAATTAGTAACACCCCATAACTACCCTAATAATAATAATAATAATAATAGTAAATAACTATTTTTACGAAAGTAGGTAAAGTAAACACAAAAGTAAGTTCAGAAAACCCTTACAATATCATTATACTTGCCACCCTGCCATTTGAGATCTTTAAGAGATATACATATTGATGTCACGTACCATGCATGGACACAAAGCAATTTATGTATTCACAGAAGAATTTAACTTCTTATGTAGTACAATATTATTTTTTATATAATTACATCATTTATTATAAGTAAAATCGTTTAAAAAGTTGAAGAGTAAATCAATTTTTTTTGAAATATAATCTTCTATAACAATTTTGAATACATTCGAGTTAGATATGTTGACTATGTTTGGTAATCGAAGTAGTATCCAAGGATATGATCTTGAGCACAATATAATGAATTGATGTGAAACATAAGGTTTATGTTCAAATTCTAACAAAATAAAAAAATACTAGGCGAATTCTTTCGTCTAGTCACGCCTTAATAAATAGATATACTCAAAATTGCAAGTATTTAATAGAATTAGTAAACGTAAAACTAATTAAGTAGTTTTACAATATGATGAGTGTATAGATCAACACACTCATTCAAATATAATGATAATGTAAAAAAAAAAAAGTACAATAACCCCACCTCCAACAACAACATTACATATCACGTAAATGTACATAGATCTTATCATTATTTTACAGATAAATAATGAAAGTTACGATAAAATATTACTCCGTATAAACAATCTAACGAATCATGTACTCGTCTTAATAGATAAAACGATAATCGAAGTGTAACAATAAACAGAGTACACCCACCCACTCCTCCTTACCCCGCACCCCCACCAAAAGAAAAACACCCTGCGGCCTGCGGTTTTCATTCTTCTATATCTCTGTGACTCTGTGTGTCTATATCTATATCTATATATATAATATATATTATACCCTTGTCTACCTGTTCTTTTCACCATTCTCTTCTCTATCCTTTAATTTCTTCAAAAAAATTACAAATCAAACACAAAAATGGCAGCTGCTGCAATTTCTACAATCTCAATGATCGATTCCAACATGG
Organism: Solanum verrucosum; assembly: GCF_900185275.1. Taxonomy (NCBI): domain Eukaryota; kingdom Viridiplantae; phylum Streptophyta; class Magnoliopsida; order Solanales; family Solanaceae; genus Solanum; species Solanum verrucosum. The sequence goes on from NW_026020420.1 coordinate 1,267,112, forward strand.
AAGTTGACAAGTTAACATACGAAATCTTCTCCATTCTCGAAAATAAGTTCCTCTTTGGCTACGATAATGACCCAAAACTTTCTTCTGCATGCAGAGATAATCTCAATTTCACAACCCCATTCGCCGGAAACAAAAATGTCCCCGCCGGGAAAATCAGGATTCTCTCTATTGACGGAGGTGGGTCCACTAATGGCATCCTCGCTGCTAAATCTTTAACACATTTGGAAACAACCCTTCGTCGGAAAACCGGAAAGAAAAACGCCCACATTGCTGATTTCTTCGATGTAGTCGCCGGGTCCGGTACCGGCGGGATCCTCGCTACACTTCTCTTCACTCGTGGGAAAGATGGGGTTCCTCTTTTCACAGCAGAGGAAGCTCTGAAATTCCTAATCGAGAATAACCGGAAAATCTCTCGGTCTTCTTCAAATGGAGTTCTCCGGCGTGTTTTCCGGCCACCAGTGAAGGTGTTCGGAAACGTGTTCGGCGATTTAACTTTAAAAGAAACTGTAAAAGCAGTTTTAATCCCCTGCTACGACCTCACCACAAGATCACCGTTCCTTTTCTCCCGTGCTGATGCTTTGGAAATGGACGGCTGTGATTTTAAGCTGGCAGATGTATGTGGGGCCACAATTGCTAATCGTACGGTGGAAGTGAAATCAGTTGATGGAAGACGAAAGATCACAGCCGTTGGTGGTGGGGTCACCATGAATAATCCAACGGCTGCTGCTATCACTCATGTTCTTAACAATAAACAAGAATTTCCCTTTGCTAATTCAGTTGAAGATTTGTTAGTAATTTCACTGGGCAACGGAGAATCAGATTCCGGCACCGGAAACATGACGTCATCACCGGCGGCATTTGTTAAGATCGCCGGAGATGGAGCTGCCGACATGGTACGTAAACATTTTTTTTGGCTCATGCAAATTATGTTGGTACTTCACCGACACACGATCGTGGTGAAATAATAAATATTATTTATTCAATTATTGTTAATTAGTTGGGTCTCAATACGAGTAATGAACATAGAATGAGAGGCCAAAAACAAAGTTGGTACTTTGGAATTAATGAGTTTTATTATTATGGGACCTTGAATTACTTAATTTACATACTAAATGGTCCACTAAATCTTTTGATTAAATAATTTACCTAACTATATACTAGTTTATTAGGAACTTTAATTTGGAATATTAGGTAAGTATTGCATTAAGTATAAACATCGAGAAAAACGAGTGTATCGAACTGTCTTTTTTTTTTAGGTTATTGTTTATTAAATATTATCATCGATGCTAGAGTTAACTCCTCCGAGCTTCAAATATGGGAAAAGGAACTTAGTAAGGTAACAACTAATATTATTACGTGACAACTTATGTTCATATCGGTCAATCATGCTCAATACAGTTATTGTCCTGGCTATATTATATCTTTTGTTTATTTCTTAATGATAATTGACTTTCAAGTAAATTGTATAAATATTTTTTATATCGTCAGTTTACGTAGACTAATGTTTTTTTGTTGTTACTTATAACAAATGCAGGTAGATCAAGCTGTATCAATGGCATTTGGAGAATTTAGAAACAATAACTATGTTAGAGTACAAGGAAATGAAATTATTGGAAAAAAACACCATATGATAAAAGATGAAAAAATGAGAAAATCAATTGCAATTGCTGAGGAAATGCTAAAGCAGAAAAATGTGGAATCGATATTATTTCAAGGGAAAAAATTGGTGGAAAAAACAAACTTAGACAAATTGGAAATATTTGCAGGTGAATTAATCAAAGAAGAAGAAATGAGGAAAAATAGTATATTATCTCCAGTTGTTTTGAAACAATCATCATCATCTCCAAGAACATCATCTGCAACAACTTTATCGACTATTTCATCGTGTTAAATTAAAATAATACGAAAGATCATTGTATGCATCATGATCATATATTAGCTCGATTTTAAGTTAGATTAGTAAGACGAGTTAAGTTAACTCGTTGAATCAAGGGTTTGAAGCCACTCGCGATGAATGATATAATCTTAAACATCCGAGTTTGCGCTTAAGTTTTCAGTTTATTTATTTTAGGTTGATTTTGTTGTAAAATGTAAATTTAGATTATGAATCTTGATGAATGTGTGTGTATTTTTGTTGTTAATATTATGAATATATTGCTTATGGTAAGCAGTAAGCACTTGGTGGTAGTAATTTGTATGTTTATCAACCCTAGTAATTTTAAAGTAATAATTTAACGTTAAAATACTCATTTTACCCTTTTAATGAAATGATTTCTAGTCACACATATATTTGTGACTTATTTTAAATCACAAGTTTCAAAAGTTCTTAAATTATGTGACAACTGACAAGTCAAACTAATTCATATAAATTGAAATCTAATTGTCTCCTTCAATAGAGATTTTATTTTAAGTAGATTAAATTTTTATTTAGAGTTATTATTAACTTGAAATCTAATTGTCTTCTTCAATAGAGATTTATTTTTAGCAAAATAAATATTTCTTTTGTTCCAATTTATATGAGTTAATTTGACTTGACACGTAGTTTAAGAAAAAAAGATAGACTTTTAAAACTTGTGATCTAAAATAAGTCACAGATATTTATGTAGCTAAAAGTCATTTCATTAAAGGTAAAATGAGCATTTTGAAGTTAAATTATTACTTTCCGTGAAGCATCTTATCATTCACGGAAAATGATTCAAAGAAATACATTGCACCGTCAGATTCATTTTTTAATCGTATGATCGTTTTAAGCGATACATTGGACCAAGAGGTCACAAAGTCAAGTAAGACAAGACTGCATACAATAGACCGAATGTGATTTGAGGTATTGGACCTTTTCCACGCATCTTAGGTGGAAGACGAAGAATGCCTCCTCCTACATTGGGCAAGCCATCAATGAGATAAAGAGAGATCGTTGTTGAAGGGCTAGAATTCTAACCTAATGTCAGGATCTACGGGTCAAGGTCTATGTGTAGGATCCTAATCATAGGGTCAGACGCAGATAAACACATTGAACTACCCATGTTGTTGAGACTTGAGAGCCCTCAAAGCCCAAGCACAACGAGAGTGTTCTACTACTTAGCTAATAGTCCATCAATCTTTCTTTCTACTACAATGAGCTACCCATGTGGTTGAGAGCCCTCAACGCCCAAGCACAGTGAGATCGTTCTACTACTAAGCTAATAGCCCATCAAACTACCCATCGGGCAAATAAGAGAGCTTGGTGCACCGAGCTACCCTCCTCCATACATGGTTTCAAAGCATGCTTTATGAAAAGATGGCGCATCAGTCTTCTTTTTCAATTCCATAAACGTTGCCTACTGGGAACTGACCAGTAAACTGACTAACAAGAGGCCTAATTGTTAGTCGAGTCGATAGATCATGGCAATCAATTCGATGTAGTATGGTTAAAATACACCTTCCAATTTAAAGGTATCAAATATTTTTCAGCAATCAACCATTTCTTTGCCATAATTGCCAACACTAGAATAAACTAGCCAGCATGCAGCAGCTACATTAGCTCAGCAACTTCTAAACTTTAGTTTAACTTTTCCCATTACACAGTTGTACAGTACAACAAAAAAAAGGATTTTACATGAAGAATCATGAGGGGACTCACTTCGGAGGCAATCCAACAAGACCAGCATTCATCCTCCAAATCTCTTCAAAGATGAAGTGACTAACGATCGTTGATCGTCAATAACTCAGCAGACAGTTCGACCATAGCAGATTGATGCAATGTAAAGATTTTTGGACCATTTTTCCTGACAAATGAATGGAAGCAATTTGAGAGTAGAAAAGGAAAGAACGAAACGGTACATTCATAATAAATATGCAAACTGCATTGTACAAACTCCTGTCAAACGGAACATCAATTGTTTTATAAACATAAGACACCAATTTTCACAGTTTTTTTTTTTTTTTTGAACTTGGTAACTTCAATTTTCACAGCTTTCAAGAAATCAAATTCCTTCAACTATTTAAATTCAAAACTTTGATGTGACATTTTCTCTATCAAACCAACTTTTTAGCCATCATTTTCATATTTTCTCCCATGACTAATACAATAAACAAGCCAAACAAACATCCTAAATTACGGGTCCAGTCAAAGAAACGTCTTATAAATGGAACAGAGGGAGTAAGTGGTATATTCCATCAAAACTTCTTTTGTAAGTATTCCACCTGTTAGATTTAAGGAAAATCAAGGCAAACAGGAAACATGCAAGGGTATGAAAAAGAATCGTCACCTTTACATGGGTACTTGGGAAGGCAGATGTCCGCAAAGTCTCTTGAGTTTCATCAATCATTTTACGCCTTGGTATGCTCAATATGAAAGCTGCTTGATCAGCGGTGGCAGCCATAGAAGTTATTCTAAACCCACCTTCCCACCGTCGATGTATTCCTTCACTTGGGTAAAGGAAGTCGAGTTCAACAACCTACAAAGCCATCTTCTTTAAGCCACTATTGTTGAGGAATTCAAGAAATGCAGTAAAGTGACAACTGAATGAAAATAACTTCACCTGTTCTGCATATCCAGCATTTCGGGACATCACCACACCCCATCGATTGCCAGCAGTGGTCATTGATGTTACATGGAAACCTTCTTTCCATTTTTTGTTTATCCATTTAAAAGGAAAAGATTCACTTACTTTGTAAGACTGTTGTGTATAAGGAGTTCCTGATTCATTAAGCATGGAGAAATTAATAGATTGCTTATAAAACAATCAACAATAACCATAATCAAGTTGATTCACAGCACACCTATTCGTGGTAAAAACATCTGCAGTGGATAATCTTAGCAACAAAATACAGCTCACCAACCAAAAATACAAAAAGATGGGTAACCAGAAATAAAGCCATCCATATATTGTAGCTCTAACACCATTCACATATTGTAGCTCTAACACCCTTATATCAGCTACAGTTGCCTTGACCAAACCAAAATGTTCTGAGGCAGCAATGACAAATAATTATACAGGCCAGTCATTAGCTTGTGGTCTCAACTTTATTCTTCTTTGTAACCAAGATATCCCATATGAGTTAGCTGGTCCAACCCCAAGTGTAGGTTCAAATCATGGGGGAGAATGCACCCACCTTGCACCCTTCTCCAACTTAAATACCATGCTTCATGTCAGTGACAGGGTTTGAGGTTTGAACTCATGACATGCGTCCAATCCATGCTTCCCAAGATGTGTCCTTACCTACGTCCCTTACCATTGAACCATTGCCTCCAGGCTAGTCTGTGGTCTTAACTTTCCCTACTTTTCAGCAGCTAAACAATGGAAAGTGGTGGTAAATTGCTATTTGGTATTCTAATTCTACAAGACTGCAACTCACATCCGAAAACATCTCATAAAAATCTGAACTATGGAATAGGTCCGAAAGACATGAGTTAATCATCAGGTCTACCCTTATACAGGGCATATAATTCTACACTTACCGATGTTTATAAGCAAGAGAACAAACCACATGAAGATCCCTATTGTTCAGTATTAAAACCACATGAACATCCCACTTCACCTCCCGGTCACTCTTGTACCAAGAAACCTTCTATGCTAAAGTTTTATAGATCAAGTAGACTGAGCCGCAACATCCCTGTTGTTCATCAGAACCACATCACTTGGCCCCCTTTCCACCTTTCTTTTTCTATTATCTAATAAAGCTACTTAGACCAACCAGCAGGTATGACCACACTCTTAAACAGCAAAAAAAAATCCACGCCTTTTTCCAAACAGAATTACTTTCTATTCCATCCTTTGCCATTTGACTGAAGACCAGATCTGTGAAAGGCTAGTGCACATGTGCAACAAAGTAAAAGAAACAATTGAAGGGCAGGTAACATGAAGTTCAAACAAGTTACAGACTTTAACTTAATCTGTTAATAATACTTGGGATATTCTCATAGTCGCACAGTATATACCATATTCAATCTAGTTATTATATGATGGTTTTGTTAAGCACAGACTTCTCACTAATAAAGAAATTTCCCACCAAAAATAGAAAGATGAAAACCATATCATTCCACAAGGAGAAGTCCATCAATTGATCCGTCTGTAAACACTTCAAACAGTGAAGAAAACAGATAATTTTTCCTTTAATATCTAACCTTTGGACATAACGACTAAGGAACTTCCATTAGTTGCACCAGCTATTGAGCTGATGTAGTAGTTCTTTTCCCACTGTTCCATAATCCAATCCTGATAAGAACAACAACCGAGTCGGACAATTGTTTGAGTATATAACCTATGAAAAGAAAAGAGACAAAGATAATCACTGAATATGAAAGCGCAAGGTGATTGAGATGCTAACCTTATGGAGGAAGGCAGCTGAAAGCTCGTAAACCTGAGAAGAGAAACCGGTTCCTGCATCCATGATTAAGGCCCACAGATTGGCTGCTGAAGCCACACAGCTGATGTAAAGACCATCTTCATTTCCCTTGTCTACATGCTGCCTAAGCCTAGTGTCGGCAACATTGTAGTGGTACCTATAAATTCATCATGATACTTTTCTATCAGCAACTCATACTATTATGGAATCACATTCATTAAGAAGATAATTTAACATGAATATCCATGTTCTATGTAATAAATACTCAATTCATGAATAGCTCACGTAATCCCGAAAGTGTGATAACACTTTAAGTCCTCATATGTAAACCTACCAAATCAAATAGTTTATACAAGATGTAGCCTGTCTTACCAGATCCTATAATATGATTCATTGAAATAGAAGGTAGAGGTGCACCAAAAAGGTTGCACACAAGGGAATTCAAGCACTGAGGCACCTCTTTAAGGAATTATAATAATGACCAGATGTGTTTTTTGTTTTTCTGTTTTGAATTAAATGAATGACCGGACATGTTTAAACTCATTATCACACTTTCAATTCTAGCAACTTACCTCTGCTTCATAGGACGTCTTGCATTATAAACAGAAATCCATTGTGTTGCCGGACTACCTAATCGTACTTTTTTCTTTGGTTGCTCGTCTTCCTCCAAGTTTATAAGCAACCTTCCCCGCTTCTGCCCAACCTGATTAGACAAGAGGTAACAGGTGAGTGAGAAACCAATATCGTCGTGCAAACACGTACATGCATGAATATGGATAGAAACCTTGAGAGCTCCATCAATTCTTATTGGCCGTAGTGACGTGACTGGCTCAATAAGACTCTCAAAGAAAGAGATAAGCTTGGCATAATTTGGTTCCTCATCAAATTTCATATTTGTCACAGCCTCAAGGAACTGCTTGAATGGTGCCGGACAGAAACAACACATCAACTCCGGGGAAGTGGCCATTTTCTTCTTACAGACAAGAAAACTCTTGTTGTCACCCTATTAAATCCAAAACAACAAATAAAAAAAAATCATAAAGCTTCAAAAGACAAAATTAAACCACTAAAACAACTTACAAAAGCACGTAACAACCAACCTGATAGCCTTGCCACGGTAACCTTCCCTTTATAAGAAATATTAATGTGTATGCTAGTGACTCAAGGTCATCCCTTCTACTTCCAGTCCGACCCAAATGCGCATGCACACTCGCATATCTTATGGTGCCCCTGTCAAAGCAAATATATGAGTCCACATTTAATAGGGTTATTGAATTGTATGCCCAAAATTATTCAAGTTACATGACATATAAACAAACCTGAATATATCTGGCCTCTGGTCATATTCAACATGCATACCAGATGCTGCATCTTTCCATCTAGATGCTGCATTAACCAATGATACATTATGAACAGTACTCAAGATTAACATTGAATGAAAAGAAATGGTATTCTTTAAGGGGTCGTTTGGTAGAGCGTATTAAAAAAAATAATGCATGTATTAGCCTTGTGTATTACAAGTACCTTGTTAGGTACTCTTTTCCAACCTATGTATAACTAATGTATGCACTCTATTGTGTATTAAAGTGTGTATTACTAATACCATGAATTTCTAGGTATTAGCAATGCAATGGTTTTAATGCATGCATTAACTCAATTAAAGACCCAATTGCCCCTCAATACTTTTTTTATATCTTTTCCACCATAATAGTGAAGGGTATCTTTGTAAATAAATTTTTTAATGCAATGCATTCTATTTTTAATGCATCAAACCAAACAATGCATAAAAATAATTTATGTTAAAATTAATGCAAGCATAACTAATACATGCATTGCTAATGCAAGCATTGCTAATGCATGCATTGCTAATGCAAGCATTGCTAATGCATGCATTGCTAATGCAAGCATTGCTAATGCATGCATTGCTAATGCAAGCATTGCTAATGCAAGCATTGCTAATGCAAGCATTGCTAATGCAAGCATTGCTAATGCAAGCATTGCTAATGCAAGCATTGCTAATGCATGCATTGCTAATGCAAGCATTGCTAATGCAAGCATTGCTAATGCAAGCATTGCTAATGCAAGCATTGCTAATACATGCATTGCTAATGCAAGACTCTATTTAGCATTATTTTTATACACTCTACCAAACGATCCCTAAATGTAGTGGACCTACAAGCAGAATTGATCTGACATAGGTATTTCTCAACGTGTCATAACAGTTTGACAGGATCAACAATGTTTACATTAGATTATAAACAAAATAATATGTACACTCCAAGAAAAGGATGAGTGCTAAACAGAAAAGAAGATCATGATAATGCATCTTACCCAAACCGAGATCAATAAGATACAGCTTTTTCTCATCTTGACTTCCTGGCAGACCAAGTAGGAAATTTTCTGGCTTCACATCTCCATGCACGAACCTTAAAGTGAGAACAAAAAATTAGATGTGAAAAAATAGGCCATTATTACAACATGACTCTTGAGTAGAGTGTTGAAAGTGAAAGGGTGAAATAACATATGTATTGCTGGAAGAGATAACAGTTACCCCTTAAGGTGCAGCTTTTCAAGAATCGATATTGCCTCCACTGCAATGCAGGCTACCATGTTCGGCGACATCCTGTTGCAAGATTATTGATCATTAATTAGAAAGACATACAGGCTACAACATATGCATGCCCAAGAAAATTTATATGTCGTACGTTGTTAGTTCTGCATTCCTATGTATGTGCAGGAAAATCAATGTAAAAAGAACAAGTTGGCAACTTACGACTGGCCTAAAGAATTCCAGACATCCCACAAGCTGGGTCCAAGCATGTCCATGACCTGAAAAAAATTCCAGGAAATATCAGTAACACGAAAGTGATAAAATAAGAAATTCTTTTATAAAATGATGAAAACCAAAAGTTACCAAGATGTAAAAGTCTCCCTGACGGCCCTTAAAATGAACCCATGGGATTCCGTAGCATCCATTTAGGGTGCTGTCAAGAAAAAAAGTACACAGTGGGATAATAAGTAAGAAAACTGATGACTGAAAAATACAAAGAAATCACAGATTCTGAGATAGAATTCATGCTTGCTTACTTGTACACCTGCCACTCATAAGGAGGGCCATAGTTGCAACCTTTACTATTTCGATGCTCAAACTTTAATGCAACCTATTGAGAATCATTATCGCTGTATTATAATCCAAATAATGTCAGAAAGGCCCATAAAAGATCCACTATGTCATAGGAAGTACCTCAACAGCATCTGGTCCTGTTCTCTCAGTTCCCCCACTTGTTCTTCGACCAACATATACTTGCCCAAATCCACCCTTACCTAATTTCCTTTCCGTTTTATATACAGGAGAATTACCCACTTGCACCTGCATCCAGATACACAAACATTCTTCTAAGAACTCTATTTGCAATAGAAATTTAGCCCACATGTTATCATTAATGATGTGAAGGTATTTCACTTTCAAGGCAAGAGTTAACTTTAAGTTGTTTGTCAATTCACGTCATCCGTAAACAGTTAAGAACCCAAATGGAAAGAGACTTGAGAGCAAACAGGAAGATACCCTATCTGGTACAGGAGTTGTGCCTGCTTCTTCTTCAACTCCCATTACTTTGTCTGGACTTCCACCACCATCCATAGCAATCTTTTTATCTGCAGCACCGTCAACTCTATTAAAAGCTGGCTCGGCAACCCCAACAGGAGCAGCTTGAGGTAGACCCTCACACAGCGGCTCTGGGTCCAAATCTATCAATCTAATCCCCCTACCCCTACCAGCACCACTCGGTCTTCCACGTGTCCCTGAAGGCCCTTTTCCTATAGCTGTTGCATTACCCCTTCCTCTTCCTCCTCCACCACCTCTTCTTCTAGTTCTGTTCTGAGTAGGCAAGGCCAAGTTTTCCTCTTGGCCAACAGGTTGAGGGGCAGGCTGGAGATCACCAAGCCGTTTTGATCTCCTTGCTCCACTACGCAACTCCGGCATCGTCACCCATGCAAATCACACTCAACTCAGTTCTCCCACCTTGCCTTGAAAATCTGGAATCAACACAACATAAGACCCAAAGAAAGGCGGAAACAGTGTAACTATGAATGCAAGAATCCTCTATTATCAACAATGTAGACTTCAAATAGAAACCAATAAACAAAATACAAAGCACTCATTACAGGAAAGGCAACAGCATCTAAGAAAAATCATAGTTTCCATGTATCAAACATGATCTTACATTATAAATTCCCAAAGTTTTGAAGTAAAGTTCGAAACTTTTTACCCATAAAAGCCTAACATAAGAAGGTTCATACTTCATACATACTAAAAAGGGACCAGATATACAGATAAGGGCATCTTTACAATCAAAACAATCAAAAACGCCCACAAACAAGTGTGAAGTTTTCAAAAACTTCCCTTTTATTTCCAGACAACAAGTAACACTAAAAGTATGTATACAATCCTAGGGGCACAATTCCAACAGAAATGAAAGTTTTAACCTTTTTGCAATCAATAAAAAGCTACAACAGCAAGAATCATCAGTGGAATAAATTAAAACAAAAATCAAACCAATCAAACAAACAATCCCTAGATGGATCATCTTCATCCCATCACATATAACTCAACCGATCATCAAACAACCAACAAAAAATAAGCATTTTTGGCACATTTCACAGAACCCAAGAACCGAATAAAACGAACCCCATATATAAAATGGTACAAAAATCAAATCTTACCTCAAAAACAGCAAACCCCACAAGGATCGGTGAGAAATGGAACCAAAAAAATCAAGAAAATTGAAGCAAAAAGATAGGTTTTCACAGAATCGGCGATCAATCTCAGATCTTTCAGAGAAAAATCAAAAAAGAACCCCACATGTGTAGTTAGAAGAAAAAGGGGAAAATCTTATCGGTAGAAGAAGAAGTTGGTTTGGTGTTTAGCTTATATGGCGATAAGGGCATGAGCTTGAATGAAGGATGAAGTAACGTTACATTCGGTGAGGCAAAAAAAAATGGATTTTTGGGAAAATTGGATTGAATGAATGGAAATGAAATGGAAATAAGTAATAATGAGTGGGGGACTCTGTGTGTATGCTGTGCTGTATGTATTGTATCCTCTTTGTATTACCACTTTGGTACCTGTGCTGATAATCTTGATTAGTGTGTAATCTAATGTTAGTTTGTCCTTCTCTTATCATGGTTTTACTCTTAACCTAATGTCCGATGTTCACATTAGTGCCCGACTAAATTGGATTCATGTATTGTAGGGTTCATTTTTAGAGGTAACGCTCTAATAGGGTCCATTCTTAGTGGCTCGAAGTGATTGAAGTCTTAATTAAAATGTGGATTTATGTGTTGCATAGCAGTAATCTCAATGTCTTGTGTCTCTTTTTTTATAATTCGGTGTCTAATATAAAATTCGTGTGTTGCAAGGTTCATTTCTAGAGGCAACACTTTCTCAATAGGATTCGTGTGTTGCAAGGTTCATTTCTAGAGGCAACGCTTTCTCAATAGGATTTTGGTCGAAGAGATTGAGGTCTTATTAAATCTAGATTCGCACGTAGCATAACTCATTTCTGGGACAACGCTCTCAACGTGATTTCCATTCTCACGGACTTGAAGTGATTGAGATCTTATTAAATTTGGATTTGCGCATAACACGACTCATTTCTAGGGACAATGGTCTTAGTAGGATTCTTTCATTCTCAGAGCCTCGAAGAGATTAAGGTTTTATTAAATCTAAATTTGTGCATAATACGATTCATTTCTAAAGGCAACACTCTCAACAAGAGTTGGGGCTCAAAGTGATTGAGGTCTTACTAAATCTAGATTTGTGCATAGCAAGACTTATTTATGGGATCATCTAAGGGTGGGCATGGTATGGTACGGTATGGTATTTGAAAGTTTTGATACTGTAATTTTGGTATTCGATTTTAAAACATTATACCATTACCATACCAATTTAATTTAGTATGGTTCGGTATATTGAAGTTCGATTTCGATATGCTACGATATGATAAATTGGTAACCATAATTTGTTCAATTTGACTAATATATACTCATATAATAGAGTATTATGTCTTCGACTATTAAAAGAATGTCTCAATTGTATCCCACTAACTAGGGGTGTGCACTATTCGGATTAAACCGAATAACCAAACCAAATCAAACCGAATTTTTATTTGGATTGGTTTTTTGGTTTTTCGGATTGGTTTTGGATTAATAAATTACTTTGTTTGGATTTTTGGTTTGGTTTCGAATTAAAAAAATTAAAAACCGAAAAAACCAAATTATATATATATATATATATATGTTTAGGTTTAGAATTAAGTTGGAGTTAACCACTTTTGTCCCTTTTTGGTTATTGCCTTTCATCATGATTACATTTATATTTTATATTTGAACATCTATAATAGGTATACTTATAAGTATTGTGTTTTAAGTTTTACTTATGATTTATATTAGAAAGTATATTTAAGAGATTCAACATTATTATTTTGGTTATGTTATTAATTATTGACATAACCGAATAACCAAACCGAAAAAAGCTGAACCGAATAGAGGAAAACCAAACCAAACCAAATTTATTTTGGATCGGATTAGGTTACACTTTTACAAAACCAAAAACCGAAAAATCCAAACCGAATAGTGTAAAACCAAACCAAAAAACCGAATGCACACCCCTAATACTAACACATTACACATGTAAAAATATATATTCAAAATAAAGTACAAATAACTCCTTTTGTTAGTCAATTACATTTCAATCAACATAGAGTAATCAAAGTTTCAACTTCTAAACATTTAGCTTATACTTATATATGTTATTTATATAATTGTATATTTCGGTATGGTATTCGGTATTTCGGTATGTTATTTCTAAATATCAAATACCGTACCGAATAACAAAAAAAATTAAAATGTATACCATATACGACATCAAATACTATAATATCAAAATCATGGTATAAAAAAATTCGATATGATGTAGTTACTACTCATAAGTGCTCTTATCAAAATATTCTCTATCTCATAAGTGTAGTTACTACTTTAAACTTGAAATGTATATACTAATATACATATAAAAAATATTTTCAAAAGATTTAAGCTTTTACATAATATTATTAAAAGCATTATAAGTGCATAAATACTCTTAAATACTTTTTTGTTTAAGCAAGCTTTCAAAAGTATTTTTGGAGTATATTAATTTGTCCAAAAAATTGTTTGGCAAGTCAATTTAAGAAATATTTTTGTTAATGTTGAAAAATAATTATACTTATCTAATATTTCAAGAATGTTTTTGAAGGAAAAAAAAAAAATCTTTTTTCAATTTCTGAAAAAAGATTTTACAACTATTACTCAAAGTTTTCCTTTTTCTTTTTAAAGTCATTAAACACCTTGACTCTCTAAAATAAAATAAAATTGACTTCCCAAAAATATAGCTAAATAAACTATTAGAGTAATATTTTATATGTGTTGTCATGTACATAATACATTGAATGAATGCATTTCGACCGACCTCCAAATACTCTTTTTAAATATTTATTAAATAGGAAAAATAAAAATTAAGAACCTTAACCTAACCAGGCTTGGGCTCTAAATTTTAGGGTTGGCTCTAAAAATTGTAGGTTTGGTCTTTCAAAACAAAATATTTGTTTGTCTCCATTAAACTTTGTATTATTTGGTTTTGGGTCCCATTTTCCCTTTTTTAAATATTTAAGTCCACACATTCCTATATTAACTTCTTTTTTTGCAATTCCTAAATTAACTACACCTATGATATAAAGAAAGACATACTTTCAAATTTGTTATATAAATTTGTGTCTATATATAATTTCATTAAAAGTAAGTTTGTAGATAACAAATTTGTATCTATATATATAGTTTCATTAAAAGTAAGCTCGTAGTTGAAAACTTAACTATTTCGTGTATCATAATTTTTGAAACAGATTATATATATGCTAAAATAAGGAGAGTAACATTCTTTTCCAAAAGTGTGGATCTTGAAGAAACAATCTGAATATAATTGTTTTTCTTAAAATAATTAAATTATTCTTTTCTAAATTGTAATTAAATTGACTGATGCGATTAATGAAGTGTTTTGTATCGATTTTTTTTCAATTTTTATAATTTAAATTAGAAAACTTCAATAATTGCACCACATTTTTCGGTTCTAAAATCAATTCTAAAACTATTTCCAAATTCAAAGTCCAAATGCCACCTAATAATTATCGTATTAATGAAGAGACGATTTGTATTAGATGCAAATCAATTAATATTGAATTATTAGAATATCATAATTATGAGTGTAGTATTTTTAAAAGTCTTTTTAAAAATTAGTTTAAGATTTGTACTTCAGTACGACACTTTTGCAAATGTTTCGAAGCTTACGTCTCACCCTATATGAACGTAAATATCTTGTCTCATAGGCCCACCTTTTAAACACTGCTTTGAATTGCTAATTTGCTATATTGACAAGATAATCAAACACTTTTTATTATAATTACCAATTTGTTCATTTATCTTTCTCCCCTCAACTCCCAAAGTCCCAACCACACCCACACATTTTATTAGTTTTTATATATGTCCTTGTTTGTTAGTACTACTATTTTTTATTTACTTTTTATTATTTTTATGACGTTTCATAACCTCGTTTTTATACTCAAATGCCACCTTGATTTTAAATAGAAAAAAAGTCCACCAAATATGTTTTATCAAAGTATATTTGTTGAATGATAAGTGATTCAATTTACTTTTCTAACCTACAATATTATTTTGTATAAATAAGTAAACTATGCAATTATTCTTGCACGAAGAAATGGTCAAACAAAGTCATTTATAATTTGAATAGAATTTTATTTATTTATTAAAATCACTTGTGTATTTATTTAAAAAATACATAAAATCACAACAAAATTAGAGCTATTAGTTATAGGTTTGGTTAACAATTGGTCTCTTTTCAAATAGCTTATATATTTTTTGAAAATAAACTTAGATGTTTGAGATGTAATTTAAAATTAAGCTCAAAATTATACAGGATCTTAGTAACTCAATTGGTTGATTATTAGAACTTTTATTTGTTAGTAAATGTTCGATTCCCCACCTTTTGATATTCTAGAATCAGAGGAAGTTGTGAGGTAAACAACCATAGACATTCTTAATGGAAGCTATAGTTGGAGACAACGAGTATAATGCTCAATATAAGTTCTCCGACTTTAGGAATTTGATTTATTAATATGACATTATTGTTTGTTGGATGATGTAAAATTAATTTATTTGAATTAAAAAATTAAACAAAAAATATGCTATGTTTCAATTTTGATCTTTGTTATATTCAGTTGACTTAATTTTTAACATAGGAAAATCTTCATGGCCATCTGTTCAAATCAATATTTCTAGAAGTGGAATTTCCAATGGTGTTAAGACCCTCAAAAATCTTTACATTTTCTTATTAGAAAGTAAAAGGTGTGTAAATGAATAACTCTTTACTTTTCCAACATCTTTTATGTTTATTAGTTGATACAATTTTTTCTTCAACAAATGCTTATAAAACTATGTCATTGATGACCTTGTATAGTGTGAATACATACAGCATCATTCACATTTATTTTCTTCACCAAATGTGATGCAATGAATAAGACTACTCCTCACTTAACCAGATGTCTCGAATTTCAGCTCGAAATATTGAAAAATCCTTGATATAGAACACTCCCCACAAATGGAGCCCTACATGGCACAAATCCTGAATAATCAAGTTCCAATGCAGATACCGGACAACGAATGGAAAACCAAAGAAAGAAAAAACAGATATAGTTTCTACAATTTGGATACATTGCATCATTCACATATAAACCCTCTCAATTCCAGAATCAAACCAAGAAAAATCACATACACAAAGTGACAGCATTTCCAATAACAAAGATTATATTTTATGTCTAACAAAGCCAACTACAAAATCAGTTTTACCAAAAACCAGAATGCATTGTGTAAACCCAGCAACAAGTGTTAGATGAAATACGTTGTAAATGCGCTCACACTTCCACCCCTCCTGAGAGATTACAATATGATACAGGTTTCCTGTATCTGAATTTGTTTGTAACTTGTAAATAGCAATTACAATTTAGAAAATGGTATCATAATTTCAAAAATAAATAAACAGGCATCCATGTCTGTCGATATCACTTAAAGATCGGCTCTCCCTGGATATCTAGGGAAGGGAATGACATCCCGAATGTTTTCTATTCCGGTGGCAAACAGAATCATTCGTTCAAAGCCTAAACCGAAACCACTGTGCTTTACAGTACCATAGCGCCTCAGGTCCAGATACCACTCATATGGCTCTAGTGGTAGACCCATATCCAGTATCCTGCAATTAAAAGAAGGAAAATCTCATCAAAGTTCCATCATTTATTCATTGTCATTACCTTAAGTTAAATGATTTCATTTCGTCTTAAAAACAAAGAGTGCACCAAACAAACACTGATCGGATTCTAACAACCAGATGCATAGCTGTCTACTAGAAAGCAAATTTGTCTGTCATACCTTGATCTGAGGACCTCATAATTCTCTTCTCTTTGGCTTCCTCCAATTAGTTCTCCCACCTGCAGAGGAATGCAAACATTTGTTTATGCAGTGGCAGACAAATGTACTCATGCTATTGAAATGTAAAATCGTAAGGGGATGCTGTAAGGGCCACTGCAGGCAAGTGTATCTGTTCTTTGAAAAAAATACAGCTGATTCTTTGCTCTAATTAACTTCCCTGAAATGCTGAAGGCATGCAGTCTGGTCAGTCATATAATTTCTATCACGATATCCAAAATGTGGCTTCATTGCGTCAAGCAACAGTGTTTTTGATTTAGTTAGTTAACCAAAAAAATTACATTTCTTCAAGTACAACAATGTTGTATGAGATCAAGAGATGGCAACTCATACCTTTGGACAATATTCAGGAAAAGCTTTTCGGGAACTTATTAGAAAAAAGATTTGTAAATAAAAATGTGTTTTGATGTAGTTTTCATCAAGATTTGTATGTGGTCAAGCATATTTTTAAAGTCATGCAAAATTTCTTCAAAAATCTTTAATTCAGATGACCAGGTGCAAGATTTCAAAACATTTTCCACAGATATTCAGCTCCCCTACTGATTCTCTAACAGGAGATTCTACTTGCCATTGATTACATCAAAGCATTCATCTAGACGTTTTTGAAGTGCAACCTGCTTGTGGGTAAGGGAACCTGTCTTTTAAGACAAAAAGGTATTTCTTCCAGCATACCTTTGGTACAAGCAGATCCATGGCAGCAACTGTCTTGTTGTCTTCATTCACCTTCATGTAAAATGCTTTTATCCCTTTTGGGTAGTTGAACACAATAACAGGTGCCTTAAAATGCTCTTCGGTCAAATATCTAGAATCGAGGTAAATCATGAATCAGAATAGCTATACAAAAATACACAGAGCAGACCCAATAGGTAAACTCGGGAAAAAGAGTACCTTTCATGTTCAGATGCTAAGTCAATCCCCCACTCTACTTTATTTTCAAATTTCTTTACTTTAGCTGCTACCTCAAGAATATCTATGGCTTCTGTATAAGTTATCCGATGGCAGTTCGATGAGGCAACCATTCTAAGTCTACTCAGAGCATCTTTATCTACAAATTTAGTCATAAATTCCATGTCATCAAGGCAATGGTCAAGTAACCACTGACACAGAAACTTCACATACGCCTCAGCACAATTCATATCATCCTGCCACAGGAATACAAATTTTGATTAACTGAAACAGAAAACATAAAGAAATCTTCCCACGAAGAACCTCTTCAGAAACTCTCTGAGAGTGCTAGATGTAGTGTCTGATATAAACTTTTTGCTTTATTGTCATTCATGTGCAGTTCATATTCATAAACTATTTGAACTTGAAGCTTAATCAAGTAAGAGACCGTGATTTGAACTTGAAACTTAATCAAGTAATAAACCGCAATTTGAACTTGAAACTTAATCAAGTAAGAGATCGCGATTTGAACTTGAAATGTAATCAAGTAGGAGTCCGCGGGTTTAAATTGATTCCTTAACTGAGTGAAAACTTCTTGTTGCTAAAAGTTACCTGTCCAGACATTTTGATCCAAAAATATTATATATAGCACCATGGCGCAATTACTATATGAATACCTGTATATCTGCAAAAGCAATTTCAGGCTCCACCATCCAGAACTCTGCAAGATGCCGAGTAGTGTGGGACTGTTCAGCTCGAAAAGTTGGTCCAAAAGTATACACACTAGAAAGTGCACATGCATAGGTTTCAACTTGGAGTTGGCCAGACACTGTCAAGAAAGCTTGTCGTCCAAAAAAATCCTCAGAGTAATCAATTTTTCCATCCTTTTTAGGAATACCAGCAGAGAGTCTGTATCTTTCTCCCAATTTAGATCTCTCTTGCAACTTCAGGAGATTCTCTTTAGCTCGTTGTAGCTCGGCAATTGCAGCACTGATTTTCTTGTTGATGTCCGCAATATTGGGATCAGTTTTGTCCATGCTCGCCTTACTAGCTTTTAGCTGAGCAACTACCTCACCTTTCTCTTTGGCAAGTTGCTCAGCAGCTTGAATGTCAGAATCTGAAGGAGCAGGATTCTCTTTCAGCTCCTTCTCCAACTTTTCAGCTTCGCTTATCAAACTAGTAACTTGGAACATCTCACCAGCACCCTCACAATCACTTGTTGTGATGATTGGGGTGTGGATATAAAGAAACCCATTGTTTTGGAAGAATGTATGGGTGGCATAAGCTAAGGCATTACGGATTCTAGCAACAGCAGAAATCTGAAAATGAAAAATCCTGGATTACAATCACACCATCTAATGGCAGATACTAAAATAACACACCATTTAGTTTTCATAGCAAACATATAGGAGTCAAAGCAATTCCCTTTTTATTCACTAGTCTCTCTTAGATGTTTCATAGAGGAAAAAACTAAGAACTACAAGATAATACATATTCTCAAAATATAAGTTCCTCTCGGAAATAAAAAAGAGAAGTTTACCATACCCATTAACATATAAAAGAAACCCCCCACATTCATGTTAAACCCAATGATTACATTGACTTTTAAGTAGTAAATATGGTTTTATGCTGGTATACAACCAATTGTTCCACCTACAAAAAACTAAGCCCCAATTCCAAAATGGTTGATTCGTCCAAATAAGTTCTATTTATTGATTCCATTCCTTTTGGGCCCAAGATATGCCACCTCACATCTTACAGGAAAGATCAGTACTAAATTACAAAGAATAAAAAGAAACAGAGTCTAAACCCCAAGCATGACATGATCATTCCACCAAGCTCACCTCTTTTGTGCAAATAAGAGTTTAATAATGTGTGTGTGTTCAATTGCCTCAATGGTGTGAGCCCAGCAGTCGATGAATTTAGAGTAAAATATTTCGGGGATGAATCCCAACAACATACCCAGAGAGGTCAGACCTTACCCCTAACCTCAGAGGTAGAGAAGCTGTTTCCTATAGACCTTCAGCTCAATAAAGACCAGTCCAACACAGTAATGGAAGTGAAAGCATAACAAAGCAGCAACTACAACAAAATAATACCATAATTGAACCGGGGATGAATCACAACAGAGGCAAAAAAAACTAAAATTAGGTGATTTGTGTTTATAAACCAAAGGTTGTACGCAGATTTACTAGTAGAGGTGTGTGTTTGCGCTATCTATATCCTTAATCCGCCTCTACAACAAATTATTGTCGCATCAAAGAGAGCCGTAAAAATGAGTTAGAGATCATTACAGTGTTCGTTCGGGATCGAAGATGAACAACATCCCTTAAAAACTCAAGCGTCAACTTGGTCTTCGGCAATGGATACTTAGCAGCATCAACGGTACCCACAGATATAACCTTCTGAACACGAAGCTCAACTTTCTGCTTCGCACCTTCAGGAGGAACCTTCAACTCACCTTCCACATGTACGCAAGTACCAGTAAGTACCAAATCACCAAGCTTATGAACTGAAGCATCAACAATCACTTGGAGATTCCCTGGGCATGAACCGTCATTCACTTCAAGGAAAGCGAATGAACCCTTGCCTTGTTCTCGTCCTGTTTTGACCCAACCACCGATTTTGACAACATTTCCGGCGAGTCCAGCTCCACCGTCAGGACGACCGACGATTGAACGGATCGGGACGCGTTGAGAGAATTTCGCCTCCTCTACGGCGTCGCTTAGGGTGAGTTTTTCCACCGGCGGCGCTGAATCGACTGACATTTTGGCGTTTTGGTTGCTCGGCGGCTTAGAAACAGAAATGTGGGATTTGTTTTGGTTCAATAAACCCTAGGGACCTTTTGGTTAGTTATTCTAGTTGATAGTGAAACGTATGTGAATATTAAAAAATAAATTAAAAAAATCCAAGTGGACTAAGGTATTGAAAATTTTGATTTTAAAAAATACTATATTATTTTCGTATTAAATTAATTTGATATTTTTATGTTTGATTTCCATAGTTTGTGAAACGGGAAATCGATAATCATAGTTTGTTCAATTCTAATTTACATATATTTATATAATAAAAAAATTATGATTTTGACTTTCAATTGTGTCAAACTAATGATTTTCACACGTAGAAATTCAAAAAGAAAATACAAGCAATTTTCTTCGTTAATCAACTATATAAAAAAGAAATTTCAATTAAGATAGAAAAGTTAGAAATCATTGTTTTAACAACATTAGCCAAATGTAAAAGGAGATTAAGCAAAATATTTGGTATTTAAATATTTATTTTTTATAAATATCAAAACTTATAGTATCAAAATATTCGATTTTGATAGGCTATATTGATATCTACCAAAATAAGCACACCACTAAATTCAACTAGTTTTATTGGTGCCTTGTTTACAGCTTGTGGTTAATTTCTTTTTAAAACTTTTTTGTAGCTGCCTCGTCAGAAAAGCAAACACGGGTTATAACGCATTTTTCACACAGTAAATTCATTTTAAAGTTGATTTATTAGCTCGATTAATTATTGGAATATGTACAAAATATTATAAGGGCTCAATATCATGTTTATCTAAAGCTTCTAAAGGAGACTTCATATCTGAAACACACAAAAACGATCTGATTAGAAAGTTATTCAAAATTTTATCAAAAAATTAGCATTTATTGAAGAAGCTAGAAAGCCGATCACTAATAGTACTAGTATGAAAAACTTATTGGAATTGATCCACGTTGAGATTAACATTATACGCAACATAAGCCATTTTGACTAAATAGGTATTAGTTGGAGCAGATTTGTAAAATGAAATAGATGGACAAATTAGATTCTTGTATTAATTTAATTTTTTTTCTTTTGAATTATTTATGCAAAAAATCCTTGAGGACCACGTCAAATACTAGTCAAAGTTAAATACCTTTTTTTAATGAAGAGGACGACTGCAGAATTATTATTCAAATGTTCACTAGATTTTTCTTGTAAAAAAACACTATATATTAGAATTTTTAAATGAGTATTTAAATAATAGAATATTTGGCGGCATTTGAAACATAAAAAATGGAAGTATGAAATTTGAAAAAAAGTTTAAAAAATGATATTTAGAAATTAAAGTTGCGTTTGAATATGAACATAACTTGAAATAGTGTTGAATTTTTGTTAGTGATTTGGAAGTATTTAGAGTTTTTCGAATTCCAAAAAATTATAAAGTTCAAATATAATTCCGGAAAAAAAGAGGGGCCTTATATGTTGCTACTAATAAGGATGGTAGTGAGATTAATAAAATTTCTCCGCCCTTAACCAAGAATTTTGAGTTGGACTTTTGGTTGATGAGAATTCCTCGACACTTAACCAAGAGTCTCGATTTTGAGCCCAATGTATGAAAAAAGTTCCTAATAAGGAGCACGTCCCCCCTTTAATGGATCTTACGTGACGTGAATTTGAATTAGTCAAACAAGGAAGAAAGGAAGCACCTCTCTATTAAACAATTTTGACTACCATATTAGTACAACACACTTCAATCTCCCTATGCAAAAGATAAGTACACTAGTCAATGAAGAAACTGAAGTTACAACAAAAGGAAAAACCACTGTTTAGTTGTTAATATCCAGTGTACTATTCTTTTCATAAATTCATCCAGGAAGGCTTCTCAGATGCTTTGCACCTGAGAAAACGAAATCCGAATGATCGATCCACCAAGGGATGTAGCATGTTGACACACAAGTGCCTCAGTTGCCTGCTCCTCGTTATCGAAAAGAATAAGAGCCTGCTTCTTCCCATTCATTTCGAAAAGCTTTGTGTTCACAATGGGGCCATGCTCCTCCAAATGAGCCACTATCTCTTCTTCCGTCACGTCCTGGGGCAGGCTTGAAACATGGATCATCTTGGTGGGGGAGCAACAGTACCGGTAGTTTTTGGCAGCATTCCGGTTAAAACGATTGAGATTTGAGTTCGAGTAGTCGCGGGTCTCTGGTCCGGTGTTAATATTTGGGTACTTGGAATAGTTGACTTCCAACCGCTGGCCAAATAACATGGCACCCTGTATCCAATATAAACCGGCAAAAATTAACAAAGATGCACGATAATGATACAGATAGATGCTTGAACGAAGCAAAAGATATGCATGGGCTTTAATACACTTGCTGCAATAATGGATCATATCACAACAACATACCCAGTGTAATCCCACATCCCACAGGTGGGGTGGTCAAGGGAGGATAAGATGTACGCAGACCATACCCCTACCTTTGTAGATAGAGAGGTTGTTTCCGATCATATATTGTAGATTTATATAATGAGGCATTTGAAAATGAGTACATTCCAAACTCGATGAACAACGTAAATGTACTAACCATCTTTTACTCGGTATAGCTCATGTCATCCGGTAACTCACTGAAAATTCAGGAATCTATACTAAATGCAAATGCAAGGGATATGACACTTCAAAAGTTAAATTAGGAAAGAAAAAAGGGAGCATTGCAAGGTTGTGAAGAAACATTTAAGTTTTATTTAATAACGAGGGAGCGTCTAGTAATCTGATGCATGGTGTGAAGTATAGTTGTGTTCGGTACGTTTTTATTCTTTTGAGTCATCAACCTGTTGTGTGATAGGGAACATCCCCAAATAGACAGAAAGCAGAGAAACATGATTACATGACTATATAGGGAGCAACCAAATGAAGTAAATAATTTTATTGATCTGATAGGGAACATCCCCCAAAAGAAGAAGTAGAGAAACATGACTATACAAACAACAATCAAATGGTATTTAGGTTGCTGACACCATAACGAGGAAGAACAAACTAAATCATTTTATTTTTTTAAAAAGAACAAAAGTAAAGAAATACGGATTCAAAATAAATGTCACCATCAATACCTTCAAAAAGTGCACAGCCAGCTCTGCCTGGAAGCCATCGCCCATCTGAACAAGAGCATGATCTGGTTTATTCCGTAAATGTTTAATTCTGACAATGTTCCCATAAATGGAGAACAGATTAAAAAGCTTGTCCTCGTCTATTCTCTATAATAGGGGAAACCAATTAGAAGGGAAACATAAAGATAAGTACCACGAACTTCAAATCTTATTTAAACAGGAAGAATAAGAAAGAGATGTCTTCTGGAAAGGAAAACGAAAGGCTATAACATAGTAATAATGAAAGAAAGAATCTTACATCTGGATTTACATTAGATACAATAATAGTACACCTGTCATTTGTCCCGCTTATGCCAGGGGGCAAACCGCTAGGAAAGGCAGTTGCAATGGCTGCAGCATTTCCCATCTATTCAAATGATAGCAAAGACAAACCCAACTTAGAGCTTTAAGGAAATTTGAGCATAAACATGAGAAAGAGAGAGCAAGATAATGTCGGGAAAAGAAGTGGTTAGTGTAGTATAAGAAGCAGCAACTATAGCTGCACCTCCTGGATCTGATTGCACATGAGGAAATAGCCAAGAGAGGTTAAAATACTTCAAACTTGATGAGAGAGATGCACACCTGAGGAAATCCAACTGGACAAAACAAAGGGAGAAAACAGTTGAGAACACTAAACCAGGAAAGTTTCACAATCACCATGATAAAATAGTGTTAACTTAAGCACCTCCACGAGGCCCAGAACCTTGCCAGGGGTACATGGCTCCAGCATCTCCATATCCTTGCTGTTACACAATGATAAAGCTTGAACTTAATCCATATTGGCAAACTCCTAGTGCTACTAAAAACAGAAACAAAGGAAACTACTTGAGGAGATTTGCCCTTCGGCTCTGATGGTAGATTTGGGTTGGTGAAGTCTCTGCACATATAGATAATGCACAACATGAATATTTCTTAACAACTGAAGGGAAAAGCTTCTTTCGATGTGAATAAGAGGGAAAGAGAGAAAGCAATGAACAAGTTACCTCGAGCGCTCATTGTTGTAGCTCACTTGCAATTCATCCAGGCTGAATCACAAAATCAGCCATGGTGGTGAACATACACATATAAGGGAAAAAATGCAAATATGTCCATGCATACACAAGAACAGCATAGATTTAAAGGGATTTAAAACCTTACTTTGAGAATTGTATGTCAAGCTGACAGCAGCCATCATATATATTACGCCCCTATTAAAAAAATTGTCAGCACTAAGCTTCATTGTCTATGATAAATACACAGCTCGAAATAATCTTCTCATGACAAGACACCTCTATGCAACACAAAGTATACCTGGAGAGAGTTCCTAGCAGAAATAGCAGTCTGAGTTAATTCGTACTGAATTAAAGCTTGAAAACCTACAAAGTTTATAGCAAAGAGTAAGAGATTATGCAGATATGGAGCAAAAACTGCAAGTGTCATAATTAGAGTTTCAAATATGCTCCAGAAACAATTGAAGCAAGAAGCTAACTAGTTACATCCAAAATTAGAATCATATAACACAAAAAATAAGTGCCAGAGACTTCCATCCATGATTAAATTTCTACCCAGTTTGTAAAGCCAGAATGAGAAACAAATTATGAAGAAATTAGAACATAGAGAGAGAAAACTTGAAGGTGCTGACCGGCCGACTTCTGAAATGTCACGATCTTCTCAACAATTCCATGAGGTGAAAACACTTGATGCAGCACTTCCACAGTTATAGGATATAGCACGTGATGTATCGAAACTAAGAGAATTCGATTAGGCTGAGAGTCCAGAGAGCCGTACAGCGAGCATCATAGTGACAGAAGAGAGAGAAGAGAAGAGAATGAATAGAGAGGAATAGATGAAGAAAACGAGAAGGAACAATTGCAACAATATTTCATCTCAACAAGCAGAAAAAAAGTATAACAACAAACCAGCAAACATATGAAAAGCAAGAAATACATAAAAAGTTAATAAATATTGACTTCTACATAACAACCAGTGCCTTATTTCTTTTTGATATGGTTCTAAGTCATTTCAAGCACAAATGATCCCCCTACATCTTTGTTTTTAGAGAAGAGTTACGAATAGGGCCTCTCAAGTGCTTATTAGGTACAAACTGAGATGAGCAATAATGTTGGTTTTCAATGCTTTATGATAGTGTACATCCATTAAAGGATCTTGGGGACATACCGAAACCAGCATGGCTAAATAAGGCGGGTTAATTGCTCTCTTAAATCCTCAGTCAAAGGATGAGATACCCTTTCAATAACCTGTTTTCTCTCTCAAGTCATCGAGAAGACCATAGTTTCCAGGGCAATGAGATACAATCTTTCCAAAAGATAACTCAAATCCAAATCAATCTGGAACTATGCAATCACTATATTTACATTATGTTTGCCTTTCGATTCCCCTAAAAGTCATACATTTTGAGCACCTACACCGGCATAATATAAGTTTTAGAGTCAGAAATTGTGAAAGAGAACAATCAGTTATGACCTTATATCTTTAACACCATAAGCGCCAGGCACAGAAGTGGCGCTAGGTAGGCAAATATCTAAAAGGTTAATTCATCTTCCCCATTCAGTGAGATCACGAAATCTCAAAATTTTCTCTTGACGTCTCAATAATATGTCTATACACTAGTTTCAGAACCATGTTCATCCACTTGTTATGAATTTGAGATAGCATTACTTCACTCATTTGAATACATATAAACACACAATCCCGAAGGATCCATTTACGACGAGTGAAATCATTTATTACCCTATAGGCTTCACATAGTTAACTAACTAATAAGGAGTTGGAAGTGAACTGTGTACTTCTTATTAGTGCTCCTGTACATCGAGTAAATAATAGAAATAAGTTTTTCAAACAAGTAATGAATCTATAAAGCATGTAGGGCTAAAAGCAAATAACAAATTATACTTGAAAGTTTTCTAGTTTAAAGTCAACCAGGATGGACGTTTATCATATGTTCCCTAGGGACACCATTAGAGTATTGAGTTCAATATAAGTGATGCACAAAGCCACCTCTAGTAAGACCAAAAAAAGATCACTGACCTCATCTCCTCGCCCTTGTGCATTCTGATCCACGGTTGTCAGTTCTTGATGAGATGAAAACTGTACATATACACTTCTCCCCCTATGGACAAGCAAAATGAGCCACTAATCCAGGTTGAACAAAAAGATGTAGCAAAGTGAAGTCTCTTGAAAGCTTAGCAAACACAGTAATTTGAAAAGCTACATAAATATTTCCAGTTGGATATACATGTTTTGTGTTACAAGGTACCTTATGCTGGGCTGAACATTTGAGTAGAATTGCATGGCATTTACAGCTGCAGCAATGTCTTGCATTTGCAAGAGGGCCTGTACTTCCATAAGATGTAATTATTAAAAAACAGCAACTTACTCAAATCATTCTCCCAATCAAAATAAATATATAAAAGAAGCACCTGATTTTTTGCCCTAAGCATTACAAGTTTGGTAATGACTCCAAAGGGCTGAAATAGCTGAAGCAAGTCATTCTGAAAAAACAACACAGGAGCCATTACACCTATAGCATCACTTTCTTGCCAGTTATAATTGAGTGGAAAAGAGAACTAATTGTAGAAAGAAATCCAAGCAAATGCAAGAGGAAGGATTTGCTGCTGCACTCAAGTTTAAATATTTACTACCTCAAAGTACTAAGTGTTCCCATCTTTCAAACTGTGTTAACACTAATACCAAAGAAAAATGGCATAACGCTAACTGCTTCTCTTTTGGAAATTCAAGTGTGGTGGGAAATCGAATGCTGAGAAGCTAAAATAACAAACATAACCCTAGAATGACTATAAGCATATCACAAACTTTCTACTTTCAATGACAGGTGGTAGAATAATCTCTTCAAATCAAATGATCATTCTGGGAATTCTGGTACGACAGTTCTAAAGAATGGGATTGATAGCATCCATGGTAGCATTACTCCATTAAAGGACTTGGATGAAGTATTGGAAGCTAAGGAGATACAAAATCTTGTTGCACTTCAATGGGAGATCAAGACGAAGCTTATTGTAAAAAATGAGCCCAATAATTGTGGCGAAGGGTGGGTTAAGTGTTACATGTATTTCATGGTCTACGCCAAAGAAGAGGCAGATTGGCCCCCACATGGAGCCCCAAAAGAGCTGAAAATCAAGCCCAAATCGGTGTGTGTTTACATCAATTTTACATGCTTTCCTAGTTAGGTTTTACTACTTAATATTTTCATAAAAGTAGAATTCGGATCTCATGGCATTTGGGAGAGAGGTACAAGTTTGGACCCTATATATAGGGGTATGTTTTTTGCTTTTTTGGAAACTACATTATTAACATTATTGAGACCTCTTTTGTTTACACCTTTGTGTATTGGCTACTTGAGATTTATCTCATAACCTTACAAGAACGATTTGTCTAAGAGGTAAGATTAATTAATTGCTAGATATCTATGGTTCTTACACATTTAATTGAAGAAGGTAATTAGTCTAATACTAATTATTGTCTTTAATTGTTCAATTAGGGACTAGAACACTTTCCATCTAAGTTCTTGAATTAAATCTGTTGGTAACCATGATTTGCCCTAATCCGCTTATTTTGTCTACTACAATCAATTAGGATCCTTAGCAATTAATTTGAAGTTTAGGGATTTTATTCTAGAATTTCAGCTATCTTTAATTTCCGATCTTTAATCTTCATAATTTCACTTCTGCGTAATTCTTGTTTCTCTAAGTTTTTGATTCTCATCAGGGATGCTGGCACGTTGTGCACTGCCTGTTTTAATCATTTATCACAAACTCTTGTATCATTTTTTAATCTTCATTGTGGGAATTCATTTTGTATATATTTCTTACATGCACATCAGGTGCGCGGAACATTTTTAGTTAATTACATGAATGACCTCAATTTTGGAAATACTACAACACAATAAGTAAAATGTTCTGGGGGCAATAGTTCGAACATAGTAAAGCAAAATAAATGCAGTTCATGCATCATACTGGGAGCTCACAGATCACGCATTTAACTCAGTCGAACAGATGCCTATCTAAGAGATAAAGTGAAGAAAGAACAAGTGGGATATATGGGAGGTAATCGGTACGCTATCCAAATATCTACCTCTGAGATCTCTTGGCCCACGTTGCGAACATGAATGACTTTTGACGGCTCAGTCATTTTTTACCTGAATCATAAAAACAATGAATGTCATTGAAATAAATAATCCCCACAAGCGCATGGCAAAGTCACGTTATGCCGAAGAACAATTAAGCACGTGCAAGACAAGGATTTAGTCACAATGCAAAGGGGGATTAAGAAAAAGACAGACCTATGAGAATTCAGAATGAAAGAATCTCTTAAGTCATTTTGACCACAAACATCACTTCCTAAAGAAAGTTAGAGTCAACAACAAGTAAGAACACGAATGTCTACTGGAAAAACTAAACCTCTGTATCTCATTTTGTTAGTATGGAAAATCAACAGGTAAGAGAGAAGGTAAATATGCAAGAAATTCAGCTATTACCGAAAAGTGAAGCTATGGATGTTAGTAAAAGACTACATGTGACATGTTTACTGCCATTTGTGCTCAACTCCTATAGCCTAAACAGGTATATTACGAGTTACAAGAATTAAATTGTTACCAAAACCTCTAATTTCTTTAGAAAAAACATGGAAAGAATTCATTTCATACTTAGCCCTAATTAGGTCTTTAATCGTACACACATATAAGTTGACAAT
The DNA here is from genome assembly GCF_900185275.1 of Solanum verrucosum. Classification (NCBI taxonomy): domain Eukaryota; kingdom Viridiplantae; phylum Streptophyta; class Magnoliopsida; order Solanales; family Solanaceae; genus Solanum; species Solanum verrucosum. The sequence continues at coordinate 1,296,515 of NW_026020420.1, forward strand.
CTTTTTGACATCCAAATAATTGAATGCAATTGCCACATACATTTCACTGATCAGTTATGCCAGTAGCTCAAACACTGTCCTAAACCTAAAGATATATCATCCATGCCATACATCTACCACATGTATCATATTCATGCTACTTGACCACCATGCTCTGAAGTTACATTCTTTTGCATTAAAATCTTCAAAAAACAATCATTTTGGTTAATACGTTAAACCGCACCACCAAAACCCCTTTCCATGAGTAAACAATGAATTTTAAACACTTACGGTTCCCTGATGATTCAAAAGTAAAAATACCATTTCTTAAAACTTTATCTAAGATATTCATCCCTTTTTAGCGTACATTAGATTGCGTCCAGGATCATTCCTTAATTGCACCCTCAGGCTTAAATCATCTATAGAACACTGAGACGGGATCATTCCTTAATTGCACCCTCAGGCTTAAACCATCTATAGAACACTGGAATTTTCTACATAGATTCACCATTCAATAGCTGAAATAACTTCCTAACTACTGAAATTCCACTACAAACAGCATAAATCACTAGAACCTAACTAATTCAAGATTTACATATAGTTGATTGATATTGATTGAAGTTGTGGAACAAGTACACTCACATCGAAAAATGGGGGCAGACAAGATAGGTCTTTTCAATAGCTAATTGACCCAAAATAATCATTTATGTGACCGATTTCTTCGAGCACAGCAATAATTTTATACTTGAACAACTTCTACTCATAGCTTATCAGTTTTTATCTTTCAAAAAGCAAGAATTTTCAAGAACAGCAAGAATTCTTTCACTTTTCTTTTACTCATAGGTGATGACAATCCTTAAAACTTCATCCTACTTAATCCTTACAACAAAACCAAAACATCACTAGAAAAATTAACCAAATGGTAACCAACCATCAATGAACACAAGTTTTAATGATTCTAATTCTTCAATAATTAAGTTTTATAATCCCAGTTAAATTCAATTAGCAGTAATAGAGTTCATAAACACAAATAAATAAACTGAATTAAGATCTGACCTTCAGAAACAGAGAGACAGAGAGAGGGAAAGAGAGAATTAGGGCTTGAAAGACCAGATAGAATATTCCAGTTTCTGTTTAAAGCTTCATTTTATTTTGCTATATTTAGATTGACATAATTGCCCTTGGAAACAAATACAGAAAAAAATAGTTTCATTGAACTTAGACCCCCCTTAATAAAGCATACATGACATAAGATTTTGAATTTCAATTTAATTCTATTTTAGATATTTTTCCAAAATGATTTTTTTCAATTCTAACTTGAATTATAGTAAGCTTTTTTTTTTTAGTAGAGATTAAATTTCAGTTAACGTTTTATATTTTTTCTTTAAACTTATATATTTAATTTTGCAGTTAGGGACATGTTGAAATTTTGTAAGTATTATGTTTTTGTTGGTGATGTGCATCTTTTTATACTTATGTGTTTCTATCAATAAATAGTAACGACATATAATAAAATAGTTGATGACAAGGACATAATATACAATAATTAAAAAATAATAATGATAGCACCATTGTCATGAAAAAATTTACAGTTTATTTGTCATAGTACATTGTATTAATTGTAAACAAGTTTTACATAGTCTAAAAATGTCGAACAGGGAAATTTATGAAAATACCACGAATACTAGCTTCAGAGAAGGTTACTATAGGAATCTGATCATTTGTTTATGGAGCCCCAAAATCTTTGATTAAAAATGGAACAGTCTTTACTATTACACCATAAGCCATAAGCCATGTTGGTATGAGAATTACTATGTAAAACTACTAACCGTCTCACCACAACTTGTGTTGATATGAGAAACACTATTTAAAACTACTAACAGTTTTACTACTACACTATGACTCGTATTGATATGAGTATCACAATTTAAAACAATATGGACTATTAATGTACCTTGGTAAAAGAAATAGAAATTTTTTGAACCTAAGTTTAAAGATAATGGACTATTTTGGACTTTTTATTTCATTTCCACAACTGTGCAGGGTATATTAGGAAATTCACAGAGAGATTAGGACCTTTTAGGTTTCAGAAAAATCTATTTAAGACGATGATAGAGCTTGAGTTTAGCCTCAAAACTACTTGATCTTATCTGAGCAGTGAGCGGCGGAGAAGACGGCGACGGAGAATGTGACCGGCGTAGTTGGGGAGGAGCTACCGCCTTATATTTGTAGGGTTAATGGCGGCTCCGTTCATCTCTTTCTCGCCGGACAATTTTCCGGAACCCCTTTTCCCTGCTTTACTGCGATGAAGACTGTTCGCCATCTGAGCCTATCAAATAAATCGGGGCGATGACGGTTTGAGCGGACTTTCCTATAAAAAAAGTTTTAATTTTATGTAATTTAAGTATTTTTGTTTCAAATTGTTGAAGAACAGAGATCCAGATTTCATAAAGTTTTTATTTTTATGTGCTATTCCGTTGAGTTCATGCATTTCTCTTGATCTAGTTTGTTATATTCGAATCTAACCTTCCGTTTGGCTATAGATTTTGAAATTTGAGTTTTTGAAGTTATGTTTGAACATACATTTTACTCGAAAAAATTTGAATTTGCTATAGCATCAGAGCCTTTTGTATTCAGATCTGAAATGTTGCTTCTTACTTGTGAACACCTCTTATTTTATGTGGGGATGTTCCTGTTTCGGAAGCATATATTAATTCTTTTGCCAGTTTTAAACAGCGTGAAGAATATTTCATTTTTGCAGCGCGCTACCTGTCTTCTGGTACAAACTCATGTAATCTATGCAATGATATGCTGATCTGTGTCTTTAACTGTATCCATTTAAAGATATGGAAGACTATAGTATTTGACAGCTCTAGGACATCTAAATTTGATATGGTATGTGTTATGGGATTGGGAGCAGGGTAGAACTATGTCATTTTATCTGTATTGTGCAACTTGGAAGAGGCTATGGCTTTGTATTTGGTTGATTCTGCCTGAAAAGTGTCCAACTTTTGATGTCTTTTATGCCTTTTGGGTTGTCCTCTTTTCCCTTTGTGACAGTATAGCTATTGGATGTCACAAATGACAGATTTTTGCTCTTGACTTAGCCCTTGCATGTGAACTGGAAATTGAGTTTGAAGCTTTAGTAGATGCAGGTCATGTCTAAAGGCTGTTGAAACAAGGCCTTCCTTTGATTGCGAGTGTAGAGTCTATGCCAACCTTGACCCCCTAGGTTGGGGTTCGGGGAGTGTAGAGTGTATGCAGTTCTTTCCCTCTGCCTTGAGAAGGTAGAGAGGCTGAACGAAGACGATACAGAATATGCCTTGATGCAAACCTAATTGGATTTCCCTCAATGCTGTGTTTCATTGAAGTCCATGTATAAAGGCTGATGAAACAAGGCCTTCCTTTGATTGCGAGTGTAGAGTCTATGCCAACCTTACCCCCTAGGTTGGGGTTTCGGGGAGTGTAGAGTGTATGCAGTTCTTTCCCACTGCCTTGAGAAGGTAGAGAGTCTGAACGAAGACAATACAGATTATGCCTTGATGCAAAACTAGTTGGATTTCCCTCAATGCTGTGTTTCATTGAGGTCCATGTCTTCCTTGGAAATGGAATGTGCACAGTTTCTATTATTTGTCTCTCTTAGTGTAGTCAGTGTCAAGATTGGCTACTGATATGTTGTAGCATTTGATACATACTTGTAGTTGCTGAAATATTTTTATACTATGAATTCGAAAATTGGGAGCTGTAACTTTATTGTGCATACTTTATACTCTCCCTGGATTAAATCTTTTGGCAAGTGAACTCATCTGAAAGCCAGGTTCCACATAAAATATGTATATCAACCATATACAGTATAATACATAGTATGTCCCGCGGCATTATGTACATAAAAAACACACTAGATAGTTGTGCATACATAACCTCTATAATACAGTTTACTGATGAATCTCATAATCATCCAAGGTGAGTCATCTTTTCGTATGGATCTCGAGCGATCCTCAACTAATGAGCTAGCTTTTAGAGATAAGTCTACCCTCCATTCCAGACGGAGGGTGTTAGAATGTCTCAGGGAATGAACTGTTGTTCCTTTATAGTCTTGAGCAATTTTCATCTCTAGCTTTTTGAGTTGCGTTAAGCCAAGGTCCAATATCTTAACAAACTTCACTCTTTGAGTCCTGTTTGGCCTTATGCGAAGTTGAAGCTAGAGGAAGAGGAAGGGGAAGTGGTAAAGGGGAGAATGTATTTGGACAAGATGAAGATGTTCTGCTTGTTTTTATCACCATAACTTCTTGTAAGGCAACAGGTACTGGTTCTTCTGTTTTTGGTGTGTAAGCAAAAGAGAGGTCCTTATTAGCTGCTAGGGCAAGTAGCTCTTTCTCCTCGAGCCCTTTAACTGGTTCGAGGCTGCAACAATCTGCACCATACTTTGTCAATGCATCTTTGAATTTTTTTATCTGCACCAGAATATCGTGGTTAGTGTTAGAATACCATTCTAGAGAGGATAAAAGGAAAAGGCATTGACAAGAAGCAAATGAATGCTTTGCTCAGATGCAAAAGATCAATTCAAAGGGAGATATTGCAGAAATTAAGAAGGAAGCAGCATATAATGTCATTAACAGATTGCGGTATAAGGTGGATCATAAACTAACCGTGGCATTGGTACAGCTAAAGCTACAAAGACGACCTTCAGCACCTCTATAGAAACGGAAAAATGGGAGAACATGTACGTTCAGCGAGTAACACATTGACTTGTGTTCCTCATAGTTCACATGCAAAAACAGCACATCCGGATTCATCTCTGCCAACTGACGTATCTGCATTTTCCAATTTCACCAAGACTAAGATCATTACTGAAATGGACAGCCAACAAAGTGTAGTATTAGACAACAAGAATTGATTACCTTTGGATGAAGGGCTTTGCAGCCTCCACAGCCAGGGGAAAGGAAATCGACAACGACTAGTTTATCCCCAGCGTTTAGAAGGGTGTCAACGAGGTCTTGAGCACCCGTCACCTCTTTCATATTCGGTTGAAGTCCTTTCTCCCACCATTTAGGAGCTTTCCTGATACCTATGCTCATCTGTTTTACGTAGCGCGATATGAAAAGGTAGAACTTTTTATATACTATAATATCAAATCTGCCAAATTTAAAAAAAGAAGAACATACTATCGAGTGAGCCAATATTAACCAATCATGCTCTAAATTCGACCAGAAAATTTCTACGCCAAAATAGTTTTACTTACTTATTGACTGATAGTTCATTCCCAAATCGGAGCAACGAAAATTAACATAAGAAAACTCACATTATTGAAATAAGGATAAGGTAGTCAGTGGTGAGTCCTAGTGGTCAATGAGATGAATTGGGAACCATGAATTCTCGTATTTAATTCCTATCAAAGGCAAAAACAGAAGGTACCCTCTTCCTATTTGTTCGAACATTATTTTGTTTAGATGGTTATTACATATAGTTTCATAATATATCATATTGAATTGTATTATTTTTATGGATACAATGTTTAGATAAATTATATATTTCTCGTTATTATATATATAAATATAAATGCTACACATCAGCCATTTGAAGTACAACAAGATAAAACTATTATAAAAATGCAGGATAAATGATAAAATATGACTTTTTGACATTCCATAACAATAGATTTAACGATATAATACGATACAATAAAATTTAAGGTACAACCAAAACAAACATTGTATTGAAACTTAACAATACAATATAATACAACATGTAACAACAATTCAAACAAGCACTAATTTATAGATTTAACTATATGATACTAACAATGAAAATAAACAGTGTGTCTTAGACTAAATACAATACAACATAACATGCAACAAACCTCCAAACAATCAGTAATTGATGGACAGAGTTATTTGATACCTATATGTACACCGTACAATATATTTAAGACAAGAAAGAAAAGAAAATGAACCTGAGCAGTAGTAGCTGCTGATTTGTGATTTCTTCTATTGAATTTCATTGGAAAAACACAAACCCCATGTTGATTATAATGATAAACATCACTAGAATTCAAAATTGATGGAAAAAATACTGCCTTGTTCAACACTTTCTCCATGGATTTTCAATTGGAACCTGAGATTGGAAATTGGGAATATGAAAAGGGTTTTTTTTCTTCAATGAAGAGTAAAGTGAAGGGGTACAAAAATAAAGGTTTGAAAAATGTGACAAATGAACAAGTGGCCTTTTAGTAGAATGGCAGTATTAACTGATTTCTTGGACGTCAAAAAAAGCTAAATTTGCGATAACGTGTCAAATGTTGAACCAAATAGGAATAGAAAAATATATATCTGGATAACAATAATAGCTCATTATAAGAGGTGTCAAATGTTCGACTAATTTGAATACGCGACCACCGCTTAGTGAAACTTCACTGGATATATTTATTATCACTGTGTAGGATCTTATTCGGAAGAAAGTATTTTCTATCGTGAATTTTTCTATACTAAGATTTGAACTTGAGTACTTTTTTTTATCTCTCATTCGGTGTTTGATGAACAACCACTTTATTGTATATATTTCCATCACTTTATAAATTTAATTATTCTCACATAAATATACATATCTCAAGCATGGGCTAATACATATTAAAAACGGTGAATGTCGAGTAATTGCTAAAATTTGGTCTAAAATTTGGCTTGTAAATGCGAAAATATTCGTGAAAAAATGGTGGGACTATACATAATATTTCACCAACTCATTACGGATGTCCTCATATAGATTTTTCAAAAAAAAAAATTCAGTTGCCCAAACGGCGCAAGATCCATGGGACTAATACACACGAAATTGGTGAAAATCGGGTAATTCATAATATTTTGCTCGTAAATGTAAAAATATGCATGAAAACAATGACAGGACTATACGTTATGCTTCTCAACTCATTACGAAGGTCCTCGTGTAGTTTTTTTAGAAAACATTTCAAATTACTCATAAATCGCATTCGAATAATGTGTTTTATTTATTGTTAGTGATCTTCAATGTAGCTCTTTGTTTTTTCCCTCAATAGCATTAACTTTTTTTTTTTTTTTTTTTTTTTTTTTAACCGTGGTTTCCGGGCGTCGCTTTGCGAACCCGACTAGCTGTACCCACCGGGTCCCGCTGTTTCAAGGCGGGTCCACCACGGTTAGTTCCACGGGGCCCTGGAGACGCGGCCGGTTTGTAATGCCTCCAGTGGCCCTGCTGGGGCTCGAACCGGCGACCTGAAGATCAATAGCATTAACTAAACTAGTAAGTAACATACGTTTTCTATCATTACACAAGAACTCCACTTTATTGCATATATTTCCACCACTTTATTAATTTAATTATTATCACATAAATTTTCATATCTCAAGCATGGCTAATGCACACGAAAAATGCCGAAAGTCAGGAAATTTCTAAAACTTGGCTCATAAATGCGAAAATATTCATGAAAAAAACGACGGGACAATACGTAATGATTCTCCAATTCATGACAGAGGTCTTCATATAGTTTTTTTGGAAAAAAAATTGGGATCCCCAAAGACATTCATGGGCTAATACACACGAAATCGATAAAAGTCGGATAATTGAGATACGAAGATTCTCAAAAAAATATGCAATCAATGTTAGTATAAAAAAGAAAAATAATTATTTTCTTGATATGATAAAAGTAATAAATAAAAGAAATAAATATTCTTTAAAAATAGTGGACAAATAAAATTAAATGGAAGAGGTAATAAAGTAATTTTAAAAATAAATAAGAAGAGACTGAAACTTACACATAAATCGCATTCTCCGAATGCGTTTTATGCCTTACTTTCTCAACTCTTTCTATTTAGGCATTTAAGAAGGGTTTTTTCAGGTTTTAAACGTCATGACCTTTTTTAAAAGATAAAATATTTATCTTTTCTTGATATTATAAAAGTAATAAATATATTTTTAAAATAGTGGACAAAGAAAATTAAACGGAAAGGGTAATTTAGTAATTTCATCAATAAATAAGATGACATAGAATTTTATTATAAAACGAATTCGCTGAATGCGATTTACACCTTTTACTCTTAACTCTTTCTATTCAAGTTAATTAGAAGGGTTTTTAAAGTTTCAACGACATGAAGGTTTTTTTAAAGATTAAATAATTATCTTTTCTTGATATTATAAAAGTAATAAATTAAATTAATTAATATATTTTTAAAAAAGTGGACAAATAAAATTAAACGGAAGGGGTAATAAAGAAATTTCAACAATAATTAAAAAGACACGGAATTTTACTCATAAATCGCATTCGTTGAATGAGTTTTATGCCTTTCATTCTCAACTCTTTCTATTTAGGTATTTGAGAAGGGTTTTTTCAAGTTTTCAACCACATGACCTTTTTTTAAAAGATAAAATAATTATCTTTTCTTGATATTATAAAAGTAATATATGAAATGAACAAATATATTTTTAAAATAGTGGACAAATAAAATCAAACGGAAGGGGTAATATAGTAATTTCAACAATAAATAAGAAGTAACAGAATTTTACCCATAAATCGCATTTGTTGAATGCGTTTTATGCCTTACTTTTTCAGCTCTTTCTATTTAGGCATTTAAGAAGAGTTTTTTCAAGTTTTAAACGTCATGACCACTTTTAAAAGATAAAATATTTATTTTTTCTTGATATTATAAAAGTAATAAATATATTTTTAAAATAGTGGACAAATAAAATTAAACGGAAGAGGTAATTTAGTAATTTCATCAATAAATAAGAAGATATAAAATTTTACTCATAAAAAGCATTCGTTGAATGCGATTTATGCCTTTCATTCTTAACTCTTTCTATTCAAGTTATTAGAAGGGTTTTTAAAGTTTCAACGACATGAGAGTTTTTTAAAAGATAAAATAATTATTTTTTATTGATATTATAAAAATAATAAATGAAATTAATTAAAAAAAATTTTAAAATGGGCAAATTAAATCAAACAGAAGGGGTAATATAGTAATTTCAACAATAAATAAGAAGAAATAGAATTTTCCTCATAAAACACATTCGCTGAATGCGATTTATGACTTTCATTCTTAACTTTTTCTATTCAAGTTTATTAGAAGGGTTTTTAAAGTTTCAACGACATGATGTTTTTTTAAAAGATAAAATAATTAACTTTTCTTGATATTATAAAAGTAATAAATGAAATTAATTAATATATTTTAAAAATAGTGGTTAAATAAAATCAAACGGAAGGGGTAATAAAGAAATTTCAACAATAAATAAGAAACACCTCATAAATTGCATTCGCTGAATGAGTTTTATGCCTTTCATTCTTAACTCTTTCTATTCAAGTTTATTAGAAAGGTTTTTAAAATTTCAACGACATGACAATTTTTTAAATGAGAAAATAATTATCTTTTCTTGATAGTATAAAAGTAATAAATTAAATTAATTAATATATTTTTAAAATAGTGGATAAATCAAATCAAATGGAAGGGGTATTATAGTAATTTCAACAATAAATAAGAAGACACAGAATTACTCATAAATCGCATTCGAGGAATGCGTTTTATGCCAGATTGACGATAACTAGTTTAAACAAGAAAATTCATAGAAATGAAAGATTGCGGAAAAAAAAATCCACAAAAAAGAGGATAGACCGAAAGAAGCTTCGGCTATGGCAAGGCAGGGAAAGGTCAGACACAGTAACACGGGAAGGTGAAAGCAGTAAGCACAGTAACACGGGAAGGTGAGAGCAGTAGGTGTGGAAATATGTCTTTATTAGATTATTGTGTACCTTTTAATGTTTTAGTTAGATTATTATTTTCTTTTTTATGTTTTTAGTTAGATTGTTGTTTTCCTTTTTATGTTTACTTTCATTCTTAACTCTTTCTATTTAGGTATCTGATAAGGGTTTTTTTAAGTTTTCAACCACATGACGATTTTTTAAAAGTAAAATAATTATCTTTTCTTGATATTATAAAAGTAATAGATGAAATGAATAAATATATTTTAAAAATAGTGGACAAATAAAATCAAACAGAAGGGGTAATATAGTAATTTCAACAATAAATAAGAAGTAACTGAATTTTACTCATAAATCGCATTCGCTGAATTCGTTATATGTCTTTCTTTCTCAGCTCTTTCTATTTAGGTGTTTGAGAAGGGTTTTTCATGTTTTCAACAATATGACATTTTAAAAAAATATTAAATATTTATCTTTTCTTGATATTATAAAAGTAAAAAATAAAATTAATAAATATATTTTTAAAATAGTGAACAAATAAAATTAAACGGAAGTGGTAATTTAGTGATTTATCAATAAACAAGAAGACATAGAATTTTAATCATAAAACACATTCGCTGAATGCGATTTATGCCTTTCATTCTTAACACTTTCTATTCAACCTTATTAGAAGGGTTTTTTAAATTTCAACGACATGACATTTTTTTAAAATAGAAAATAATTTTTTTTTTCTTGATACTATAAAAGTAATAAATGAAATTAATTAATATATTTTTAAAATAGTGGACAAATAAAATCAAACGGAAGGGGTAATATAGTAATTTCAACAATAAATAAAAAGACACAGAATTACTCATAAATCGCATTTGCGAAATTCGTTTTATGCCAGACTAACGATAACTAGTTTAAACAAGAAAATTCATAGAAATGAAAGATTGCACAAAAAAAAAACCACAAAAAAGAGGACAAATCATAAGAAGATCCGGCGATGGCAAGGCAGGGCAAGGTCCGACACAGTAACACGAGAAGGTGAGAGCAGTAAATGTGGAAATATGGGAAGGTGAGAGCAGTAAGTGTGAAAATATGTCTTTATTAAATTATCGTGTACGTTTTAATGTTTTAGTTAGATTATTATTTTCTTTTTTATGTTTTTAGTTAGATTGTTGTTTTCCTTTTTATGTTTACTTTCATTCTCAGCTCTTTCTATTTGAATATTTGAGAAGGGATTTTTCATGTTATCAACGACATGACGATATTTTAAAAGATAAAATATTTATCTTTTCTTGATATTATAAAAGTAATAAATAAAATCAATAAATATATTTTTTAAATTGTGGATAAATAAAATTAAACGAAATGGGTAATTTAGTAATTTAATCAATAAATAAGATGACATAGAATTTCACTAATAAAACGCATTCACTGAATACGATTTATGCATTTCATTTTTAACTCTTTCTATTCAAGTTTATTAGAAGGTTTTTCAAGTTTCAACGACATGACAGTTTTTTAAAAGATAAAATAATTATATTTTCTTGATATTATAAAAGTAATAAATGAAATTAATTAATATATTTCTAAAATAGTGGACAAATAAAATCAAACGTAAGGGCTATTATAGTAATTTCAACAATAGATAAGAAGACACAAAATTTTACTCATAAAACGCAATTGCTGCGATTTATTCCTTCCATTCTTAACTTTTTCCATTCAATTTTATTAGAAGAGTTTTAAAGTTTCAACGACATGATCGTTTTTTAAAATATAAAATAATTATTTTTTCTTGATATTAATAAAGTAATAAATGAAATAAATTAATAAACTTTAAAAATAGTGGACAAATAATATCAAACGGAAGGGATAATAAAGAAATTTCAACTATAAATAAGAAGACACAAAATTTATTCATAAATCTCATTCGCTAAATGCGTTTATGCCTTTCATTCTCAGCTCTTTCTATTTAGGTATCTGAGAAGGGTTTTTTCAAGTTTTCAACCACATGACCATTTTTTAAAAGATAAAATAATTATCTTTTCTTGATATTATAAAAGTAATAGATGAAATGAATAAATATATTTTAAAAATAGTGGACAAATAAAATCAAACAGAAGGGGTAATATAGTAATTTCAACAATAAATAAGAATTAACAGAATTTTACTCATAAATCGCATTTGCTGAATGCGTTATATGCCTTTCTTTCTCAGCTCTTTCTATTTAGGTATTTGAGAAGGGTTTTTCGTGTTTTCAATGATATGACGTTTTTTTAAAAGATAAAATATTTATCTTTTCTTGATATTATAAAAGTAAAAAATAAAATTAATAAATATATTTTAAAAATAGTGGACAAATAAAATTAAACGGAAGGGGTAATTTAGTAATTTCATCAATAAATAAGAAGACATAGAATTTTAGTCATAAAACGCACTCGCTGAATGCGATTTATGCCTTTCATTCTTAACACTTTCTATTCAACCTTATTAGAAGGGTTTTTAAAATTTCAACGACATGACATTTTTTTAAAATAGAAAATAATTATCTTTTCTTCATATTATAAAAGTAATAAATGAAATTAATTAATATATTTTTAAAATAGTGGACAAATAAAATCAAACGGACGGGGTAATATAGTAATTTCAACAATAAATAAGAAGACACAGAATTACTCATAAATCGCATTCGCGAAATGCGTTTTATGCCAGATTGACGATAACTAGTTTAAACAAGAAAATTCATAGAAATGAAAGATTGCACAAAAAAAAACCCATAAAAAAGAGGACAAACCGAAAGAAGCTCCGGCGATGGCAAGGCAGGGCAAGGTTCGACACAGTAACACGGAAAGGTGAGAGCAGTAAGCACAGTAACACGGGAATGTGAGTACAGTAGGTGTGAAAATATGGGACGGTGAGAGTAGTAAGTGTGGAAATATGTCTTTATTAGATTATTGTGTACCTTTTAATGTTTTAGTTAAATTATTATTTTCTTTTTTATGTTTTTAGTTAGATTGTTGTTTTCCATTTTATGTTTACTTTCATTCTCAGCTCTTTCTATTTAGATATTTGAGAAGAGATTTTCAAGTTTTCAACCACATGACGGTCTTTTAAAAGATAAAATAATTATCTTTTCTTGATACTATAAAAGTAATAAACGAAATTAATAAATATATATTTAAAATTGTGGACAAATAAAATCAAACGGAATGGGTAATTTAGTAATTTCATCAATAAATATGAAGACATAGAATTTTACTCAGAAAACACATTCACTGAATACGATTTATGCATTTCATTTTTAACTCTTTCTATTCAAGTTTATTAGAAGGCTTTTTAAAGTTTCAACGACATGACAGATTTTTAAAAGATAAAATAATTATCTTTTCTTGATACTATAAAAGTAATAAATGAAAAAAATTAATATATTTTTAAAATAGTGGACAAATAAAATCAAACAGAAGGGCTATTATAGTAATTTCAACAACAAACAAGAAAACACAAAATTTTACTCATAAAACGCATTCGCTGAATGCGATTTATTTCTTTCATTCTTAACTCTTTCCATTCAAGTTTATTAGAAGAGTTTTTAAAGTTTCAACGACATGATCGTTTTTTAAAATATAAAATAATTATTTTTTCTTGATATTATAAAAGTAATAAATGAAATAAATAAATATATTTTAAAAATAGTGGACAAATAAAATCAAACGGAAGGGGTAATAAAGAAATTTCAACTATAAATAAGAAGACACAAAATTTTATTCATAAATCTCATTCGCTGAATGCGTTTTATGCCTTTCATTCTCAGTTCTTTCTATTTAGGTATCTGAGAAGGGTTTTTCATGTTTTCAACCACATGACATTTTTTAAATGATAAAATATTTATCTTTTCTTGATATCATAAAAGTAATAAATGAAATAAATAAATATATTTTACAAATAGTGGACAAATAAAATTAAACGGATGAGGTAATATATTAATTTCAACAACAAATAAGAAAACACATAATTTTATTCATAACTCGCATTCGCCAAATGCGTTTTATGCATTTTTCATTCCAAGCCTTTTCTATTTAGATATCTTAGAATGGTTTTTTAAAGTAATCAACGACATGACGGTTGTTTAAAAGATAAAATAATTATCTTTTCTTGATATTATAAAAGTAATAAATGAAATTAATAAATATATTTTAAAAATATTGGACAACAAAAATCGATCGAAAGGGGTAATATAGTAATTTCAATAATAAATAAGAATACACATAATTTTACTCATAAATCACATTCGCTGAATGCGTTTCATAACTTTCATTCTCAGCTCTTTCTATTTAGGTGTTTGAGAAAGATTTTTCATGTTTTCAACGACATTATATTTTCTCAAAAGATAAAAATTTATCTTTTATTGATATTATAATAGTAATAAATGAAATAAATAAATATATTCCTAGAATTTTGCTCGTAAAAGATAATTTTGCTTATTATTTCCGTTTTTCTCACAATTCCAAGGCACCTATTCGTGAGAAAAATGGTGGGACTATACGTAATGCTTCTCCAACTCATTACGGAGGTCCTCATATAGTTTTTTCAGAAAAAAATTCGGGGTGCCCCAAGGGCGTCAAATTCATGGACTTATACACATGAAATCGGTGAAAGTCGGGTAATTCCTATAATTTTGAGAATTAAAAATATGAAATATTACTACTAACTAACAATTTCATTCTTGTTCCTCAATCGAAAATCATCACATGCTTAACTAATAAATTTGCAAGATTATATATATATTTTTTTGTTTGCAAATGCAAGATTGCATACTTACTGATAATAAAAGGACAAGTATTGATATTACATTTTTGGATAACTTTAAAAGAATTACTTCATGCTCATGAATTCTTAATTCAATATGTTGGAAAAATCATATCTGCTAAAACTATTACTACTAGAATAACTTTTAAATAAGCTAAAGGTATAAGATGAAATTGTGAATAATCAGATCAAATATGTTTCTCAAAAAAGTTCAGAGTTTAATCAGATTTTTTATTTTTTTATTGAACGAAATCTGTTCAGAAAAATATTTCTCAAGTTAAATCATATGTTATATCAATCATAAATTTAAACATGTAATTTATAGATACAATGATATAAAATGTTTAATTTCAATAAAAAAATTCAATCAGACACTTAATGACGGACCGATGTATATATAAGTACTAACCAAAAAAATAAAGAAGACGAAATTGGGCTTAGATAGAGAGTCGTAGAGTCCTAAGCCATCTAGATGAATTGTTAGTTAAATAAATAAATAAATAAAAAGTCTTCTATACTTCTCCTCCTCTTCTTCCTCCTCATTCTTCATTAATTGGCGCTTCTCAATAGCCCTAAATTTTCGAAACCCTAGTTGTTCCTCTTCACCTTTATAGCTAAAATACGTATACATACACATAATACATAGGGTATATCTGTTGATTGAAAGAATCGAGGTGATTTGAGGGAGATCTGAGGATTTCCCTGGATCTGTTCTGGGGATTTTGGTAAGTTTTTTCGAAATTTATGGTTCGTATTGTTTTATTGGTTAATATTCATGATCGAATTGGATTTTGATTGATGTTTCAATTTTTTGTTATGTAATTAGGGCGTTGACGATTTTTTTTGATATTTTAGCGGTGATATTTATGGGTTTATTTGCTTGTTGTATCGGAATGTTTTTGTTTGGGTTGTATTGTTGATGTAATCCTAGGAAAATCAGGTATATGGGTTGATTTTTTTTGGTGTATTTGGAAAAATATAGTCTTGTTTATAGGTCTTGCTGCCAAGATAGATGAAGGTAGTCAAGCCCCTAGGGCTTTTGGTCTAGTATTGAGAACTCAACAGATGACGTGTGGGTTAGGTGCGAAAAACCTGTTATTTAAGTGGAGATGGGTAGGGGGGTGGATTCCACATGTTTGTTATATTGTTGATGGAATCTTGGCAAAATCAGGTAGATGTGTTGTTTTTTGGGTGTATTTGGAAGAATATAGTCCTGTTCATAGGCCTTGCTGCCAAGATAGAAGAAGGCAGTCAAGCCCCTAAGGTTTTGGTTTAGTGGTGAGAGCGCAACATAAAAGCTGGCTATTTATGTGGAGAAGGGTAGACCTGGTTGTCGTGTCTGTTCAGCTAGTATATGGATATTTTAGGATTGTGGTTTTGTATCTACTCAAGAGAAGATTTGTCGTTCTTTCTTCCTTTTAAAGAAGTCATTAATTGCAGCGTATATCTGTTATGGCCATCTAAATATCATTGTTAGTTTGTTGAGGGTTAATCTGCGTTTAACTTATCTACATTAAGAAGAAAAACCAATTGTTGACCATTTTGAAAACCTTTGGCGATTGGGGATTTTCTGAATTCCATTTTTTTGTTATACTTCTGATGGAATCATTGGAAAATCAGGTGTATGAGTTGTTCTTTGGGTGTATGTAGAAAAATGTAGTCTTGTTTATAGGTCTTGCTGCGAATATAGAGGAAGGTTGTCAAGTCCCCAGGGTTTTGGGCTAGTGGTGAGAGCGCAACAGATGATATGTGGGTTATGCGCAAAAACTTTTTTTTTGATTGGTGATATTCATGAGAATTGAAATTTGATTGACGTTGCAAGTTTTTGTTATTTAATTTGGGCGTTGACGATATTTTAGTACTTTCTTTTGCGGTGACATTAATGGGGTTATTGTCTTATTGTATTTGGACTTTTTTTTGGGTTGTATTGTTGATGGAATCTTAGGAAAATCAGGTATATGGGTTGTTTTTTTTGGGTAGAGTGCTACACCTAGTTGTCGTATCTGTTCAGCTAGTATATGGATATTTTTGGATTGTGGTTTTGTATCTACTTGGAGAAGACTTGTTGTTTTTTAATTCCTTTTAAAGAAGTCATTAATTGCAGTGTGTATATGTTATGGCCATCTAAATATCATTGTTAGCTTGTTGAGGGTTAATCTGCCTTTAAATTATCTACATTAAGAAGAAAAACCGACTGTTGACCATTTTGAAACCCTTTCTGCATTGTGCATTGCCTAGATTCATTTCCGAGTTCTATTCTCGTTTGTACAATGTATCCTTCTTTAATGTGTGTGATTGCATATCTAATTTTACTCTTTTGTTTTCATAATTTCCCTTCTTGATATCTGATTGTGCTATGGTGCCGCAGACTGGATAGATTGATGAATAATGGCCATTCAGATGGATAACAGTTTAGATCATTCGTCACGGGAACGCGTTCAGCGGCTTTTCAACAAGGTCGGTATTTGCTGTATCGCCTCATTGCTTTACCATTTGAATTATGGATATCTAGAATGATTTATCATAATACCAAAAGATAGTGAGTATATTACTGACTCACATACATAGTTTAGGTTAAAAACTTTTATTGACCTGCCCAAGCTCTTGTTGTATGTGCAGGTTCAGTGAGTTGTATTCATTTAATGCTTAGAGATAGTAATATGTATCTTCTTGTTTGGAACATGTAATTGACATTTTCATTGATTTTGTTAAGAATGTGGAGCTGGATAACAAGCGTAGGAAAGCAGCACAAGCTAGAGTATCTTCTGACCCAAACACATGGCAACAAATGCGTGAAAACTATGAAGCTATCATCCTTGAGGATCATGCTTTTTCTGAACAACATGAAATAGAGTACGCCTTGTGGCAGTTGCATTATAGAAGAATTGAAGAACTGCGTGCACGCTTCAATGCTGCAATAGCTTCAAGTGGATCAACCTCTCAGACTGGGAAAGGTCCACCTCGTAACGGTCCGGATAACATCTCAAAGATCCGCACGCAGTTCAAGACTTTTCTGTCAGAAGCGACTGGCTTTTATCATGATTTGATGGTGAAAGTCAGAGCAAAGTATGGCCTGACAGTAGGAGGTTTCTCTGATGATCCAGGGGATCAGATTCCTTCTTCTAATGAAGCTAATAAGTCTATTGAGGTGAAGAAAGGCTTGATATCCTGCCATCGTTGTTTGATTTATCTGGGTGATCTTGCTCGGTACAGAGGCTTATATGGTGAGGGTGACTCTAAAGCTCGTGACCTTGCAGCAGCATCAAGTTATTACACGCAAGCTTCTTCACTGTGGCCATCAAGCGGCAATCCTCATCATCAGGTATCTTTTTTTTTATTGGTTTTGTTCTGAATGATCATTGAGAAATCTTTTCTACTGTTGGAGGGTTGGAGTGAAGAGAATAGTGATCAATAACTGATCATTGATTAATCTTTCTATGCGACAGATATCTTATGTAAAAATTGCTGATTCTGTTTTTTCTCAGCTTGCAATATTGGCCTCCTATTCCAGTGATGAGTTGGTGGCGATCTATCGGTATTTTCGTAGTCTTGCAGTAGAGAATCCTTTTACGACTGCAAGGGACAACCTGATCATTGCATTTGAGAAGGTAAACAACTTATTTAAAGTCTCCTGCGAAAAGCGACTGGACAAGTATGCCAATGATTGTTCCTGTTAATGTAGACAATTTCATGTCATGTGTAGAGAACCTTGTTGTGTAGGTTCTCTATATATTTGGTTATCACTTATATAGGGTTCCCACACAATTATTAAACCTTTACTTTGTTTTGAGAAAAAAAGAATACATGCCAATACTTGTGTGTATTTTTATGCACGCCTATATTTGGAACCCTATTATTGTTAGTGTTATCATTATCAATAATTGTTGTATGCTTAATCTATACAGTTTTGTTTATTTTTATGAAGATGCCTTATATTTGTGAATTTTCTCCTGACCTTGGTTCTGTGGTTGCTTATGTTTTTCCCCTTCCCTTTGTCCCTTTTCCTGACGTGTACTAAGTAGCTTCATCATGCTTCTTGTGTCATGGAAGAGTAATTACTTACCCAATCCAAGATAATTTACTTGTCAATTAGTCTTTTGGGGTGATAAAATCTACTTCTGTGGATTGGTAAAATGAAAAAGAAATATGAATTACTGTATTATTTAGAGAGAAGAATGACATAGAACATAGGTGTAGCTCATGTTAAGCAGTATCATTATGAACTGATTTTTTAAAGCAAAATACACCTAAAATACTATTTGTAGGAAGTTCTTGAGATCTTGTAGTGGAACTTTGATTTCCATCTTTCAGTTGTGCTGGGAGTGTGGAACTTCAATTTGCACCTTTTTCCTTTGGTTTGTCAATGAATGATCAAGATGTGATTATCTAGTATATATTTTGTAAGTGTTCAAGTTCTGCCCAAAAGAGACTTTCTTGTAGAAGTTTCTGGGCATGTTTTCTTTCCGTTTGGACTGTTCTGTTGCAATGGGCTATGTGGATGGTCCTAGTGTTAATTGATTTCTCTGTTATGGCAGAATCGTCAATTTTTCAACCAGCTGCCAGGGGATGCTAAGGCTTCGTCTATCAAAGTAACTCCTTCCCGAACAACTGGTAAAGGACGAGGTAAATATGAAACGAGGCCGTCTCTGAAAGATGGAAAGGTTGAAGCAAATTTACCAAAGGAAAAAGCTTCAAGTACATCTGAAATCTTCAAAACCTTTAGCACAGGGTATGTTCGGTTGAATGGCATTCTCTTCACGCGCACTAGGTATGTTCCTGTCTAATGAATAATATGATATTGACGATAACATAACTAAGTAATGACACTATCTTCTTATCATCTTTACTCAGCTTGGAGACTTTTGATGAAGTGTTGTCGATGGTTAAGAATGATCTGCTTGAGCTTCTCTCTTCTGGGTCTGATGAGAAGTATAGTTTTGGTTCAAGTGCTGCTGACTGCAGACTGGCAATTGTCAGGCTCGTGGCCATCTTAATATTCACCATCCATAATGTGATTAGGGAAAGTGATAATCAGTCATATGCTGAGATTCTACAAAGATCAGTTCTTCTGCAGAAGGCATTTACTGCTGCTTTTGAGTTCATGGGTCATGTGGTTGAGAGATGTATCCAATTAAGTGATCCCTCATCAAGCTTCTTATTGCCTGGTATTTTGGTTTTCGTAGAATGGTTGGCGTGCCATCAAGATATTGCACTTGGTAATGAATCAGAGGAAAAACAAGCTCGGGCTAGATCCTATTTCTGGAAGAACTGTATCAGTTTCTTTAATAAGCTAATGTCAACTGGGTCTAAGTTTGTCGATGAAGATGAAGATGAAACATGCTTTTTCAATATGAGCAGGTATGATGAAGGTGAGACTGGTAATCGTCTTGCATTGCCGGAAGACTTTGAACTCAGAGGATTTGTTCCTCTTCTTCCAGCACAGCTTATCCTTGACTTCTCAAGGAAACGTTCTTTTGGTGGTGATAGTGTAAGTAAAGAGAAGAAGTGCCGTCTTCAGAGGACGATTGCAGCTGGAAAGGTTCTTGCTACTGTGGTCCGGGTTGGAGAAGAGGGAATATATTTTGACACCAGGGGAAAGAAATTTATCATTGGTATTGAGCCCCAAACTTCTGATAATTATCTACTTAATGGCTTAAATGAAGTTACCAAATTAAGTGGTATTGAACTGGAAAGTCCAGATGCTGGACAGTTGACTGTGGGAGATCTTTTGCCGAAGCAGCAATTGTATGTGGAATGTGAAGAAGAAGACGAAGTTATTGTTTTTAAGCCATCAGTGATGGAAAAACCTAATGACATCTCTTCAAGTACTATGACCTCAGCGGTTCCTGTATCTGGTATTAGTGTTGTCAATGCTTCTTCTGGTGCTAGCATGGAGTGTGTTGATACATGTTGTGAGATGGGGCCATATCCATCTGCACTCGATGGATTGAGGTTGCAGAATGCTTGGAGTACTACAAGGATGCCAACAAGCATTTCTCTTACCAATACCCAGTATATGCAGCCAATCCAACCAAGTACTTCAATGTGGTCTGTAGGGCAAGGTGCTTTTATGAATGGATTGGGTGGCTTGAGCTTGACAGGAAATGGGCTAACGACAGAAGCTGAGTTGCTAAATCATCCAGAAATGGTGTCACCTGCAGCAGCACATTCAGCTCCTTTGCCGCAGTCTGTGAAGTTTAGCACTGCAAATAATATTCACTTCCAGGTTCCTGAGGCTGCTATGTCATCTACCTTCAGTTCACTTGCACCCTCTGTAGCTTTTTCCGATAGCATGTCAATGAAATCTTTAGCAATTACTCCGACAGGAATGAAGAAAAATCCAGTGTGCCGACCTGGTAGGCATCTGGGTCCACCTCCAGGGTTTGGTTCTGTTTCTTCCAAAGTAGATGACTCTTCATTTGCCTTGCCGCTTAAAAATGAAAATAACTCCATTCCTCGTATGGATGATTATAGCTGGTTGAATGGATATCAGTTACCTTCAGCACATCAGAGCATTGTTTACAATAACTCGGACAATCATTCAGCTCAACCACATCACTCTGTAAGCAACAGTGGCTTAGTCGGGATTAGCTTTCCTTTCCCTGGGAAGCAGGTGCCCTCTCTGCACATGCAGTCAGATATCCAGAAAGCAAATAACCAATCTGTTGGATTGCCTCAGCAGTATCAAGGACAGTCCCTGTGGCAAGATCGTTTCTTTGTGTGACGTGGATAGGGAGACTAGATGGTGAAGTGCATCTTACTTATTCTTTTAATTTATGAAGTTACTTGAAACAAATTTGTGTTCTTCAATATACCACAGTATACATTCTCTCAATTGTGTTTCCCAATGCTGTACAGGTTAACAATTACTGGGGAGAATGACCACTAGCCTGTTGCTACAAAGTTCAACCATCATATTGCAGTGTGGCCAAGGTTATTATGTTTTTGTTGCAGCATGAATGGTCTTGGATAGTTGCTGGCACTTGCTATTGAGCAGGTATTGTCCACTACCTTATCTCCCTGTTTCTCTCCCCCTTCTGGTTACTTCTTGACCTGGTGAGTTATTGTTCTTATAGTCCAAAAGACCAAAACAATCATACTTGAGTGGATAAGACAGGGTCCTCCATCTAACTTTCCATACATACGAAGATGTTCCAGCTATCAATTGGCTGCATGTCAATGATTAGGCAGTATGGGTCACATGTCAAGCATGAGCTAATGGCTCCATATCTTTCCCCTCTCTCCCCTTTTCATTTCTCTCTCTTGATTATGCGGGACATACTCAAAACAAACAAAAGATTGGTTCTTTCTGGACAGATCTCTGTTGGACACCTCTCCACCCCCTTTTCTTTTCTTCTAAGATCATTTATTTATTATAACGTACTACACACTTGCCTATACCATGTCTCAGTTGTCTCACACTGGCCCGGTTTCTAGTGGCAGTTTTCCTGTTATTCCTCGGGGAGTCTGGGTAATGAATAGTTAGATCTGGATGCCTGCATTTCTTTCCTTCTGAACTTAGAGGAATTGGGGATAAAATAGCAGTGCTTCCGTAATATGTTTCACTTGTCTGCGTTTTAACTTGCCCAATTCCAATGTCTGCTTAGACTTTTTCCTCCCTCTTGTCAGTGTCAATTTATCGGAAGACTTCTATGTCAAGTTTTCCTATGCTTACAAATGTAGTAATTTTCTGTTATCACCTTAACCACTAAAGTCTGTGGGTTTGGTTGGTGCAGCTTGTGCCAAGCTATTCAAACTGGTTGAGTAGAGACCGAGGTCAGTAGGTGCAAGAATTTGGGAGCTTTGAATTAAGAAACCTTGTCTTGGTTGGATTGATAATTGTACGGCTGAGGGATCAGGCTTTGGTGGATATCTGTTTAGAGCAGAAGCAACAGTAAATCTACCATGGTTTATAAATGATCTCGACAAAAAGAGTTCTGCTACTTGTCATTATGATCAACTTTCTACAATACACAATTAAGGTAGATATCTTGGCAGTTCCATATCTGCCTTGTGTGAAGTTCCGAGAGTATTTTGCGTAAAGATCATGGAGAAGGATTTGTTATCGTTGGAGTACTTTGTGGTTGTTAGTTGGAAATAAGTATAGCCTATGGCTATCTCAACCTTTTTCTTTTGATGGCAACAATTGTCTTGTTATGTTTGTTCTGTTGGACAATGTGCTGGATTGTTCTTGTTACTGTTTCTGTCGTTGGATTATTAAATAATGTTTTGTCATCTTGATGTTGTTAGTTCTTTTGGTGACATGATGCCTGATAAATCTTGCTATTACAAATATCATTTCCCATGTTTGTTTCAGAACGTTTGGAATGATAATTTGATTTAAAATTTTATACCGGTTTTTGCTAATATGCGGTATCAACGCAAATCTCAAATTTTATTGACAATGAGCTCTAGAGCTCGTTTGGATGAGTTTATAGCTTATGACTTGTAAGTCACAAGTGTGGAATCTTTAACTTTTAGTTTAGTACCTTATTTTTGTTATTTTAACTTCGAAAAAAGTGCGTCAAAAGCGTTTTTAAAAGTTTATCTAAATATTTTAAAAGTGTTTATAAGCTATTTACTTAAAAACATCTAAAATAAGTTGATTCGTTAAGGCAAGTGGAGGATTCATAATGACTTTAGCTAGTGAGGTTGAATCCTGGTTGATGAATATTATATAGACAAAATCAAAATCAGTCATCAAGAAATGTAATAAGAAGGGAACTAACAAATACGTGGATGAATGTAAGCAATATTAATATCTGAATTTGGATGATTAACTGAAATTATCTTATTTATATAACTAAGGTTGATATATGTACCCTCACTTATAAGAATTTTGAACAACATAATTAAATAGAACAAAAACAAACTATTCCACCATAACTTTTCCTTCTAATAGCTTCTAATAGGTCTTATGTGACGCGAATTTGAATTCCATCATAACTTCCCCTTCTAATGGGGTCTTATGTGACGCGAATTTGAATTGGTCGGCGTGTTAATGCAGGTGCCAGACTCCAGATGGGAAGCCAAAAAAGAACAAAACATCATATGTTCATGAACCATACTGAAACAAAAGAACTCACAGGGTTTGAGGGGCCTAGTCAATTGGCAATTGAAACTTAATATGAAGACAGTTAATTTGCATCAATCCTTTTACAACTTTTTCTATACAATTGCTATCAGAATAGTATATATCTATAATTTAACAAAAAACTTTCAAAATCTCAAGACAAAAACTCCATGAAGCATGAGTTCTTCTAAAGCTTCAACAACAAAAAATGTTGAAATCCTTCACAAGACAAGATCCATCTTGCAGCTTGAACTCCTCTAATCAAATTTAGAACTTACAAGTATGTTTTTCCTTTATTAATTGTCCTCTACAAAAACTTTGAATATGTAATCGCGAAAACGCCTTGAGTATGCCATTGGATCAACTGCTGAGATAGAATTTGGATCACATTGTATAGACTTATATGCATGTTCAAGCTTTTTGGTTATGTCATAGTCTTGAAGTATATCGATTATTCCGAAAAATAATGTCACATCATACAACTCCCCTGTTGGTTCTCCTATTAGCTGAAAGTCCAAGTCATTTTTCCTGAATGTCCTTTCAACTCTTGCAGGCATGTTTATTCCTAAACTTGTGTTTGTCAACCTGCATTACTCAAAGACATAACATAAGTTGCACGTTCGATGATGAAAAGTACTTAGTAGTTACGTTGCTCAGACTCTTCAAATATGGTGCCAGGTGCGTGTCAGATCTTAGTAGTGCATTGAGTGACAACATTTTTTGGGAATCCGAGCAACATAGCAATTCAACACTATAAAAAGGCATAAAAAGATGTGTGAATGGACACTTAGAATGGTTCTAGTAAGCTAATTTTGAGTCCTAGTTCGATTACCAAGTGAACACCAAACATTTAGTTTACTTATTGAGAAGATTGCAGACTTGACAGATGAAAAACTTACCCTGCAGGATTAAGAAGTAATAGATCCACATCTGATTTAGTAAACCGATGAATTGGTTCAGCTTCTGTGGTTCCATTTTCTGCAAACATTAGGAAAAGAATGATGCTTTCTTGTTTTCTTACAATAAAGTTTGAGTCTTTATTATGAGGAGAGTTAATTAGCAGTTGAGATATGTAGCCGACCTTAACTTGTTTGGGACTGAGGCGTAGTACTGACAAATGTAAATGTGCAAGTGTTATAAGATTAGCACTAACCGATAGGCGTCCTACAGCCAGAAGGAGTTTGATATCCAGTACTAGCATTTCCTTCCCTAAAATTTACACCAACTAAAAGACTATAGTCCATTACTCTTTCCTGTTCCAAGAGCTCACAATCCCTATCAACTTGCCTGCAATATCAAAGAAATTTTCGAGCCAGAGTTGGATTCTGGATTTAAACTTAATGCTTTCAAGATGGTCTTTCTTGCAATACCAATTAAGACTAGATATCGGTATTGATATAATTTTACCTTCGGAATTCTTCAAACCATGACTTTTGTAACTTGAATATGAAGTTGAGATCAAGGTCTTTAAGAGTAGTTGTTGTGTCAATTTCTGATTCTGGTTTATCTGTGATCCTGCCAAAAGTTGATCCTTTCAAGTCGAACCGTTTATGAATAGTGTAATTGGTGCAGAAGAGATTCCCAATGATCACGAACCGGACCTAGTTAAACCATTGAACAGATTACAAGTTATTTTGGTAAGTAACTTAACTAGTGTTCAATTTCCATGCATTATATGTAAATATACCTTCTTTTGAGTTGGTCCATTTAGCTTCAGGCAATGCAGACCATAGTATCTAGTCACAAGGGTGTTCTCGAAAGCACGAAAATGATCATAATAGGCATTTAGCATCCTTAAAAGTACCTAATGATCATTCATTGACACGAAAAATCAGAAAGAAACATGTAGTTTGCAGAATGAAGAAATGATGACTTCATTGCAATGCTCAAAAAGTTTGAGCCGAGGGTCTATTAGAAACAGTTTTTCTGTCCCTCACCTTTACTTCTGCCTTTTTCATTGTCTTGATCATATATCTATCATCATTTGTCAAGTAAAAAAAACTTCCACTTTTTCCCGGAGAGCTTAGCTCTCTAAGGGGGCCACAAATAGACAACATATACTCCGTTGCATCCACCTTGAACAACGTTCTCAGAGCCCTGGACAGTATCATGTCGAATAACGTTTACTTTTTGTTCTTTAAGTATACTAAGTTGATAACATTGCATAGTGAGGCATCATTACCTGAAAACTTTTGGGCAATAATCTTTCCATCTGAACTCACAAGACTGATGGCGTGGCGTACTCTTGGATCCTTCAGGTGGAAATCTTGTCCAGTACTTCTCTTTCGGATCAAAAGCTGATGGATCAAGATCGAGTGTTGGAGGGGGGCCAAGCTTTTGTACTGTATGCCTATATGGTTATTCACATTACAAGGTACCATAAACAAACAAAAAAAAAAACTCTTCTCAGCCTAGAAAACGCGCAATAATATGACAGATGCTTACAGGTTTTCGATAAGTTATATACACCGATTGTATAAAGAAATTTTACATTATCAGAGTAATTTCATTTATCATAGCAAGTCATTTACCATTTTTTTCCAGGCTTCATGCTAATGAATGCTTATTATATAAAGTTAAGTGATCTGTTATGGAATATGTTTTATCTGGTTAGTACATTTATAGAAACTAGAAACTAGAACTGTAATAAAGGGCAGTCCGGTGCACGAAGCATCCTGTGGTCGGGGAAGGGGCTGTGATATATGCAGCCTATCCTGACACAACCATCAACAGCTGATTTCATAGCTAGAACTCCTAACGTATAAGTAACACGGAAACAACTTTACTGTTTCTCCAGGGCTCTCTTTTTGAACAAACTAGAACAGTAAAAAAAGGCAGTCCGGTGCATGAAGCATTTGGCAGTCAGGGAAGGGACCCCATCCTGAGGGGGTGTGATATATGCAGCCTACCCTGACGCAACCATCAGTGGCTGATTTCACAGCTAGAACCCCTAAACCTATCGATCACTCGGAGACAACTTTACCGTCTCTCTTTGAAGAAACTAGAACTGTACATGAAAGAAAATTTAACTACCTGATTCCCAACTGCAAATTAAGCATAAGCTCATAATTTTTATGCCCTTTAGATATTGTGATTCCTTGCCTTTTGACAATCTTAGGAATCCTAATAGGACTCCCACTTTTATATCCATCAGATTCCAGCAAAGCAACCATCGCGTTGATATCTGAACAAGAATTACTTGTAGTAGCAACTAATGTTGTTCCAACTCCATCTGATAACTGCATTCTACTAAACTCACTATCAGCTGAACCGTCTATCGACATCCTCCTCGTCCTACTGTTGTTATTGTTATCCACAGGCCTCGACGATGACATCCTCACCGCGAGTTTCTTCTGTGAAGGCAACACTGAAACCTTATCATTTGGTGAGATTGTACATCCCACCAAATCAACATTGAAAACTTGTTGAGGATCCCATTCAAAATTGCCCCTTTCTAACAATGACTCAGATGGATAAAAAGTGCCATTCAATTCATCAGGATCTCTACTCCAATTCCCAATATAATAACTCCCATCAGCCCAATGAAAAGTACCTTTCCCTTTAGGCAATCCATCTTCCCAATTCCCTTCAAACAAATTTCCATTTGTCCAATACAATTTTCCATCACCACAAATAGTACCATTAGCCCATTCACCAACATAATAATTCCCATTTTTCCAAGTATACTTACCATTACTTTCTTGTAATCCTCTACACCATTCACCATCATAACAATCACCATTTGCATATTCTTTAACACCATTTCCATGTTTTAAATCCATTAACCAACAACCTCTAAATGTATCACCATTTGGTGCTGTATAAGTACCTTCACCATCCATATAACCATTCTTGAAATTACCTTCATACATTGCACCAGAAGGCCAACTAAATAGACCTTGACCTTTCATTTTACCTTTACTCCAATCGCCTACGTACATACATCCATCTGTCCACCAATACTTACCTTGTCCATTAGGTAAATTATCGACCCAATATCCGGTATAGTAATCTCCATTTGATAGAAATTTTTCTAAATGATATGTTTCACCATTCATTGGATGATAATCTTCATCATCATTTTCTTGTTGAACATCTTCTTCCACTATTTCTTTTTCTTTGTTGTTGTTGTTATTAAACTCAGCTTCATCAATTTGTGTTGTTGGTCCATATGTCCCAAATATTGTATGTGCTCTTTTTCTAGCTACCAATTGTGTTTTTCTAACGGTTGCTTCCAATGCCTTCATGATTATTTTTAGATCAAGATGAATCCTTTTTCAATATGGATTTCATCAAATAACTTATAAAATGTGAAAAAAAAAGACAACAAATTATGGATCAAACTAAGCTATGGTAATTAGATCACTCTGTTACACTTTCTTGATCCAACAATATTGTGTTTTTTTCTTTCTTCTTTTGTCTCCTTTTCTCTATCCTCTCTACGTGTGATGTAACAAAGGAGACAACTAACAGAAACCAACAACATATGCATTCATTGTCTCAATTTTTCCAACTTTTTTTTAAAAAAAATAATATTTTTTTTCATTTTTTTAATTATATGGTTTTGAATGTAATTGTCACACTCTAAGGGGTGCTAGAACCTGAACTTGAAAGGGGATTTGGTGTGAGGGTTGTCTTAGGTGAATCTCTAGTCGGAATGAGAGGAGAAAGTTAAAAGTCATGTAAGTGTGAGTTCATAATCAATTGTCAAGAAGCTAATCCATGACGTTGATAAGCTTAAGGATGACCCAAACAAATATTGAAGCGGACAATATCTTGATAGTTGGGCTTGGGTCGTTACATTTGGTAATAAAGTCTAGCGCTTCTTCAATGTGATGGTGGTCAGTGGGGCAAAAGTGACGGAGGGTGGATTGACAAGGACGGATCACATAAAAGGATTGAAAAGCTTCTAGGTTGGCAAGCCTCCAATATCCAAAGAAGAGGTGTACGTTACATCTTAAATGAGTCCCACTTTGAAATACAAAAGAAAATTAAAGAGCTTTATATAGTAAAAATTCACACGGTACTTGTGTTATTAGGCTTGATAATCACATAACCCAAAATATAAATGTGTAAATATTTTATTAAACCAACTAAAGCTTATATCTTTATTAAAATGAGCTTCCAATAATTTCTTTTTATTTATACGTGCTCAAATGAAATCTCAAATCATTCTTGGTCCTCATATATTTATTTGTACAAGCTTGGAGCCTTGGACTCGAGACTTCTGATTAGGATCCTGAACCATTCTTGGTCAGCTCAAGACTCCCATGTTGCTACTCCGATTCATGCGCTGCTTTTAACACCCTTTACCCTTTTCTCTCTCTCTCCTTTCTCATTGTTTCTAATTTTTCATCTAACTTTTTTTTTGTTGATAAAACCAAGAAAATGGGTACAGCCTATTTTGCTGTTTATGAAGGGAAAAAGGGTTGATTTTTTACAATGCAGAAGCGATAAAAGCCAATCAGTTTGGGCAAATATGGTTAAGCAGATTTAGGCATTGCTTCTGTATAAAGTTATAGATATATATATATTTGAATTATAAATGTCTGATTTGGTTGCTCGGACGGGTCGGCATCAACAGCGGTATGAAGAAGGTTATCGACTCATTGCTGGGTACTTCTCTTTTCTGTTCTTTATGTGTAAAGTTTCTGTTTTGTTTGGATTTATTTTGGATTTTGCTCATTTGGGTTCTGTTTGGTTTTGGGAATTTTTCTGTTGAATGTGGGCATTTTCTACATTGGTGTTTACTTATTATGAGATAATTGATGAAGAAGGGTTCTTAAGGAACAAGATGGATTGCAGTTCCTTTCACTTTAGTGTTTCCTTTGATTGCATTTGTTTAAGGGTTGGGTTTGTGCAGTTTGATTTTAAGAAAGGGGGGCAATTTTTTAGCTTTCTATGGACTAATAAAGTTTAGTATCTTCAAAAAGTTGAAGTCTTTTCGCACCCAAGGGTGTGGCCTAGTGGTTACTGAAGTAGGTTGTGAACCATGAGGTTCAGGTCTAAATCCCAATAGAGATAACTATTTGTCCTAGCTTTGGTGAATAGACAGAGTTACCTGTTGCTGGTAGGAGGTGTCATGTATCCCGTGGGATTAGTCGAGGTGCGTGAAAGCCCCTCGACAACGATTATCGAAAGAAAAAGTTGAAGTCTTTTCGCACCCAAGGGTGTGGCCCAGTGGTCACTGAAGTGGGTTGAGAACCATGAGGTTCAGGTCCAAATCTCAATCGAGATTGTCATCTGTCCTAGCTTTGGTGGATAGATAGAGTACCTGTTGCTGATACCTGTTGCTGGTGGGAGGTGGCAAGTTTCCTGGGGAATTAGTCGAGGTGTGCGAAAGCGGGCCTGGACACCACAGTTATCAAAAAGAGAAGTTGAAGTCTTTTATGAAGAGTAATGCCCAAGAACTGTTAGGACATGTGGGAATAGGCTGGCATTGTTCTCTTCAAGTTGCTTATTTAAAAAGAAGTAAATTGTGAGGAGGTAAAAGAAGAATAATGACTCTTGGAAAGTTGGAGTAGGAATTGGGTGACCCTGTCTATTTATGTTTTTTCTGTTCCACATAATTTTATGATGAACATAAGATGAAATTTGGAGGCATACTGTCATCATTTAAGCATAAAACAAATCAAAACTGGGGTTATATGGTTGAAATAAGTCCTGTATCCCACTACATCATCTTATAAATTCGTTTGCTGATTCAGTCAGAAGGAAGCTATCCTTATCCTTCCCATCACACTTACTATCTCCAAGTTTCCATTCTTATTCTGTTTAATATCTCCTTCAAAATAAAGTCTTAACTCATAAGCCATGACATAAAACATAAATGAAGTTCAAAAAACATGTAGTGAAACTTTCTTTATCCACCAGAGGAATGGAAAGATATCAGAGCTACGAGGGCTCGAGCTACTTGACAGCAAATAATAATTCATTTCATCCTATCACCATCAAAACTAGTACTATGACTTTCACCGAAATAGCCATGGGATGGGATTATTTTTCAGCTGAAAAAAATGTGAGAAGGAAAAAGACTGATGGAAGGATTGCTTCCCTTTCCTAGTTGACGGGCATTGCACCCTTTTAGCTCTAGAGTTTGTCTTAGTTCTGAGCTATTCAGGCTGCAACTTAGTGTGGTGACATTGACTGGGGCTTCAATGTTCTATATTGTTAAGAATTGTTGGTTTTCGAGTTAAAATTTGTAGTTCGACTCTTTTAAGAGTGTGTTATGCACTGAATACTTGATTTAATCTTTGGAAAGTTATAGAAAAGCAACTGCGCAAAGTAGAAAAATTTAGGTACACAAGAGAAATCCTTCCGTGGCTAGAAAATATTGGAATATGATTCTCATAAAAAAATGCTCTTAGAACAGAAGTAGTATGTAGATTTTTATGGAGAAAAGATAATCTTTTGGCTTCTAAAAACTGAAGTAAGCTAAAATTTCAAAATTTAGTTCTTCTAATTAAATACTAAGCATGTCTTTTGAAGTTGACATACAAGTTCACTTTGTGGCTGTCTTTTTCTCAATAATTCAGGTGGTAGATCTGACTTTTTGACTTTCGGGTCTCTTTTTCACAAGTACACAACATCTTTATATGGGTTTTAGACCCCTGATAGTCGTTACGTCGTTTGACGACTTCCATAGTTCCATTTGTCAAAGATTTTTTGCTTCTTCAATATCTGAAAACAGTGGGCAACTACTGCGTTAACTTCCTGGGTTTGCATTTGAAATCAGAATCATATTGACTTAGAACCTGTATATTCTGATTTCTGAATTATAACGAGAGTTGTCACAGGTGTATACCATTCAGGTTCAGAGATATGGAACAAAATGGTGATGACACATCTGAAAAGATAGTTGAAGTACTGATGATAAACTCAACGAGCGGGCCTGGTCTTCTGTTTCCAAAGGTGAGAGAATTGTTCTTTTGGATTTCATGCAATATGCTATGGTAGTTCAAATGACTGAAGTGTTTTATGGAACCAGCATTATGTGACTTTATCTTCTGATGGATCTAGTGGTTGTGTCCTCTTTACCACTTGGTATTTCAGCCTCATAATTAAGAGATTTGCTAACTTTGTTCCACCTTGCTGTCAAATTGAACTTTACCTAATTAAACAACTAGAAAGACACCAAGTTTGGCATTTACAGTAGGCTCTCCTTTTTTTTATTTTCTAGGCATCACACATGACTTGATAGGCTTCTTGTTCTTTTTTTCAATTGTTATTTTATTTGGGTTTTTTTTTTTTTTTTTGGTTATTAGCAGCACCGTGATATTGGGGAATAAGATCTTAGTTCTTTTTGTTCATGTTTATTTTGCCTTATAGTTGACAAGATGTCTGTTAATTGACATTTCTGTCTTTGTATATATAGGGAGGGTGGGAAAATGATGAAACAGTTAAAGAGGCAGCTGTTCGTGAAGCCATAGAGGAGGCTGGAGTTCGTGGGGATTTAGTGGTGAGATCATTGGAACCTTTCTTCATTTATTCTGTAGTATCTGGACACGCAAATATGTTATTCTATGTTGCACGGAGGTTCATCATGTTTTAGTGGAGGAAAAATCACTTTTTAGTGATGGATTTGCATGTCAAATGGACCGCAATAGCAACATTTTCTCTGCCTTTGAGCTTTGGATGTGCTCGTATCTTTTTATTACTTTATCATCTTTAATTCTCTCTGTGCAGAATGTTCTTTTATTATTAATGGAGTGAATTTTTTTACAAGAAAGCATCATATGATGTGATGAAGCTTCAATATGTATTTTTTTTATGAAGTAGGAGATATTACAAACCACATCAGGAAGATGCAAAATTTAGCACTGGACAGTGTCTAAATGTGATGCAACAATATTACAAAAGCTGAACTTCTGTTGAAGCATTTTAGGAGAGTCAAAATATGCTTGTTTTAGTTTAGAATTTAGATTGTCTTGGTGTAAAACTTCCAAGTAATCCTCTCTTGATCGGCATAACGTTTTATCTTAAAATAAGTATCTTGTGTAAATAACTTGTAGGTTGGAGCGTCTGTAGAAGTGACGTCATTCCCTTGTCTTTTGTTATCATGTATCCATTGGATTTATACCTCTTCTTTTTTTCAGCATTTTTTGGGATACTACCCCTTTAAAAGCAAAACACTTCAAGACGAGTTCAGTCCAGAAGGTCTGTGTAGAGCTGCCATGTTCGCTTTGTTTGTGAAGGAAGAGCTTGACTGTTGGCCAGAACAGAGCCGGCGGGAAAGAACTTGGCTGACAATTCCTGAGGCGATTGAATGTTGCCGGCACCCATGGATGAGAAAGGCCCTTGAAGAAGGATTTTTGAAGTGGCATGAGGATGGTATGGTAAGCACAATTAACAACAACGATGACTAGTTTTTCTCTTTAGTCCTCCCTTACCAAAGACTGAAGTTTTTTAGAACTTTAACGGGTAGAAACAACTATGAAGTTGGATCTTATGTCAACTATAAATCTTCCAAAAAAAGTGACATGGTCACCATGTTTTGATAATTTATTATCTGGTTCTTTGCTTTTCATGAGATTGAGGGAGAATCAGAAAGAAAAAGAAACAAGAAAAATTATCCCCATCTTCATCATTTTTTTCTATTGCTAAGCTACATTTTCAGTTATACAAGTAGTGGGACTAACCAAATTAGTTAGATTACCAGATGATGCTTTTCTCTGCAACTGTGATTTCATTATAATGACATGCACATCATAGCCCCTACGGGTGCAGCCCTTCCCCGAACCGTGCATGAACGCATAATGCTTCGTGCACTAGATTGTCCTGTACATGACATGCTCATTATGGTCGTTCTACGCGATATAGTGTCCATAATCTGTTGTGGGGAAGGCAAAGAAACTTCTTAAACAGGCCTCACCATGTGTGTGCTTAACAATTGAAAGTTGTGTGATGAATGCCATTTAACAACAGGTAGTTCGTTTTAGTTGTTGCATAATTATCTTTGATACCAAATGAATGGCTATAAATTATAATTATACATTCAGTCTGCACTATAGGATATAGTCTAGTAGTCAATAATGTGGACAGAGTTGCTCGGTAACTATGCTGTTGGGAGATTTCTTCTTATTTCTTCAAGCCTTATTGAATAGAGTTATCCGGTAACTATGTTGATGGGAGGTAATGATGTAGTGGGTACCTCGTGGAATTTAGTGGACGTGTGTACAAGTTGGCTCCGACATCACAATATTTTTTTGAAGCTTATGCATTTATATGATTTTAAATTATTTCAATTTCTCTCCTTCCTTTGCCAGAAAGAAATATAAAAGTTAGATTAGAATTGCTTTCTAACTTTAAAAACTTTTGGTCAATTTTAGAAACTAGTCAATCTTTTTAATAGTATATTTTTTTCCTTGTTGGTCCATTGTTTGTTACATACAATGTACTTATTATTCCCTCCGTCCAGAATTAATTGTTATATTTCACTTCTCGAGAGTCAAATTATATTTAACTTTGGAAAGTATTTTTTTCCATCAAATTGACATGAGTACAATTACAACTTATAATACTTTTAGTATAATTTTTAAATATTTAAATTTTAATTATAAATTATTTAATTAATTTAATCGAATTTAACTTTCAAGATTCTTGACTCTTACGTGGGAATGTTGGAACTAAAGGACTTTATACATTTTTCGGATGATTTTAGAATTTATCAAAAAAAAAAGAAAAGAAGAGATTCCTACTTTACTTCTTAGTTAAAGTTTTATACTTTTTTTCTTTTTCTTTGACAACTCGAGATATATAAAAGTTGATCCAATATTTAAATATGATAACTTGTACATTTAAAATTCTTTATTGTATTTTAAAATAATAGGTTTATATATGGTATTTATTGAAATTTAAATAATTTTCACATCCTGAATCATATTTTCGTGTAGAAAACAATGAATTTAGTTGAATCCTTAATAAAAAAATTGCATAAATTTTGTTATATTGCTAATAATTTAATTAATGTATCCTGCAAATGCATTAATGAAAAATCACGAAGCAAAAAGGTAATTGGCTAATGATAAATATCTTTCTGATTCTAATAATTTAATTAATTAACGTATCTTGGAAAAAGTTGTTTTTCTAATTATTAAAATTATTTAATTTAATTAAAATATAAACTACTTGTGTTGGAAAGTACAAAATGATATTAGCATCTATCTTCCCAGTCAGGCGGCGCTGGAAAAGGAAATACAAATATAGTACTAAAACATTTGTCAATATTGACTAAGTAGCCCATATAGTTTAGTTAATTGTAAGTGGTCCACTACATTTCTCTCATTTTTTTTTAAAAAAATTCGATTTAATGTCTGATATTCACATTGAAGTTCGACTAGTTCAGATTTACATCGTGTAGGTTCCATTCGAGGAAAAGTCCTACCAAGTACCAAGAATGTTTTATATCGAAGCTTGAATATAAGACTTTTGGTTACATAAAAACCATACTCATTCATTGTATTTCTCTCTTTAACAAGAAATGGTCAACTTTACCTACATACTATATGAAATTAAGTAATTTTATCCTCCGCAAGTTACGATCTAATATTACTCTTGTTTGTTTTGGTCCTTGACCTTTAATGGTATTTCAACTTGAAAGTAGTTTTATATTGTAATTAAAAGTTAATTGGATAAATTTGAATCTTTTTGCTTGAAAAATTTGAACATGTGTGAATCTACCCCACTCCATGTTGAAACTTTGTAAATAATGAGAATTAATACAATATGAATAGATAAAATGAAATATAACGAATGATAAAATTGAATAGTTTTAGAAAAATATTTTTCTTTTTTTATAAGAGGAGAGTAACAAATAGTGCAATGATTTGTTTTTTTATTTGTGTTTGAAAATAGGCATTTTTTGTAACAAGGGTGTTCACATCTAGACATGTAGGGTAAAAGCTTTTGGTCAACATAACCAAATTTATGTCTATTTTGAGAAACATTTATATTGACAATTATTAAAGCCAACTAATTATCATATGTTTGACTAATGATACTTTTAATCATTACTATTTTCATTTATGGAATTTTCAACAAACTTTGCTTCTTTGTTGTTTTGTATATTCCAAAGTTCCCAACAACTTTTATTTAGTACTATCCACATCCACCAACGATCATCTACCTATGATTAGCCTAAGAAAATTAGTGCAATGGTCTAATCTCCGTTACATATAATATGACTGAAGCGAGATTGAGCTGATTCATGCATGTAGAGAAAAGGTGTGTGGAGGCATTAATAAGAATGTGTGAAAGTTTAACTATAACGAATTGTAAGAAAGGTAAAAATAATCCAAAGAAGATCATCAAAAGAAGTAATTAGACAAGATATAATGTATCTTCAACTTATTGAGAATATGATGCACATTGACCTTAGATAAGAAAGTTTTGAAGATCGAAAATTAGAATAGCAAAACTATCGTACTTATTCGGGGGAAGAGGCGGGGAGATAGTCTCCTCTTCTCCTAATTTAGTAATCTAGCCTAGTAAATACTTGAAACAAGTTCCAAACATATCGCAACTTTCATCTTATCAACCAAATCAAACTAATTCCTTCAAAATAAAATATCACCAAGTGAAGGAACATATTTAAGATAAAATATAACAATTACGAACTTATGAACTAACATATAAATATAAAGAAACATACAATAAATTATACTCCGTTCCATTCAAAATCATTGTTGTTTCACAAAATCAAGGTGTTCAATTTTTTCCCTCCAAATTTATCCTTGACAATTCCTAATTCAATATAATTTTTCAATGTTATATATAACAAGCTACATAAATAAATAAATCATAATTAAAGGATATTAGTCAAAACCCACTCTTTTAAATAAAGGGATCCAAGTGAAAACATAAAAACTTTGGGTGTGTTAGGTGTAACTTCCAAAACTCCTAAGGGGAATCTGAAATTAGATTGTTTTATTATGTAAGTGCGCTAAATAATTTAGGAATATTAAAATATACTCCTCACTTTTACTTATTTATCATTTCTAATATCAAAATAAAATATTTATATTAGCTACTTTATTTATAGAAAGACATATAAAGTTCAAAATAAACAAATAAAAATGATCGGATCGAACAAATATTGATATATATATATATATATATATATATATATATATATATCGGTGGCTTAGAAAATGACGTGGGGGCTAGCGTAGTTTGGGATGATCTAAACGTCACGTTTGTCATCTTCCTCTCTCTTTCCCTCGTTCTTCGTGGTCATAAATATATAATAATATTAAGTAAAATTATACAAAAATAAATTCTGGGTTCGTTGAATTTTGTGTAAAAAATGAGTCTTTATACAGAAAATTCAACTTCAAATTGTTTCCTGACCAGTCATTAAACCACTCCAACTTTGCTTATTTAGTTTTTATACAAAGTGGGGTTGTAGAAAATTCAGTTTTCTTGAGGTTTTTTATTAATTTTCAGCTTTTGGGTATTAGCTATTAACTCATTTTGATGAAGGGGTAGTTGGGTTTTGATAAAGTTTTGACCTTTTTGGTGTTTGAAGTGAGGGTTTATGCACAGCTGTTTTTTTTTTTTTTTGGGTTTTCTTGATTTCAATGGTGTAATTTTGTCTGATGCGGTGTATGTATTAAAGTTTTAAGCGGTTGCTTTTTGGAAGTTTTTGTACTTAGTCAACTATTTGAAGGGGGTTTGTAGTTT
Organism: Solanum verrucosum; assembly: GCF_900185275.1. Taxonomy (NCBI): domain Eukaryota; kingdom Viridiplantae; phylum Streptophyta; class Magnoliopsida; order Solanales; family Solanaceae; genus Solanum; species Solanum verrucosum. The sequence continues at coordinate 1,333,756 of NW_026020420.1, forward strand.
AATTTTGTTTCTGTAGAGTTTTGAGTGTATGAACTGAGGTTGATGATGATGTGAAGATTGGTAGAAAAGGCTATAAGAGTGGTACTTCTGGGATGCCAAGTTTCATTTCTCAGATTCCAGTTTCAAATCACATGTATATCTCTTAACATGCTTTTTCTTTTTTGAATTTCTGTAAATTTTAGTTTGTTCTTTGTATGTTTGTAAGTGTTGGATTTGTTTCAGATGTGGGATTACTGTTTATTCTTATGTTTTTGTTGAACGATTCGAGTTTTGAGATTGTTGTTATTGGGACTAGGCTATACATCTTTCTATTTGTTCATGTAAATAAAAATAGAAGTCACTTACAGTTTGATTCTAGTTTGGAGAGATGACTTTTTATGAGTTTTAGGATAGCCACTCAAGCGAAAAAAGAAGAAGAAAGAGAGCTGAACTCTCTTTGTTTCAGGACCGGATAGGTCCTGTAGCGGCGGAGGTAGGATTTCCATTAACGGGGGTTCATAGATAATTTTGACTTTTTATATAATCATGTGTTTTCCGGTGAAGGGGATTCAAATGAACCCCCTTCTGCCGTTGTCCAGATCATGGTTTAGGTAAATCAACTATTTCTATTAATACTCCGCTAATCCCTAGAAACGAGTTAAACTTAATAAGAAGAGGAAAGAATGTTCAACCATTTCATAGTCAAGTTGTTTTTCAGAGTTCTTCCTGAATAATTACAGTTTAACGTGTTAGTCTAAATCTAGAATAGTTATATGTCATTGCTGATATGCTGTGTATGTAGGTGACATCTCAGATTTTTAATTCCTGTTTAACAATATTGTTGGGCTGTAATTTTGGATTTCAGGGGCACTGAAGGGAACAATACAAATACTTCTCGAATGTCTGAATTTGGGGTGCTTGAGCAATATCTTGGATTCCGTATTGGAGATGGTGCTAATGTTAATCGAAGTATGTATTTTATAGACTAATCCTTAATGTTCTTGGTCTGCCTATCTTTCCTATCTGTCATCTGATAAAAGAATCTTTGTATGTTTGAGCCTTTTTTAAGTTACGGGTTTACAGTAGGCACCAAGTATGTTTTGTCTTTAGTGTTTCTAGTGAGCATTGGGCTCTCTTGTTGTAAACAACTGATGATCTTATCAGCAAGTTTTACTTTCCATGCAAATTATCTTTGGGTAGTTGAGACCTCCGAAAAGTTTAAATGAGCTGAAGAGACTGATCATGGCATAGGACTTTTCTTTGCTTTTCTACCCTAGTCAGGTCTAAATGTAGTAAGAGAAGTGGGACTTTGAACTTAACTCAATTCCAAACGTTAGTAGGAGTTCAAGATTATATAAGAGATATTTGGACATGAGGGTCCAACATTGGGTAATTTAACATTAGGGAATTGCATCATACTATGTTAAGAGCAATCGACCTTGGGCATAACTCTACCCAAAAAACTAGTTCATTGGGGAGAGTTGCAGAAAGACCATATAAAGAAGGTAAAATTCATACCCTCAACCGACGTGGTACCGTAACGTATGAATCCTCTTTATAGATAATATTCGAAAAGCTAATATTCTTATGTATCTATAGGTTTGGAAAATATATTCGGCGCATAGTATATGAAGTAACCTCTTTATACATAATCTACGAAAAAGTAATATTCCCATATATATGTCTATAATTTGGAAAACATATTTGAGCACATAGTATATGAAGTAACCTCTTTGTAGATGAGCTACGAAAAAGTAATATTCCTATGTAGATACCTATAGTTTGGAAAAGATATTTGAGCGCATAGTATATGAAGTAAATAGTGTTTTGTGATATTGAGATAGCTAATTTAAATTAAGAAGACGAAGTTCATTGTTCCAAATATTTGATATATCTTGAATTGGGTCTTCCTATTTGGACAATGTTAAATAAGAGTTAAATTAGTATACCTATTCCAGGAATGTTGGGTTTGGCAGTAACGAACAAAATGGGAATTGATTTTTTTTGTCCTAATATGGGTGCAAGACATGTGACCTTTTTACATCCAAAAGTAGTGGTGTCAAGAAAATGTTCTGTTTGCATGGTGTTTAAAATTTTGGGTTTAGTTCTAAATGCACTGTTAAAAAATTAGGTCAAAAGCGCGGACTTCATAAGTTATGTACCAGGTGGTCATTTGCACAATTTGCTCTTATTTCCTGATCTCTATATATTTATATAATTGCCACCATCTGGTTTTGTGTTTGTCATTTTCGGATTACAATGTAATGTAAAGATAGTACCCCCTCCGTTTCAATTTGTTTGTCTTACGTTCTTTTGTAGTCCATTTAAAAAAGAATGCCTCCTTTTGACAACTCTGTTATTTCAATTTCCACATGGCATGTTTAAGACCAAGATTAAAAGACATTTTGGTACATTCAACATATGAGTTTAAGACCACAAGATTCGAAAGTCCTTTTACTTTCTTAAACTTTGTGCCAAGTTAAAACTAGACAAACAAATTGAAACAAAGGGAGTACCTATCAAATATAATGTGTAGATATTGCAAACAATAGCCAAAAAATGTTGAAGAGCATGAAGGACAAGGATAATTGGGGTTTTATTCCTTTGTCACTTTACAAACTGATCTGTCAATGTAACTTCCGGGTGAAAGAACTAACTTATGGTCTAATAAACTGGATGCCTGCTCTCCAAATACTCGATATTGTTAAACCTAAATGTTTAGAGTGATGCTGGAAGGTGGTCTGGATCCCCCTTATTAGAGAACTGTGGTTGCAATGGTATTCTTGAGCTTGATTTCAACTGTAGTAGGAATGCTTGATTGTACTGAAAAGCACTTGTGTTTTCTTTTCTAGTGTTCCGTTATATGTGAACCACAATTGTCTAGCAACTTGTCTCACTTATGTGAAGACTGACCATTTCCTGTGTAGTATGATTGATGAATATATTTTTTGTTGGTTTAGGTCCCCTATTTAATTCAACATCTGCAGCTAATCCAGCAGTGGGATTTGACGTCTCTGGAACCATCAATAGGGTAATCATGGCATTATTCTCTCTACATTTCTTCCTAAAGAGATGTAGAAACTGTTAATCTGATAGTGCCAGAGATGTCCACAGGCTGAGGGCAAGGCATTTAGCTTATTTTGATATATTTTTTTCCCATTGAACTTTCAGAATTTAGCTCCTTCAAATACAAGTTTGTCTACTGCTGCTCCGGGATCTCATGTAATACAATTGCAATCAAACTTAGTTCCTGCAGCCGGCACTCATCCTGAGAATTGGGGCGAGTCCAACATGGCAGATTCTGGTTCTCGCACTGATACTTCAACTGACATGGAGGGAGATGATAGAAATCAAAGGGTAATTTACTCTGCTTGTCTCAGTTTCATTGCTTAGCCTCTCTTAGTCCATTTCTCTTTGATTTGTAAAGACCTGCGATCTCTTGGAATTTATCTTGATTTGAGTAAGAATAAAATTTAACAGAAGCGAAGGGTCAAGGGGCCATCTAGGCAAACCAACAAGTATGGATTGGGGTTTGGTTATTGTTATTGCGCTTGGCCACTTGCATAAAGTGAAATGTTTATTTGGAGTCATTTTGTTCTATTTGGGTCTGTGCTGATCAGACTCGGGTTCGGGTATCCGACCTGGGTGCTGCCTATCGAAAATCCAGATTCTTTATCACATAAATTTTAGGATTCAGGGGTATGGATCTGAGTACTGATACAGGTGCTGGGATATGGCCAATAATTGTTTATTACGATATATTTCAATTAGTTGAAGTTATTGAACTTAAATTAATAGAAGTTCATTCCTTATAAACACCAATATTTTGTTCTTTTCTCACGCAATAGAAAAGGGTTCTCATACTTTACATTTTTTGAGAATGACCACATTCGCGTACTTTATATATATTTATGACATAAACCCAAAAATCAAACTAAATACCCAATCAATCTATACTTCTCGGTCTAGAATGTGTTAAGTACCCAAGATAAGTTGACCAAATCTGCTATAGATCCCACACCCACACCTATGTCGTGTCTACATGGGTGCGGCGGAGATTTTGAAGAGTGCTTGCAACATAGATTTGGACACTAGTATGTCTGTGTAAGAAAAAGTGTGAGAGAATCTCTGGTTTTAGAAAACTCTAATTTTCCTTGAATGATTAGTTATTTACTATTCCTGTCCCATCTTATATGACTCTTCTCTGTTTGGGATGTCTCAAAATGTTTGACATATTCCATCTCTGCAACTTTCACAACTGTCAAGAATCCAAATTCGTTAAGGTGTTCAAATTTTAAACTTTAATCTTATGTTTTCTTTGTTAGATGAACTTTTCAATTGTTATTACTTTAATAAATGTCACCACTGATACAATAAATGGAAGTGTGTGTTATTGAATTATTAATTCAAAATATAAGACAATTATTTGTATTGTAAAGAAATGGATAAGTGGAATAGATACAGAGGACTTATGTTAACCAATCCCAAACTAGCTGTTATTGAGCAATAATTGGTTGATTGTCTAGGTTTCATCACTTCAATTTCATACTTGAGTCCCCTCATGATTTTGGATTGTTTGTGGACCTTTTAGTTTCAATAATTGTTATTGCAACCTTTTTGTTTCAATAATTGTTATTGCATGCTTAAAAAATTAAGCGGAAATTTCTTTACTTGAAAGTATAACATTTTTCATGATCTGGTTTGCGTTCTTACATTTGAGTCATGTATGAAAATTCTTTTCCATTGTGCAGATTGAGACGGGTCAATCCAGGGCTATTGCAGCTTCTGATTCCAGTGACAAATCAAAAGAAAAAGTCTTGGATCAGAAGGTCCGTTTCTTACTATTTAGTTTTAGAAGAGGAGAACTTCCTTTCTTATTTTCTTTTTGCTTATTATCACTGCTTGCAGACATTACGGAGACTTGCCCAAAATCGTGAAGCTGCTAGAAAAAGTAGATTGAGGAAAAAAGTAAACCTCTCTTCTCTCATTCTCCACACTAGTTTGTCATTTTAGTATATGAGGGATGCTGAAGAGAATATGTCAGCTGATTGTTTCTCACTCGTCTTTAAATGACTAATTCCGTACTTGCTTATGCTGCAGGCATATGTTCAACAGCTGGAGAATAGCCGGCTGAAGCTATCGCAGTTGGAGCAGGACCTTCAGCGAGCACGTCAACAGGTATTGGCTTCTTCCTTGCTTTTGGGAGGACAACTTGAGGAGGTTCCACAATCTTTTCTTATTTTGTTTATTTGTGCAACTGAAGGGGAAGTACATTTCAAACATGGCAGATCAATCAAACGGAGCGGGTGCCAGTGGTATGCCTTTCTCTTGTAGTTCCCTTTTTTCATTTCAACAAACAAGAAAATTGATGGGTCTTCTTCTAGATCTGTTGAGGAAGTATCACTTCTTGATACTAAATTCAGCTAGGAATGGGTTGTTATTTCATGTTTCTTGCATTTGATTCTGTTACCATCTGTTGTCTTTAGTGTTTCAGTTGCCACATTATTTCTTTTTTATTATTGTTCATTTTCTGGAAGTCCTGTATTGCTTTCCGTATTAATTGACCTGTTTTCTCCACTGCCATATTTCCTTTTCCCCAGCCACTTTGATTTGCTACACTTGAGCCGAAGGTCTTTCTAAAATAGTCTCTCTACCTCTACGAGGTAGTAAGGTCTGCGTATACTCTTCCCTCCACAGACCCCTTTTGTGGGATTGCTCCCAGCAGGACAGACTACACTTGATGTGATAAAGATCGTTCTAGGAGAACAAAACTGGGTATGTTGTTGTTGCAACTTCCGCAGTTCGACAATACTCTTTATTGTATCAGCTATGATATCATTAAGATCATCTAGATGTGCCTCTCATAGATGATAATGACAGGATTTGGGTAGTTCTAGGAAAATTTGGGTGGAATCAGAATGGTTGGTTTCACTAGACAGAAAAGCGTCCACCATATTGCAGTCAAAACAGACATTTTACATGATGGCTATCTCTATCTTAAACTCGTCCTATATGCACTTTATGCACCTTTCAGCCTTTCCAGGAATATTTCGTCTCTCATATGTTGTGTGTCGCGCGGTCTGTGTTTAGGAAGCAAATAAGACGGAAATAATGTGTGTTTTTAATTGAAGGAGATTGTAGAACTTCAGTTTTCTTGATTTTCCCTGATTGACTGGACTCAAATAATGAGATAACTTGTGAAATCCATCTGCGTGTTGATACGCTGTGGATGACATTTAATCCGAAATTGAGGAACAAAGTAAACTGCAACTTTCAATTGGTACTTGGTTTGATGTTCACAAGTCTCACACTTGTGATGGTTGCTATGATTAAGATAATGAATGAATCGGTTGCTGCTTTATGCACTCAGTTAAATACATGACTTTTTTGTATTAGGTTGGCCATTCTTAATAAGATAACGTTCAACCCCTAATTTTTGATTGCACTGAAAAAGTTTTCTCGTGCTAAGATAACCTTTCAGATGCTGCTGTTCTGCAGGGACCTTAGCATTTGATGCAGAATATAGTCGATGGTTGGAAGAACACAACAAACACATCAATGAGTTGAGAACCGCTGTCAATTCACATGCAAGTGACCCTGAACTGCGAAGTATTGTGAATAATGTCACTGGACATTACGATGAGGTCTTTAGGGTGAAAGGAAATGCAGCCAAGGCGGACGTATTCCATGTCTTGTCAGGGATGTGGAAAACCCCTGCCGAGCGGTGTTTTATGTGGATTGGTGGCTTCCGCCCCTCGGAACTTCTTAAGGTGACCTTCTTGCTTTCATATGCGGTCAATTCTGCGTCTGTTCTTGTATATTTTCCATCTAGACTTTCCCTGTAAAGGATTATAAAAAGCTGTTGTACTACTTGATCATGTATGAAAAGGTCCTATTGTTTGCAGGACTAATAAGTTCTTAGTAGTGTGGAATTTCATTGATTTATGCTTGTGAAAATTTACTTGCTAAAAGATTGGGTGGTTTCACTTTCCGAACGAATGAGGTGCCGTGTAGTGTACAATTGCATTTTTATGTCACTATCTTCTATAACACCATCACTGTAGTCTTGTGACCTGGGATAGTAAGGTCTGACATTCTCCTTCAAATGGCATGGACTTACAATTATTGTACTGAAGCTTTTGGTTTTCTTCTCGTGTTCACTGCATATAGCATCTCTAAACAAACCTGATGCCTAGAAGCAAAAACTTGGATGAAATTGTGTGATTATCTCTATCCATCCCGGATGAGGTTTCCTGAGCTTCTTCAGCTTGGTGATGTTATCAGACTTCCAGTTGCATCTGATGTTAATATGCTTTCACTCTGTCCGTTACGGATGCTTGTGCAGGAATTATATCAGTGCTGCACATTATATTTTCTTCTATTCTTGTGTCATTTGTTCATGAGTCAATCAGATGTTGATAATTTAAGAACTTCAAGTTGCTTCTGTAGATAACACCCTTCTGTGTATGAGCTTCTTTATAAATTATACATTATTTCTTTATAACCATCTAATCCGTAGGCTGAGATTGTTCGACATGTAAAGAGGAGGTGCGTGGATGCACCAGTAAGGGGCCGTGGGAGATTGATTGTAACAGGAGTTAGGAGAGGGAGAGGTAGGCCGAGGAAGAACTGGGGGAGGTGATAAGACAAGACAAGACATGACACAACTTCAGCTTAGTAGGTAGCGAGTAGGTAGAGGAGTGTTGTCACACTTTGTGTGGGAGAGGCAGGGCCTAGCCTCCTCTACGCTTCTCCTTATTAGTAGTATTATTTAGTAGTCACGTAGTTTCCTTTAATGTGTATTGCTATCTTTTGCTATTCCTTTTCGTCATTTGCTCTGTACCTTGCTATTTTGTTGCTACCATGCTTCAAATTCTTTTCTTTTCTTTCGAGCCGAGGGTCTATCATAAACAACCTCTCTACCCACAAAGGTAGGGGTAAGGTCTGCGTATGTCCTACCCTCTCCTCTCCTCTCCTCTCCTGACTCCACTTGTGGGATTACACTGGGTATGTTGTTGTCTCATTTTTCGTGAAATGATTTCTTTGGTAATGCAGCTTCTAGTCAATCAGTTGGAGCCTCTGACCGAGCAACAGTTAGCTGGCATTTACAACTTGCAGCAGTCATCCCATCAAGCAGAAGATGCTCTTTCACAAGGTATGGAGGCATTGCAGCAATCCTTGGCAGAGACATTAGCTAACGGATCTCCTGCTACTGAAGGGTCATCAGGAGATGTAGCTAATTATATGGGTCAGATGGCAATGGCTATGGGGAAATTAGGGACTCTTGAAGGTTTTCTCCATCAGGTAACTCTATTTTTGCTGCTGTTTCCTATTCTTTGTTTGTTTAAATTGTTTACAGTAGATAAGCTGCAAATGCTCGTTCAGTTGTTTGAACATGTGGCAAGCAAATGTTGTTCTGGAGGTCTTTGTAACTGCAACCAGCATGCATTGCCCACAGAATCTTCAGAATACGTCTTGTTTGTATTGATCTTTGGAAAAAAAGCCTGGATACTTTGTCTTTTTATGTCCTTTAATGAGGTCATAAAATAACCGAAGGGTTATGTTCGCCAATACATTCTTAAATCAATAATTCTCCTTCTGTCTCATACTTGTATCTCTCTTGTGAATTATATGATTCAAGACAGCCAGTCATGTTCATAGATTTCTGGTTTGTTATATTAGTTTTATGTCGTCTCTGGAGGCAAAATACGTGAAGCTAAAAGTCTTCGCATCTTTCTGGCTCTTTTAACAGGCGGACAACCTGCGTCAACAAACATTGCAACAAATGCATCGCATATTGACAACCAGACAATCAGCCCGTGCTCTTCTTGCAATAAGTGAATACTTCTCACGTCTTCGAGCTCTCAGCTCTCTTTGGCTTGCCAGACCACGAGAGCAATAAGTATGACATGCATCGCAATATTCTACTGAAACTCAGATATACTACTTCGATACACTGGCCAGTATATGAGATCCAGCTAAGTTACTATATGTAAAGTGGTATTGTATGTGCTTGTGGAAGTGCAAAATTTGTTTTCTATCTCCTTAGGTTTTTAGAATGCCAAAATTTTACTCTGCGACTTAGGAACCAATAATGTACCTGTTTTTTTAGCTATAAAAGGAAAAAGTTCAGTTAGGGATATTAAGAAGTGTAATAGATATTTAGAAAGTTTTATGCTTAAACAAATTATTGCTTGTGACTTTAAAGTTTCTCTTCTGATATGTTGGAAATATAACAAGCATTTTATCATTTTTTCCCTTGTATATTTCTGCAGGAAATGTTAAAATCTGTTGTTATTCATCTTCCATAAAATCTAGATACACCAATTTATGGAAAAATAAGGATGAATATGCTAATATTTTTCTTATTCTTCTTCTTCTTCTTCTTCTTTATACTCATGTTTTCTGAATTATAAATGTCATACTCTACTTTTCAAGGTCAAGTTGAACCATTTTGAAGATTAAAAACATGTAGGTTACTAGTTTTTTCTTCTTTTTTTAGAAAACTATTGTAACAAGTAAGTTGTTTTAAATTGTCGATGTGTGATATTATGTAACGATGAAGAACGACACTTTATTCAAATATTACATTTATCAAAATAATACGATACAATATATTATCAAAATATATATAACTATTATTCAAACAAGGTGTAAGTACTTGGTCAATCAAAGATACAATCCATTAAACAGAGAGAAAAAAAATCTCTCATGAATTTTGTCCCACATCGTTATCTAAGAGAAGTTGAGCAAAAGTATCAGTATAAGTAATGGGCTGAGCAGACTGGAATACATACTTACCTGGACGGGGTCAATGGGCGATCAATAAGACCCATGGCCTAGGCTTGTGACCTCCATTGCACTTTGGAGGGGTGCCTGCCTAAGGTCGACCCAAGTGGTCGAGCCTACGTCATAATTTGTTGCTGTGGGGGCCTGCGTTCGCGCAGCCCCTGCCCAATTCTAAGCCCAAAATTGGATGAATGATGGAAAAATAAAGTAAGGAGTTAATTAGAACGTATCTCATAAATGGTTTGATTACTAAGCATGTCTAATGTGCTTACAAGTTTTAGCCATATACCCTAAAGTGAAGGCCTTGGTAGAGTGTAGAAATACACTGCTCAATATAGTGTATTTGTATTAATAATAAAGTTTGTAGTAATTATACTTAGATTATTTTATGAATCATTAGGTTTGGTGTATTAAAAATAATATGCATAGTAAAAAAAAAATTATTTATAAAAATATCCTTCACAATTATGATAAAAAAAAATGTAAAATTGCTTTTGAGGGGTAATTGAATCTTTAATCATGCTTTAGCATGTATTAAATTCTTTTGCATTATTAATACCTAGAAATTCATGGTATTTAGTAATAGAGTGTATAACTAAGCATAAAAAAATTTACCAAACAAGGAATTGCTAATATATAAAGCTAATGCATACATTATTTTTGTTAATACTCTACCAAACGACCCCTTAGACTTTTCAATTATGCTTGAATCATCCATAATAAGAAATAACTTACTCATAGTAAAAAGATCAAAAATCTTGTAAAGCAAAAATAATACTGTATTTGTCTGTTTCAATTTGTGATAAAATTAAAATTTTGAGATTCAAACTTTTAAACTCAGATCATGATTTTGGACATAAATTTTATAAATTTAAAATCTATTTAAAAAAACCATATAAATCACAATATATAATAACTTTAAAGTACTTAAAACCATATAAAGAAATTTCGATAGATCTATATTTTTGATTTGCTCAAATTTCAACTGTAATACTTTTAAATTGAAAAGAAACACCACAGATGGATGATCCCTTAATCAAAGCTCTCGGGTCTTGTATTGTAAAAATAATATCTCAGCTGCTATGTGCCCTACAACCATGGAAAGAGTCCTCAGCACAGCAATAAAAGATTTTAAGTCTGTCAGACATACTTTAGACCATCCCAAGCTCCATAAATCAGAGCTGAGAACATGATCATCTATCGCACCATGACCTTCGCCATGGATGCTGTTAAACTCGCTCTAATCTAATGGCCACGATTCATCCACCAGACTTGGTTTCCTGTTTCCTTAGAAATCGAGGATACAGTGGTACGAGCCTATAAAACAAATTCTGTTCAAGTAAGGTCGTGCCCATTGCACTCAGTTTCTTCACTTAAGTAGCATTCTCCATATCAGTGTTTTGCCTATGTGGGACAAGGAGAAATTTTGCTACTACTTTTATTAATATGATTTTTTTTCCCTTTTGATGTTCTTTCAGCCAAATGATGAGATGCAGAAAATGGATGAGCAGCTTTAAAAAAAGAAACAAAATTAAGTTCTTCTTGAAAGCAAGGTACTCCTGTCTATGATTTTGTATGCTTCCAAGCCTTGTTGTCAAAGAAGAGTAAGACACTTATTTTGCTTGTATCTCTATATAGCGGTAATATAATTCGTCTTTTCAACATTCAATTTGCTTACTCTACAGCTCTATATTCAACCTTGTTTATACATCCTTCGCCATATCATTGTGGATGAGAATGATGAAATGATTATATATAATATTTGCATCATGTAGTTCATAATTATAGAACTCTAAATGTTTCAAATCACATGAAACTCTTAAATGTTTATGCCTTTTTAAACGAACCTTACAATTATCATCAACTGGTGCCATTTTGCTGCTGGTTAGTTTAGCGTGTTGTGCATGTTACTGATTACTCGGAGAACTCAATTGCTGTGTTTTTTTGCCAAAACCATTCAATAAGTTGATCAACGAGGTGGCTGCAATACAGCTTGTGGATGATTGCAAGAGTTTGTGCTGCATTTTCTTAAGTTTGGCAAGGCCATTAGTCTAAAAATTAATACCTGTTTGAAAGACTAGTTACAGATTGCTAAGCTCTAGATGACTTACTTCTACAGAAATTGGTTTACTACAACAACTGTTTATATGGCATTGGCAAGAGTTGCTTTGACTGATCGATACAAAACCAAGATCTGCTGAAACAGATAAGGGTATGGCCGGTTTGCTTATGGTCCTTCGGTTTGTAAGATCAATGACTATACAGTCAACACTCCTATTAGCTGCTACTGTATACATTTTCATGTAAGCTTCTAGACTCTTGTTGAAGGGACAGAATAAGACTCTGAACAAAATCAACCTGAGATAAGACTGAAGAAGTTGAAAACTAACATGACCTGAGGAAGCTGGTGATGCTATATAAGAATGTGTGTATTATATATGTTATCGAAAATTCATCCTTTCTTAGAGAACTTGCCTTGTTTAATTAAGACAACACTCTTCAGTTGATTGAGCCATATCCATTTATAACTCAAATCTGATTTATTATGTCACTTGAATGCTCTCTTTCAGTATAGACTTTAGTTTTTTCCTCCATTTCTTTTGATGATTGTTATGTTACTAGTGACTAACCTTTTGTTATCTATGCTGGAGAGAATGTCAGCGTCGGGAGCATGAACTTTTTGTTATCTGTTAATTTTCTTTTTCTATTTCAAAACAGAATGCTAAAGAGAGTAACGCCATTTCGACTAATTCTCCCACATCAGTATCTGAGAGAGAAGTGGAGCAAAATCAGTAGTATTAATAATGGGCTGAGCTAACTGGAATACATACTTACCTGGATGGGGTCAATGGGCGATCAATAAGACCCATGGCCTAGGCTTGTGACCTTCATTGCACTTTGGAGGGGTGCCTGCCTAAGGTCGGCCCAAGTGGTCGAGCCTACGTCATAATTTGTTACAGTGCCTGCGTTCGCGCGGCCCCTACCCAAACCTAAGTTAAAATTTCCCTTTGAAAACTAACATTGCTTAATTATGCTGTAACTATTCAATTTTATTCAGTAGAGGAAAGCTCATATTTTCTTATTTAAAGTGTCTTGATTCAGATTTTATCTTAACTTTTTGCCAGAGGAATAGGAACATGAAGCAGCAATGAGAGATAAAGCTAGTTTAACTTGAGGTTTGTGCTTCTGTTTAGCAGGTCTTAATTTTAACTTGGTCACAAGACCATGAAGTTGGAGACATAATCTTATTACCTACACGGGTTTCTGCTGTTTCCTTTGATAAATATTTAGAGTGACATCAAGCTGAGAACAGGTTATATCTTCTTGTTTGAGGAACCTTTGTCTTAATTTTCTCTACTTCTACTTGGTGATTGTTGCTGTCGAACACTGTGATTAAACTTATATACTCCTTCCGTCCCTATTTATTTGTCAAATTTTGACTCGACACACCTATTAATAAAACAATGATTGATATAGTGAGTTCATCATTTTACTCTTATTAATGGATAGGGTTCCAAACATATTTACTTACTATATTTTCCAAAGACATTAACTCAATATTAATAAATTGAGAGTATAATAAAAAAGAAGTAAAAGGAGAAATCAAATTATGAAATAGTTTATAAGTAAATAGAGACGACAAGTATATATGCCACACTTTTACAAAGTTAATCAATGCAAAAGAAGAACAAATATGGTGGAGCAAAAATTAATCTTTGGAATTGAGAAAAACCAAAGGGAGAAAGAAACATATGAAATTGAGAAGAAAACCAAAAGTAGATTTCTAGTGATTATAGCAATTAGCAGCCATGGAAGCCTTGCTTAGCTTAAAAAAACAGAGCTGGGAAATTCCATAACAGCAAAAAATGTTTTGAAGTCTGTCAGACAACCATTAGACCATCTCAACACCCATGATTGAGGCTAAGAACGATCATCAATGGCACCATGACCCGAGGATCATGGAAGCTATTAATCACGCTCTGGTCTAATGGCTACGAATCATCCACCAGACTTGGTTTCCTATCTCCTTAGAAATCAAGGATATAGTGGTACGAGCCTATAGAACAGATCCTGTTCAAGTAAGGTCGTGCCCATAGTACTCAGTTTCTTCAATTAAGTAGCGTTCTCCAGCTCTGTGTTTTGCCGATGTGGGACAAAGAGAAATTTTGCTACTATTTTGACTGCATTACCAACAACTAAGATGAGTGATTTCAATTCAAATGTCAGGTCTTCTGTTGTTTTCCGGAGTTAATGTTGTTTTGGTCTCAACGATAACACCTGTCTATGATTTTGTACATTTCCATCCTTTATTGGGTAAATAAATTGTAAGTGTGACAAAAAGGTAAATAAATTGCTAAATAATTCATACAGCTAAATAAAGATGAAGCCATTGAAGTATCAGAACCTCAAGGATAAAGATGAAGCCATTGAAGTGTATGGTCTATTCCACTGATGGTGTCAGCAGATGATATTCCACAAAAAACATAGCCGCGGAGCATACCTCTTTTGTTTTCTATCTCTCACTTTCGAAATGTATGTTGAAATAGGCAATGGATATTGAGGACAAAAAAACATAGAGAAGTTGCAGCAAGGGAAAAGGAGGTTGCTGCAATCGCGTAAATGGCAAGGAGTATGATCAAACAGGAAGGCACAATGTGATGGTCATTCACTTTCAACAAGGTGAAGTTCTTGATTAATATTGTACGATCAATTGACTAACATATGACCATATTGTAGATCGTCTATATAATATTATGTGTCGATATGAGCTGAGTGCATCATATATAAAGTAAGAGCCTAAGACCTTAAAATTTCCAGAAATAAAAACATGTCATGACGCAGATTGGAGCCTATACATAGATTGGTTCAGGTCTGATACACTTTAGGCTACATTGCTCGGACTCTCCAAAAATGTTGCTACACTCGTATCGGATCCTCCAAAAATGAGTACTTTTGGAGGATTCTACACGCATGTTTCAATGTTGTTGAAAAGTTCGAGGAACATAGGTTTTAGGTGGTGAAGTTTTGCAGATACGGAAATGCATCTGAAGAACTGTTCTCTAACAGCTTCTTTAGTTCTTTTTGTATTCAAAGAGAAACAAATAGTATCCATTACACTGGTTTTTTTTTACCATCTCCAAACAGAAAGCTATAAAGAGTAATAAGTAATTCTCCCACATCAGAAACTAAGAGAAATGTGGAACAAAAGCGGTAATATTAATGATGGGCTGAGCGAACCTGGAAACATACTTACCTGGACGGGGTCAATGGACGATCAGTAAGACCCATGGCCTAGGCCTGTGACCTCCATTGCACTTTGGAGGGGTGCCTGCCTAAGGTCGGCCCAAGTGGTCGAGCCTACGTCATAATTTGTTGCAGCGGGGGCCTGCGTTCGCGCGGCCCCTACCAAACCTAAGCCCAAAATTATCTGTTCTAGTAAGAACTTGACAGGAAAAGTAACTCTGGCTAAACAATTAACAACAGAATTGTCCTGCATGAATGTAGCAGTTATAATATCATATCCTTTCATTATATATATATCTACAATAATTGCTGAATATGCTGCAAAGGCGCAGCACATGAGCTAAAGGTGAGAAATACTAGTTATGTAGTCTTACGCGAAGCTCGTTATGAGAACCTCAATGAGAGAGATGAAGCTATTGAGGTGTATGCTTTATTTCCCCTGATGTTGTGACCAGATGATATCACAAAACACACACCAATGGAGGTATAACAAGTTTGAAACGCGCATATTGAGGTCAAAAATAGCATAGAGAAGTTGCAGCAATGGAAAAGGAGGTTGCTACAATCTCGTAAATGGCATGGTGCAATGTGATGGTCATACACTTTCAACAAGGTGAACTTCTTGATCAGCTGTGTACATCATAGGGAAAGCAAGAGCTTCCAAGCTTAAAATTCCGGAAATAAATACATGTCATGAAGAAGTTTGGGCCCATAGACCGATTTTAGGCATGTAATTTTTGTTGTGCTGCTTGGACTCTCCAAAGTAAGAGCCTCCATTCCAAGCTTAACATTCCGGAAATAAAGACATGTCATGAAGAAGTTTGGGCCTATAGACCGATTAGGCATGTAACTTAGGTTATGTTCCTCGGACTCTCCAAAGTAAGAGGCTCCAAGCTTAAAATTCCAGATATAAAGACATGTCATTAAAAAGATTGGGCCTATAGACCGATTTAGGCATGTAATTTAGGTTGTGTTACTCGGACTCTCCAAAGTAAGAGCCTCCAAGCTTAAAATTCCGGAAATAAAGACATGTCATGAAGATGCTGCCATTCTTGATTGCACTCAAAAAGTTGTTTCCTTGTGCTAAGATGACCTTTCAGATGCTGCCATTCTGCAGGGCCCTTACCATTTGATACAGAATATAGGCGATGGTTGGAAGAACACACCAAACACATCAATGAATTGAGGACTACTGTCAATTCACATGCAAGTGATCCTGAACTGCGAAGTATTGTGGATAATGCCATTGCACATCACGATGAGGTTTATAGGATGAAAGCAAATGCAGCCAAGGGTAACGTAGAGCATCTCTTGTCAGGGATGTGGAAAACCCCTGCTGAGCGGTGTTTTATGTGGATTGGTGACTTCCGCCCCTCCTTACTGCTTAAGGTGACCTCTTCTTGCTCTCATTTCTGTGCAATTTTGCATCAGTTCTTCCATATCTCCCATCTAGACTTCCCCTGTATATGATTATAAAAAGCAGTTATACTTTTTGATCATGTATGAAAAGGTCCCATTATTAGCAAGACTAATAACTTCTTAGTACTATGTGGAACTTCATTGATTTATGTTTGTGAAAATCTAGAATACTTGCTAAAGATTAGGTGGTTTCACTTTCCGAATGAATGAGGTGCCGTGCATTGTACAATTGCATATTCATGTCACTATCTTCTATAACACCATCACTGTAGTCTCGTGACCTTGGATAGTTAAGGGTTGAGATTCTCCTTCAAATGGGACATACGTACAATTATTGTGTTGAAGCTCTTGCTTTTCTTCTTGCATCCACTGCATAATAGCATCCTAAACAAACCTGATTCCTAGAAACAAAAGCTTGGATAAAATTGTGTGGTTATTATCTCTAGTCATCCCGGATGAGGTTTCCTCAGCGTCTTTAGTTTCCAATAGCATAAGCTAACTTCCTTACATGCTAATTAATCTCGAATAATTAAGGCACAAAGCATAGAGGAAAAGATGACTACAAACTATTGGTAGGAAACAAGTAACAATAATTAACAAAATGATTAAAAAGAAAAAGATGATTATTAGTCGAGTAAATCAACATTAATAGCTTTAAGAGCTTCATTAGCCATAGTCTTATGCATTTTCTCAGAAGGATGAACAGCGTCCCAGAACACAAACTTTGTTCGATCACCACAAGTATTCAACCCCTTACAACTCTCTCCATACTCTACTGTTCCTGTCCCGCAACACCCCTACTTGTCTCTGTAAAACCTGTTCCATTATATTTATAATTCATTAGCAACATATATAATATCCATATAAAATACCAAATATATTTTCTTGAAAAATATTTTTTTTGTTTACTTATTAAATATCATAATATATGTGAGATAATAATGACTGAAACATATTTTTTGGAATACAAAGAGTACATGTGACAAATTGGTGGATTGAGCTGAATTTAGACAGGTCAAAATGAGTTGAGTTGATAAATCGGTGGGTTATTGATCCGTCCAAAAATTACTTCGGTGGGTCAAGACCTACCTCACTCGATTCTTACCAAGTTTTAATTGTTTATTTGTTATTCAAGTTTTAATTTTCAAGTTTTATCATGTATGAAAAGGTCCTGTTGTTAGCAGGACTAATAAGTTCTTAGTAGTATGGAATTTCATTGATTTATGCTTGTGATAATTTACTTGCTAAAGATTGGGTGGTTTCACTTTCCGAACTAATGAGGTGCCTTGTGCTTGTAGTGTACAATTGCATTTTTATGTCACTATCTTCTATAACACCATCACTGTAGTCTCGTGACCTTGGATAGTTAAGGTCTGACATTCTCCTTCAAATGTCATGGACTTGCATTTATTGTACTGAAGCTTTTGGTTTTCTTCTTGTGTTCACTGCATAATAGCAACTCTAAACAAACCTGATGCCTAGAAGCAAAAACTTGGATGAAATTGTGTGATTATCTCTATCCATCCCGGATGTGGTTTCCTGAGCTTCTTCAGCTTGGTGATGTTAGCAGACTTCCAGTTGCATCTGATGTTAATATGCTTTCACTCTGTCCGTTTACGGATGTTTGTGCAGGAATTATATCAGTGCTGCACATTATATTTTCTTCTGTTCTTGTGTCATTTGTTTATGCGTCAATCAGAAGTTGATAATTTAAGAACTTCAAGTTGCTTCTGTAGATAACACCCTTCTGTGTATGAGCTTCTTTATAACCAATTATGCAGTGCGTGGATGCGCCAGTAAGGGAGTGTGGGAGATTGATTGTAACAGGAGTTAGGAGAGGGAGAGGTAGGCCGAGGAAGAACTGGGGAGGTGATAAACACGAGACATGACACAACTTCAGCTTAGTAGGTAGCGAGTAGGTAGCGGAGTGTTGTCGCACTTTGCGTGGGAATGGTAGGGCCTAGCCTCCTCTACGCTTATCCTCATTAGTAGTATTATTTAGTAATCATGTAGTTTCCTTTACTTTAATGTGTATTCCTAACTTTTGCTATTCCTTTTCCTCATTTGCTCTGTACCTTGCTATTTTGTTGCTACCATGCTTCAAATTCTTTTCTTTTCCTTCGAGCTGAGGGTCTATCAAGTATCATAAACAACCTCTCTACCCACAAAGGTAGGGGTAAGGTCTGCGTATGTCCTACCCTCTCCTCTCTTGACTCCACTTGTGGGATTACACTGGGTATGCTGTGTCTCATTTTTCGTGAAATGATTTCATTGGTAATGCAGTTTCTAGTCAATCAGTTGGAGCCTCTGGCCGAGCAACAGTTTATGGGCATTGCCAACTTGCAGCAGTCATCCCAACAAGCAGAAGATGCTCTTTCACAAGATATGGAGGCGTGGCAGCAATCCTTGGAGGAGACATTAGCTTACGGATCTCTTGCTACTGAAGGGTCATCAGGAGATGTAGCTTATAATATAGGTCAGATGGCAATGGCTATGGGGATATTAGGGACCCTTGAAGGTTTTCTCCGTCAGGTAACTCTATTTTTGCTGCTGCTTCCTATTCTTTGTTTGTTTAAATTGTTTACAATAGATAAGCTGCAAATGCTCGTTCAGTTGTTTGAACATGTGGAAGTCGGGGGCAAGTAAATGTTGTTCTGGAGGTCTTTGTAACTGCAACCAGCATGCATTGCCCACAGAATCTTCAGAATACGTTTTGTTTGTATTGATCTTTGGAAAAAAAGTCTGGATACTTTGTCCTTTTATGTCCTTTAATGAGGTCATAAAATAACCGAAGGGTTATGTTCGCCAATACATTCTTAAATCAACAATTCTCCTTCTGTCTCATACTTGTATCTCTCTTGTGAATTATATGATTCAAGACAGCCAGTCATGTTCAGAGATTTCTGG
Organism: Solanum verrucosum; assembly: GCF_900185275.1. Taxonomy (NCBI): domain Eukaryota; kingdom Viridiplantae; phylum Streptophyta; class Magnoliopsida; order Solanales; family Solanaceae; genus Solanum; species Solanum verrucosum. The sequence goes on from NW_026020420.1 coordinate 1,353,094, forward strand.
TTTGTTATATTAGTTTTATGTCGTCTCTGGAGACAAAATACGTGAAGCTAAAAGTCTTTGCATCTTTCTGGCTCTTTTAACAGGCGGACAACCTGCGTCAACAAACATTGCAACAAATGCATCGCATATTGACAACCAGACAATCAGCCCGTGCTCTTCTTGCAATAAGTGAATACTTCTCACGTCTTCGAGCTCTCAGCTCTCTTTGGCTTGCCAGACCACTAGAGCAATAAGTATGACATGCATTGCAATATTCTACTGAAACTCAGATACACTACTTCGATACACTGGCCGGTATATGAGATCCAGCTAAGTTACTATATGTAAAGTGGTATTGTATGTGCTTGTGGAAGTGCAAAATTTGTTTTCTTTCTCATTAGGTTTTTAGAATACCAAAATTTTACTTTGTGACTTAGGAACCAATAATGTACCTGTGTTTTTAGCTTTTACAAGGAAAAAGTTTGGTTAGGGATATTAAGAAGTGTAATAGATATTTAGAAAGTTTTATGCTTAAACAAATTATAGCTTGTGACTTAAAAGTTTCTCTTCTGATATGTTGGAAATATAACAAGCATTTTATAATTTTTTCCCTTGTATATTTCTGCAAGAAATGTTAATATCTGTTGTTATTTATCTTCCATAAAATCTAAATACACCAATTTATAAAAAAATAAGGATGAATATGCTGATATTTTTCTTTTTCTTCGTCTTTATAATCCTGTTTTCTGAATTATAAATGTCATACTCTACTTTTCAAGGTCAAGTTGAACCATTTTGAAGATTAAAAACATGTAGATTACTAGTTTTTTTTTTTCTTTTTTTACTGTAACAAGTAAGTTGTTTTAAATTGTCGATGTGTGATATTATGTAACGATGAAGAACGACACTTTATTCAAATATTACATTCATCAAAATTATATATAGCTATCATTTAATCCATTAAATAGAAAGAAAAAAAAAGAAGAGAAACTGATTAGAATGATGTATCTCTCATGAATTTTGTCCCACATCAGCATCTAAGAGAGAGAAGTGGAGCAAAAGCAGTAGTATTAATAATGGGTTGAGCAGACTGGAGAACATACTTACCTGGATGGGGTCAATGGACGATCAATTAGACCCATGGCCTAGGCTTGTGACCTCCATTGCACTTTGGAGGGGTGTCTGCCTAATGTCGGCCCAAGTGGTCGAGCTTATGTCATAATTTGTTGCAGAGGGGGCCTGCGTTCGCGCGGCCCCTGCCAAACCAAAGCCCAAAATTATCTGTTCTAGTAAGAACTTGACAGGAAAAGTAACTCTGGCTAAACAATTAACAACAGAATTGTCCTGCATGAATGTAGCAGTTATAAATCATATCCTTTCATTATATATATATCTACAATAATTGCTGAATATGCTCTGCAAAGGCGCAGCACATGAGCTAAAGGTGAGAAATACTAGTTATGTAGTCTTACACGAAGCTCGTTATGAGAACCTCAATGAGAGAGATGAAGCTATTGAGGTTTATGCTCTATTTCCCCTGATGTTGTGACCAGATGATATCACAAAACACACCAATGGAGGTATAACAAGTTTGAAACGCGCATATTGAGGTCAAAAATAGCATAGAGAAGTTGCAGCAATGGAAAAGGAGGTTGCTGCAATCTAGTAAATGGCATGGCGCAATGTGATGGTCATACACTTTCAACAAGGTGAACTTCTTGATCAGCTGTGTACATCATAGGGAAAGTAAGAGCTTCCAAGCTTAAAATTCCAAAAATAAATACATGTCATGAAGAAGTTTGGGCCCATAGACCGATTTTAGGCATGTAATTTTTGTTGTGCTGCTCAGACTCTCCAAAGTAAGAGCCTCCATTCCAAGCTTAACATTCTGGAAATAAAGACATGTCATGAAGAGGTTTGGGCCTATAGACCGATTAGGCATGTAACTTAGGTTGTGTTCGTCGGACTCTCCAAAGTAAGAGGCTCCAAGCTTAAAATTCCAGATATAAAGACATGTCATTAAAAAGATTGGGCCTATAGACCGATTTAGGCATGTAATTTAGGTTGTGTTACTCGGACTCTCCAAAGTAAGAGCCTCCAAGCTTAAAATTCCGGAAATAAAGACATGTCATGAAGAAGATTGGGCCTATAAACCGATTTAGGCATGTAAGTGTTGCTCGGACTTTCCAAAGTAAGAGCCTCCAATCTTATCTATTTTTTTTAATTAGCATAATTTTGCTAGTATTCTAATTTTTAAATTAAAGTATAATTTATTGTTGAATAAGGTTATAATACTCTTATTTTAAATCATAAGAGTATTATATTAAATTTTTAGTTTTGAATTTAGAACTTATGTTATATGTTTTAGTTTAATTTGTTTTAATAGTATTGACTTGATGTTTTATACTGCAAATCATTTATTTTTTAGTTAAGACTTGATAGATTTTTTTTTTTGTCAAATATTTTAATAACTTTATGACATTATATTTATAATATTAATCTTTCTGTCAAACATGCATTTCATGATGTTCATTATCTTGTACTTTCAATTTTTATGATTAATTTAATTAAAATATACTATTTTAAAAAATATAAATCAATTACTTTTAAAGACAATATATATCTTAAATATTTAATTTAATATAATTTATAACAGTCTTATTTGTCTAATATAAAATTTTAATTTTAGATAATTAACTTTTATTTATAAATTTAATATAGCCTAATTATTGCAATTATACAACTAAACCGTAGACTTATAATTTCATTGTGACAAATAAATAGATCATCATAATTATTAGATTATATAATTACTATCCTAATATTACACCAAGTTTTGACTTGCCTAAATAGAACTCATCTCTTTATCTAAATAGTTTGATGAAAACAAGTTATCCCAATATTAACTATTCCGAAATATGTTATCCAATGTATGAAATAACTTATCCCATTAGGCCATTACTAAGATATAAATAGTAGAATAAATAATCTGAAGAAAGTATAATACTTCCTACCCCCAAACACAGATCTTGAATTATGTATTATACTTGTAGGCTCACACCAACTACTTTCCACGAAAGTGGAGCAAAAAAGCTCTAGTATATATAACTATATAAGTCATGGGCTGAGCTCTTTATGCAGAATATTTAGCTGAATGGATGCAATGGGTGATAGGGAAGGCCCTAGGCTTGTGAGCTCCACTGCACTTTGGAGGGGTGACCGCCGGCCAGCCCAAATCGTCCAGGTATCGCAGTTGGAGCAGGACTTTCAGCGAGCACCTCAACAGCGCGAAAGTGGTATGGCCTATTTTTTTTGTCGTTGAACTTGTGTGACCTAGTTTCTTTTTTTTTCATTTCAACAAACTAGGAATTGATGAGATTCTTCTATCAAATTGAACTAGAGTTGCTTGTTATTTAGCAATTACACCTTATTATACAGGATTTGGGTAATTCTAGGAAGGTTCGGTTGAACCGGAATAGTTGGTTTCACTAGACAGAGAAGCATCCACCATAGATTGCAGTCAAACATACATTACTGTGTGGTGTGTGCTTAGTATGCAAATAAGACTAGAAATGGTGTGTTTTTTTTCTGCTTGAAGAAGATTGCAGAACTTTAGTTATCTTGATTTTTCCTGATTAACTGATGGTATAACTTGTGAAATCCATCTGTGTGTCAATACACTGTGAATTACATTAAATTTGAAATTAAGGAACAAAGTTAATTGCAGCTTGTGATGGTTGCTATGATAAAGATGATGAACAAATCAGTTACTGCTTTATGCATTTAGTTTCATACATGACGTTTTTTGTATTAGACTGGCTTATCTTAATAAGATGACGTTCAACCCCTTATCGTATTCCTGATTGCACTCAAAAAGTTGTTTCCTTGTGCTAAGATGACCTTTCAGATGCTTTCTTTGTGCTAAGATGACCTTTCAGATGCTGCCGTTCTGCAGGGTCCTTACCATTTGATACAGAATATAGTCGATGGTTGGAAGAACACACCAAACACATGAATGAATTGAGGACTGCTGTCAAGTCACATGCAAGTGAGCCTGAACTGCGAAGTATTGTGGATAATGCCATTGCACATCACAATGAGGTTTATAGGATGAAAGCAAATGCAGCCAAGGGTAACGTAGAGCATCTCTTGTCAGGGATGTGGAAAACCCCTGCTGAGCGGTGTTTTGTGTGGATTGGTGACTTCCGCCCCTCCTTACTGCTTAAGGTGACCTCTTCTTGCTCTCATTTGCAGGCAATTTTGCATCAGTTCTTCCATATCTCCCATCTAGACTTCCCTTGTATAGGATTATGAAAAACTGTTATACTTTTTGATCATGTATGAAAAGATCCCATTATTAGCTGGACTAATAACTTCTTCGTAGTATGTGGAACTTCATTGATTTATGTTTGTGAAAATCTAGAATACTTGCTAAAGATTGGGTGGTTTCACTTTCCCAATGAATGAGGTGTCGTGTGTTATTCTCCACGACCTAGTAATTTATGAGTGAAATAGGTTGCCTAACATGTTCCAATGTAACCATAAGAACAATACAGAACACAATATTTTTACATGGAAAACACCCGGTTCAAAAGGTGTAAAAATCCACGACCTGTACCCCTACAGGACTTAACTTCAATTTCACTAAATCACTAAGTCTCCACAGAAAATAGATTACAAACTTTGCAACCTACGAAACTAACTCTAATTCCTTAACTTCAAGTTATGGATTTAGATTACAACTCTTGCAATCGTAGGAACTAACTATAATTCCTAACCTACTACAACTCTTGTAATCCTAAGAACTAACTATAAATTCTAAACTTCAACACAAATGTATTCCCAACTCTTCGAGTTGTCACAACCTGAAGACAACACTCCTAAACATGCCTAATTCAATTTATAACTCACTGAGTTACATCAAGACTCAATCACAAAGAAAACTCTTAACACATAAACTCTACAAAAGGACCAGGTTTTTCGATGTGTTCCTTCAGTTAACTGGTAGCACTTGCGAAGTCAATTTTTCAATTGCTATTTTTTACTCGGTAAGTGCACAAGTATTCTAGATGACTTCACCTCTATTTAAGCACAATTCTTCATAGAGTTATTGTTTACTTCAAACTCCTCGTTGACCTGAACTCTCTTGACTTACAGTTCTACTTCAAGTAAGACTCCTTCTTCAATTCAAACTCCTCCTTCAAATCAAATTCATTGATTCTTTTGTATTGTAATCGAACTCCAACTCTTCAATTCAACAATAACTTGAAGAGTTCTACTTCAAATAAGACTCCTTCTTCGATTAAAACTCCTTACCTACTCCTTCTTCAAATCAAACTCATTGATTATTTTTCTTCAATTCATCACTTGTTTGATTCCTTGTGTTTTATCACGAAATTAACATTATTCATTTCTTGATTTCTGCACTCTTGTCTTTATTTATTTTAAAAGCTTTCCCGAATTCAACAGGTGACAGAACACATTTGGACCATTGTGTTACCTCTTCAAACCCCACTTGTAGGATTACATTGAGTATGTTTCTCATTTCGTGAAATGATTTCTTTGGTAATGCAGCTTCTAGGCAATCAGTTAGAGCCTCTGGGTGAGCAACAGTTATTAGTCATTAAAATCATGCAGCGGACATGCCATGAAGTTGAAGATGCTCTCTCACAAGGTATGCAGTCGTTGGAGCAATCCTTGGCGGAGGCATTAGCTAACGGATCTCCTGCTACTGAAGGGTCATTAGGAGATGTAAGTAATTATATGGTTCAGATGGCAATGGCTATGGGGAAATTAGCGACTCTTGAAGGTTTTCTCCGTCAGGTAACTCTATTTTTGCTGCTGCTTCCTATTCTTTGTTTGTTTAAATTGTTTACAATAGATAAGCTGCAAATGCTCGTTCAGTTGTTTGAACATGTAGAAGTCGGGGGAAAGCAAATGTTGTTCTGGAGGTCTTTGTAACTGCAACCAGCATGCATTGCCCACAGAATCTTCAGAATACGTCTTGTTTGTATTGATCTTTGGAAAAAAAGTCTGGATACTTTGTCCTTTTATGTCCTCTAATGAGGTCATAAAATAACCGAAGGGTTATGTTCGCCAATACATTCTTAAATCAACAATTCTCCTTCTGTCTCATACTTGTATCTCTCTTGTGAATTATATGATTCAAGACAGCCAGTCATGTTCAGAGATTTCTGGTTTGTTATATTAGTTTTATGTCGTCTCTGGAGGCAAAATACGTGAAGCTAAAAGTCTTTGCATCTTTCTGGCTCTTTTAACAGGCGGACAACCTGCGTCAACAAACATTGCAACAAATGCATCGCATATTGACAACCAGACAATCAGCCCATGCTCTTCTTGCAATAAGTGAATACTTCTCGCGTCTTCGAGCTCTCAGCTCTCTTTGGCTCTCCAGACCACGAGAGCAATAAGCACGACATGCATTGCAGTATTCTGCTGAAATTCGGACACTACTTTGATACACTGGCCAGTATATGAGATGCAGCTAAGTTACTATATTTTAAAGTGGTATTGTATGTGCTTGTGGAAGTAAAAAATTGTTTTGAAAAGTATAGAGAAATTTAGCAGGGATGTTTATAATTTAGATAGTTTTCCCAAATTGGTGTATATTGTGCTTTCGTTCCACTTTTTTTGTGTGGGTTGAAACATTTTTAATCTTGTTGAATTAACCTTCTCTACTCTCTAGTGTATCTTGTGGAATTACTTTAATGATGAAATTTTCTGTACGAATTGTTACACTAATTGCTTAATTTTTGTAAAAAAGTAACGTAAATCATACTATCCTATAATCATAAATATATGATTTGAAAAATTATAGTGTCGTTATCTTTGGAAATGGAGAAGTTTTAATTTGAAAGTAAACCAAAAATACATTTGAGGCGTAAGTTAATATAACTCGATAGTCATTATTCCCTTTTCCCTCCATTATTTTTAACATAAACTTTTTTTTTTGGAACTTTTGCAAATAGCCACTATAATAAATTTAATGCACCATAGCTATAATTTGCATATTTATGTGCTATAACTACAATTTAAGTTGATAATTCGCGAATTTGTATAATTCGTAGGTACATTTGTATAATTCAGTTATTTTTGTATAAATTCGAAATAACTAATTTATACAATTACAAACATCAGAAGCGTAACAATTATACAAATTCTGAATTATGCAAACGTACGAGTTATACAAAATTAAAAAGCTGAGCCGCGTAATTATATCTAAAAATAGGTCGCGAATTGTAATTAAGGCAAACTATAGTTATGTTCCCTAATTAACTAGTATATGTTTGATTATACACATAATTTTTCCCTTTTTTTATTAGTGTATATATATTTTACTTAAGCCAATGATCTATGGAAACAAAACCTTTTAAACTATGAATATATTAAATGATCTATGGAAAAAAACCTTTTAAACTATGAATATACCAATATTTTCAGATTCCACTTTGTAGTTGACAAAGTTGATAGTCATGCAACCAATCAACGAAATATTATTATTTTTATCGTGGAAGTACAAAATTTATTTTTCAAAGTATGGAGAAAATTATGTCGGGAGTTCTATCTTGAGCCTTGTAATGCACGATTTGAATTTAGTCGGGGCTCTAGTATGAACTCCAAACACTGGATGAGAAATAAAAAAAAATATTTTTCTTATTTACATAGTTCCTTAGAAAATTATTATTATAAGTCATGGACTGAGTTCTTTATAGAGACTAGGGGTGTACAAGCCAAACCGAATCGACGAACCAAATCAAACCGCAAAAAAAAACCAATTTGTAGTTTGGTTTGGTTGGTTTGGCGGTTGAAAAAAAAAACCAACTACTCTTGGTTTGGTTTGGTATTAAAAGAAAAAAAGTCAAACCAAACCAACATAAAATATATATATATATATAATTTTATTTTATTTATAGATAAAAAATATTATTTATAATCTACTTTGTTGATATATTTTTAGTTAGTTTATAGTTTTCAATAAATGGTCTAAAACCCCTTCAACCTATATCCGAAATCTCAACTACACACTCCAACTTCATGGGTGTCCTATTACCCACCTAAACTTTATATTTCTCTATTTTCTACACAAGTGCTGACCTCAACACATAAACCAAATAATTCGTCCTGCGTGATTTCACGCGCTGGGTCCCCGCCTTGAAGCTCCCATTTCTTGTTTTTCCCCCAATTTCTTGTTGTTTCCCCATTTTCCCCCATTTCTTGTTTTCCCCCCATTTTCCTCCATATATGGCTCCATAGTTTCTAGTCCGATTGAAGTCAACAGAAGTTGTTGCTTGTGGATCATTTTGTCGAACAAAGCAACGATTGTATGTCGGAGGAACAATAGAGTTAAAGCCCTGAAAGATGGGATGAATGGTGGCACCAACGGCAGTGGATTAGGTGGTCGTAGTTGGGACCCTGGCTTGGAAATTGAGGTGCCATTTTTGATGAATTTCGAGAAAATTCAAAATTCAAATTAGAGACCTAAATAAGAAATTAGAGCAGATTACAAACCCTAAATTCAAGATTTGAAGTAGAAATGAACATTAACAACTAAACCCTACTTAATTTTTAGAGGAAATGTTGATTTTTTTAATAAAAGGAACACGGGTTAATGGTGGGGAAGAAGAAACAATGGTTTATTTAAAGGTGGGGAAGATGACTGTCGGAGAAAGAGGAATTTTTCGTCAAATTTCACCTTCTAATGCGCCTAGAGGCAGTGAGAACACCTCTCATGACATGTCAGCACTTAGGTGTGTAGAAAATAGAGAAATATAAAGTTCAGGTGGATAATAGGACACTCGTAAAATTGGAGTGTGTAGTTGAGATTTCGGTTATATGTTGGGGGGGTTTTAGACCATTTTCTCTCTATTTTATTTCAAATTTGGGCTTGTAAAAATTGTAAATATTTTATTTTGTATTAAGATCCGAAGTTACAATTATATTGTTATAGTTTTTCAAATTCGAAGTTAGCAATTTACTTTGTAAATATTTTGTTTTGTATTTAGTTTGCCTCTAGCCTTTAATCTTATTAATTTAACAAAATGAACGTTGATATTTCAAAAAATATATTTTGTACTCATGTGAATTTTACCATCTTTTCAAAAATTTCTATTTATTTAACATTTTTTAAGTTCAGTTTATCACACAGATAAGTGAAAAAATATTTGATCTCTTTTTCAAATACCGTATAATTGTAAAAAACTAAACAAACCAACAAACCAAAAAACAAAAAAAAACCCAAAGAACCGACTAAAGCCAAAATTGAAAATACCAACTTTATGTGATTTGATTTGATTTTTAAATTTAATAAACCAACATAATTGGTTTAGACTTTTTTTTAATGAAAAACCGAAACAAACCAACCCATGTATAGCCCTCATAGAGAGACCATTCACAGAGTAATTTCCCTGGATAGTCACCCATGTTTGGAAATTACCTAGGAATATCATTTATGTTTGTTTTAGGACCACAATATCACCTAACTTTACTTTTTTTCCTCAAAATATACTTGACACAAAAAAAATATTATATCTCTCCTAATAGGATGCTATGTCACATTATTCCTTTTTTATTATTAACATTTTTTTAATTCCTTTTTTATTATTAACATTTTTTAAAATTCTTTAAAAACATTATATCATTTGTAGTTTGACAATATGGTTACCTTATTACTCTAATGAATTAAAATATCAACAAAAAGGGAGTCCGAAGCTAAAAGGGTCATTTTTTTCCTTCAAAAAACAAAAAGCGCACATCAAAAAAAAATTTAACCAAAAGGGCAAAATCCCTCCTGACGGATCGATTTTCTTCTGACAAAAATTGACGCCGTTCCGATAAAAGAAATAAAAATCGCTGCATTTGACAGCGATTTTCTCAAAAAATAATTATTATTATTTCTTTAAAATCGTTGCTATATAAAAAAAAAAAAGTGAAATCGCCGGTATAGCAACGATTTTTTGTTAAGGAATTAAAAAAAATAGATAAAGAACAAGTTTTAAATTACATAAATTTCCGGCGGCAGCCATTTAAAAAAAAAGTTTTTTAAAGAAAAAATTGATGCCGAAGCAGCGATTTTCAGTTTTAATTTTTTTTTTATTTTCATTTAAATCGCTGAAAGGGTAAAGATTTTTAAAAAAAAAGTTTTTTATGAAAATCGCTGGCTTCAGTTTTATTTATTTTTTATTTTTTATTAAATTCTCTGCAAGGGTAGGTTTTTTTTTTTTAAAAAAAAATTTCTTAAACAAAATCGCTGCTATAGCAGCGATTTAACTTCAGAACTTTTTTCTTTAATTTCTTAAACAAAATTGCTGCAATAGCAGCAATTTTAAAGAAAAAATATTTTTTTGAGAAAATCGGCAGAGATTAAAATCGCTTCGTCTGGAGCTATTTTCCCCTTTTGGTTAAATTTTTTTTTTTTGATGTGCTGCTTTTGTTTTTTAAAGAAAAAAAAGTTACACTTTTGGCTCCGGACTCAACAAAAAGGTGTCATTGCCAATTAGTGTCCATATAAAAACATTATCTTGCTTGAAAAATCGGAGGAAGCGACATATTTTCTTGAAGAATCGGAGGAGCTCATATTTGGATTTGCCGCCTAATCCCCTAGAACTAGGGTAAAAATTTTTGGGCAATGTAATTTTCTTTTACTAGGTCATATAGGTTGTCTAAATTTTTTTAAAAAAAATGTTAGTAATGAAAAAAGAATAATGTGACATGGCATCCTATTAGGAGAGAGACAATGTTTTTTTTTTTGTGTAAGTATATTTTGAGGAAAAAAGGTAAAGTTTGGTGATATTGTAGTCCTAAAATAAACATAAATGATATTTAAAGTAATTTCCCAAACATGGTTAACTATCCGGGGAAACTTTCCACAAAATTGGAGCAAAAGCTCTGGTATAAAAGTCATGGGCGGAGCTCACAGAACATTTAGCTGAATGGATGCAATGAGTGATAGGGAAGGCCCTAGGCTTGTGAGCTCCACTGCACTTTGGAGGGGTGACCGCCGGCCAGCACAAGTCGTCCACGTATCGCAGTTGGAGCAAGACTTTCAGCGAGCACCTCAACAGCGCGAAAGTGGTATGGCCTTTTTTTAGTCGTTGAACTTGTGTGCCCTTGCTTTCTTTTTTTCATTTCAACAAACAAGAAATTGATGGGATTGTTCTACCAAATTGAACTAGGAGTTGCTTGTTATTTAGCAATTACTCTTTATTATACAGGATTTGGGTAATTCTAGGAAGGTTCGGTTGAATCGGAATAGTTGGTTTCACTAGACAGAAAAGCATCCACCATAGATTGCAGTCAAACATACATTATTGCGTGGTCTGTGTTTAGGAAGCAAATAAGACTGGAAATAATGTGTTTTTTTCTACTTGAAGAAGATTGCAGAACTTTAGTTATCCTGATTTTTCCATTAACTGATGGTATAACTTGTGAAATCCATCTGTGTGTCGATACACTGTGAATTACATTAAATTTGAAATTAAGGAACAAAGTTAATTGCAGCTTTTAATAGGTCCTCAATGTGCATGGACTTGGTCGATGTTCATAATTTTCACACTTATGATGGTTGCTATGATAAAGATGATGAACAAATCAGTTGCTGCTTTATGCATTTAGTTTCATGCATGTCATTTTTTGTATTAGACTGGCTTATCTTAATAAGATGACGTTCAACCCCTTATCGTATTCCTGATTGCACTCAAAAAGTTGTTTCCTTGTGCTAAGATGACCTTTCAGATGCTGCCATTCTGCAGGGCCCTTACCATTTGATACAGAATATAGTCGATGGTTGGAAGAACACACCAAACACATCAATGAATTAAGGACTGCTGTCAATTCACATGCAAGTGATCCTGAACTGCGAAGTATTGTGGATAATGCCATTGCACATCACGATGAGGTTTATAGGATGAAAGCAAATGCAGCCAAGGGTAACGTAGAGCATCTCTTGTCAGGGATGTGGAAAACCCCTGCTGAGCGGTGTTTTATGTGGATTGGTGACTTCCGCCCCTCCTTACTGCTTAAGGTGACCTCTTCTTGCTCTCATTTGCAGGCAATTTTGCAGCAGTTCTTCCATATCTCCCATCTAGACTTCCCTTGTATAGGATTGTAAAAAGCTGTTATACTTTTTGATCATGTATGAAAAGGTCCCATTATTAGCTGGACTAATAACTTCTTCGTAGTATGTGGAACTTCATTGATTTATGTTTGTGAAAATCTAGAATACTTGCTAAAGATTGGGTGGTTTCACTTTCCCAATGAATGAGGTGTCGTGTGTTATTCTCCACGACCTAGTAATTTATGAGTGAAATAGGTTGCCTAACATGTTCCAATGTAACCATAAGAACAATAAAGAACACAATATTTTTACATGGAAAACACCCGGTTCAAAAGGTGTAAAAATCCACGACCTGTACCCCTACATGACTTAACTTCAATTTCACTAAATCACTAAGTCTCCACAAAAAATAGATTACAAACTTTGCAACCTACGAAACTAACTCTAATTCCTTAACTTCAAGTTATGGATTTAGATTACAACTCTTGCAATCGTAGGAACTAACTATAATTCCTAACCTTCTACAACTCTTGTAATCCTAAGAACTAAATATAAATTCTAAACTTCAACACAAATGTATTCCCAACTCTTCGAGTTGTCACAACCTGAAGACAACACTCCTAAACATGCCTAATTCAATTTATAACTCACTAAATTACATCAAGACTCAATCCCAAAGAAAAACTCCTAACACATAAACTCTGCAAAAGGACCAGGTTTTTCGATGTGTTCCTTCAGTTCGCTGGTAGCACTTGCGAAGTCAATTTTTCAATTGCTATTTTTTACTCGGTAAGTGCACAAGTATTCTGGATGACTTCACCTCTATTTAAGCACAATTCTTCACAGAGTTATTGTTTACTTCAAACTCCTCATTGACTTGAACTCTCTTGACTTACAGTTCTACTTCAAGTAAGACTCCTTCAATTCAAACTCCTCCTTCAAATCAAATTCATTGATTCTTTTGTATTGTAATCGAACTCCAACTCTTCAATTCAACAATAACTTGAAGAGTTCTACTTCAAATAAGACTCCTTCTTCGATTAAAACTCCTTACCTACTCCTTCTTCAAATCAAACTCATTGATTATTTTTCTTCAATTCATCACTTGTTTGATTCCTTGTGTTTTATCACGAAATTAACATTATCCATTTCTTGATTTCTGCACTCTTGTCTTTATTTATTTTAAAAGCTTTCCCGAATTCAACAGGTGACAGAACACATTTGGACCATGTTGACTAACGTGTTTCATCTTTCTTCAATGTGTGTTACCTCTTCAAACCCCACTTGTAGGACTACATTGAGTATGTTTCTCATTTCGTGAAATGATTTCTTTGGTAATGCAGCTTCTAGGCAATCAGTTAGAGCCTCTGAGTGAGCAACAGTTATTAGCAATTAAAATGATGCAGCGGACATGCCATGAAGCTGAAGATGCTCTCTCACAAGGTATGCAGGTGTTGGAGCAATCCTTGGGGGAGGCATTAGCCAACGGATATCCATTTACTGACGGGACACCAGGGGATGTAGGTAATTATATGGTTCAAATGGCAAGTGCTATGTGGAACTTAGGGGTTCTTGAAGATTTTCTCCTTCAGGTAACTCTATTTTTGTTGCTGCTTCCTGTTTTTTTTTTGGATTGTTTAGCATGGATATGCTGTGAATGCTTGTTAAGCTAAAAGTCATTGCATCTTTCTGGCACTTTTAACAGGCGGACAATTTGCGTCGGCAAACATTGGAACAACTGCATCGCGTATTGACAACCAGACAATCAGCCCGTGCTCTTCTTGTAATAAGTGGATACTTCTCGCGTTTTCGAGTGCTAAGCTCTCTGTGGCTCGCCATACTACGAGACCAATAAGTACGACATCCATTGCAGTATTCTGCTGAAATTCGGACACTACTTTGATACAGTGGCCAGTATATGAGATGCAGCTAAGTTACTATGTGCTTGTGGAAGTACAAATTTTGTTTTTCAAAGTACAGAGAAATTTAGATAGTTTTCCCAAAGTGGTGTATATTGTGCTTTGGCAGAATGACCTGGGAGATCCTTGTACTTGACTCTGTTGTAAGTTGGACTTTTGTATTTATGGTTTTACCAAATAGACCCTTAAACTCATTCAAATACAATATTTTATTTTAAACCCCTTTCTCATCTGATATGTGTGCGTGTAATACACTCATTACACTCATTTTGTTCCACTTCTTTTTGTGTGGGTCGACACATTTAATCTTGTTGAATTAACCTTCTCTACTCTCTAGTATATCTTGTTCTAATTGCTTAATTTTTAAAAAAAAAGTAATGTAAATCATAATATCCTATAATCATAATATATGATTTGAATAATTATAGTGTCGTTATCTTTGGGAATGGAGAAGTTTTTATTTGAAATGTAAATCGAAAATACATTTGAGGCGTAAGTTAATACTCCCTCTGTCAATTTTTTCTTTTATAGTTGTCCCTAATTACTTGTCTATTTTGACAAATCAAAAAAATATAATTTTTTTTACCTATTATACCCTCAATTAAATAACTAATTACTTTGAAAAATGTAGAACTTTTCATCCACTTCATAATTAATAGGGGTAAAATGATCAACTTACTATATCATTAATTGTTTTCTTAATAGGTGTGTCAATTCAAAAGTGGACAAATAATTAGGGACAGAGGGAGTATAACTCGATAACCATTATTCCCTTTCCCTCCATTATCTTTAACATAAATTTTTTATTAGTGTATATATATTTTACTTAAGCCAATGATCTATGAAAAACAAAACCGTTTAAAATATGACTACACCAATGTTTTCAGATTCTACAAAGTTGATAGTCATGCAACCAATCAATGAAATATACATATATTTTTTTAATCATGCTTAATCAAAGGTTTCAGATTCGATCCTTGGATATGGAGAAAATTCTATCAGGAACGCTACTCTGAATGGGCCCTGCAATGCGCAATTTAAATTTAGTCGGGACTCCAATGTGGACTTCAAACACTGAGTGAGAAATAAAAAAATAAAAAATATTGATTTTTTATTTGTTTAAATAGTCCTTAGAAGATAATAAATATGAGACGGATTTAACTATTTTATACATATTTATATATTAAGCTATAATTTCTCTATATAAATGAAGTTTTTTGTAATCTTTAATTCTCCCTCTATCCCTAATTACTTATCCATTTTTGAATTGACACACTTATTAAGAAAATAATTATTGACATAGTGGGTTTACGATTTTATCCCTATTAATTATGAAGTGAATGATTAAAAATTTAAGATTTTCAAAAAGTTCTACTTTTTTCAAAGTAATTAATTGAAAGTATAAAAGAAAAAGTGGACAAGTAATTAGGGACAAAAAAAATAATATACCACTAAGATTAAAAAATAATAAATAATCTAAAATAACTATATTTTAGAAATCACAACGGATAATCCAACGATGAAAGTGAGTGGTAAATAAACAAGTTTTTTTTTTTTTAAATTTCAAAATTGACTTTACAAAAAAAAGGAAGAAATTACTTTTCAATTTGTAACATGTTTTTATTGCTTGAATTTTTATTTTTTTAATTTTTATATTGTCTTGTTAAAAAGTATAGAAGGGTTTTGTTTTCCCCTTTGAGAAAAATTGATCTTGGTGAAGAACAAATCAATCCTTTCTGGGTTCAAATTAGGAAGGACCCAAAGTGTGTAACAGGTCAAACTGGTAAATATAGCAAACAAAAGGCAATTAGTTCATTGTAATCAAAGCAAAATTGATCTTCGTTTTCTCTTTTTGTCTCTTCAGAATTAGGTAGGACTTAGCAGATCTTTGTTAGGTAGAAAACAGGGCAAAAATCTCGTTTTTATCGCTGCAAATATGAACGTCGGACCATCTGGTTTCAGTAAGTTTTTGAATCCCACATCAATTACGCTTTTTTTTTTGATGAATTTAGTGTACGGATTTGCTTGTTTTCTAATTTTGTTTTCACTTTGATGTTGTAGACAATGCACCAGTGACAAGGGCATTGGTAATTGCGTGTACTATCTTCACCATCATATTTGGTGTTCGTGGCCGTGGAAATCAGCTGGGATGGTCTTATCAGGTAGTTCTACTTTCTGGGTATCTCTTGGTTTTGGTTCTTTTTTGGTGGGGATAATTTTTTGTTTTGTAGATTTGGGTATTTAGATAGTGATGGAAGAGTTTTCACCTTTTGGGTGTTATGATGTTGCTATTTTGTCTCACCCCCTTTTCGTGTATTGAGTTGAATTAGGTTTGAGGGTTTTTAGAACTGTGAAAAGAATATAAAGATTGGATCTTTAGTGCATAGTGACCCATTAACGTTTCTAAATCTGGATTTGAATCGTAGCATCTTGTCAATATGAGATGGGAGTGAACACAACTATAGCTAGACTGGCATGTTACTTAGTTCAATGCATATTGACAGTTGGTTTTGGGAGATTTCATATATTTGTGTTTGATGTATACTTCTGTGCATGAAATATGTTTGCTTAGTTTGACCCTTGTCCAATTATAAGTTTAGTGGGAGCTAAGGATAGTTGTTAAGGTGTACACAATCCTTTTTTAAAAAAAATTCTGAGGGGATACTCACTCTTTATGTCTAAGAGCATAAAATACATCATGTTTTCTCATCTAGTCATGCATGCTTATGTAATAGCAATATTGCTGGATCGTTTTCCATTTATCAGTGTTGTGCATTTTGAGGCTATACTAAAATAGGTTATCTTCTATATCTATCGAACATAGGTTTGTTACTCCATGAAGCTACTTAACAGTTCTCTTCCTTGTCTGTGAACGTGGATAAAATTAAATGGTTGGTTTATGAGCTTGGAACCACATATACTCCTTAGCCAAACTCCACAATAAAGAATGACTAAGCACAATTAGCAGATACAGCTAGCTAATCTTGAATCCATGTTTACTACGTCCGGTTTATCAAGTATGAGTACAGGTTTGTCTGTGGACAAGCTCACATACAATTTGTAGGAGACTTTTGGTTTATTTTGACGTTTTCTTATGAAGTGGTCATACCAATGTCATGTCCTCTTGAAAAAGAGTCCATGTAACATTGAATATCAAATGGTTTTATTCGTACCATGTATGGTACTCTGCTAATGCCACCACATTTGTTTTTTATTATGACATCATCAAGCTGTTTTATCCAATAGTAATATAGACTTTATATGCTCACTTGATAGGTTGCTAATACAATATATAGGTTTAATAGGCCTAATAGTCTTACAAAATACCCATCATCCAATGGCAATACTAGATTGTAAATGGTCTTCTTCTATTTTACTATCAAACTTTCGAATTTGAAGAGATACGAGCTCTGTCAATGTCCATGTGAAGACATATAACTTGTTTGTAACAGCAGGGGATATACCACACATTCCTAGTTGGTTTAGAAGCACCAAACTCACACATCTGTTTGTTTTGGTAACTTAAGAATAAATTGTTTCTTATTTGTCCTAATATAATTTTTTTGTTTTATAGATGAGCTTTGGAGAAATATAAGATTCTCTTTTAACCTAATATATGTGTTTTCATCTCATAGCTAAATCCATTCTGAGTTTTTGAAATTTATAAAATATCGGGTTCTGTTTCTCCTAATATACAATTTTGTTTAATAGAAGATGTGTTCTCTTTTACTGTATTCTTAGGTATGATCTCATTGTTTCAGTAGGATTCCCTGTAGCGCCATAGTAGAACTGCTAATTAATGCATCTTTTTTGCTTGTGCCAGGATATCTTCCAGAAGCTTCAAATCTGGAAGCTGATCATATCGGCTTTTACCTTTTCTTCTACCCCTGAACTAGTATTTGGATTATATCTGCTGTACTACTTCCGCGTCTTCGAGAGGCAAATTGGTTCGAACAAATATTCTGTAAGTGCTTATTTTGGGTAGTACTTTTCTTGGATAAGTTATTGTGGCAGCTTCAACTTGCTTAATAACAATGGACAAAAAATAAAGGCAACAGGCGTTAAATCAACTAATAGGCAAATAATAAAAGTCACAGTAGATACTGTTTTCCTTCTCTTTTCTACCTTTTTATTTTTCCTTTTCTGCAGTGTATTTTATTTTTGTACCCCTTTCTTTGCAGGTTTTCCTGCTGTTCTCTTTTGTGGTCTCTTTATTACTTGAGGTTCTTGCTCTACAACTTATTAAAGGTATTGGTCATTCCTAATCATCAGCTATGATAAAGGGCTTACTCCAACTGTTCTTTGTTTATAAGATTGATCATCTCTTTGAAAGAATTAGTGCTCATTTTTGTCAACCTTCAATCATCTCTGGCTTCTAATGCCATATAATATCCTACCTACAAGAAAATAGAATATTGAAGTGTCCTTCTAATGCCATATAATATCCTACAAGAAAAGGGAATATTGAAGCATCTGATCCATTGATATATTTTAATGTTTTTGAAACTGACAAACAGGTTCCTTAGCCATTGATATATTTTAATTCTTCATTTTCAGATCCTTCCTTGAGTATCCTGTCTGGGTCCTATGGACTCATTTTTTCTTCCTTTGTGCCCTTTTATCTCGACATTCCGGTTTCTACCCGGTTCCGCTTATTTAGTCTCCACTTCTCTGACAAGACTTTTATTTATTTAGCTGGCCTCCAGGTATATATACTCTATCACGGCTTCTAATTAAATATTGTCCTAGATTGAGTTTCTTATCATCCATATTTACTTGATATTTTATCTTACAGCTTCTTTTCTCATCCTGGAAAAGATCTATTGTACCCGGGCTCTGTGGAATAATTGCAGGTTGCTTGTATCGTTTGAACTTTTTCCGTATTAGGAGAGTGAAGGTTTGCCCTGTTCTTATTGTCAAAATTCTCACTCTTTATGTGTGTCTCTGTCTGTTTATACATATTTAGGTTTTGCTTCTACTGAGTTTGCATTCTCTGAAAATAGTTACTGTAATCTCATGGTATTAGGTATTTATGTGATACTATCACTTCTCTCTTTTAATATGCCTGGAGAATTTGACTTAGTCTTGCATGCACTTATATAGAATATTGCTGCTAGTCATTAGCATTGCTTTTCTGTACTTGAATTTCTTGTAGTTGGAAGTACATGGACCTTCTATCTGAGTTGATGGGAATAACCCTTGTTCTGACTTTTGAATGACTACAAGAAATAACTAGGCTCTATTTCTCATCAAGTAGTTAGATCTGAATGTGTCTTGTAGGCTGAATGCTATTGCTGGAAGGCAAAGCAAATGCTTCCTGTTGAAGTTAATAATGCAATGTAGGAACACGTTGGTAAGCTTCATCGAAGTAGAGAACTCTGAGCACCGCTGTAGAATTGACAACTGATTTTATGGTTTTGAAATAACATTCTCCAAATAGTTTGTTGCTTGAGATGCTAATGGTGCACCTTTTATCTTACATGATTTTCCTTGATGTTTTATTATGAATCTGACTTGCATCAATTTTCTTTCTTTTAGTTCCCAGAATTTATTACATCCTTCTTTTCTCGACTTTCTTGGCCATCGACGGGTAACCTGCCACCGCCTTCTGCACCAGCAAGAAATGCTCCAGGAAACGTACCAACCTTTGCAGGTCGCCAAATGGAGGTGAGTATTGTTTTTGATGCCTTGGTTTAGTTAGTATAGTTAACTCTTTGATGTTTCAAGGGAAAACTGTGTGTCTCCGTGTCAGGCAAGTTGAAAGAAATGCATCTAAAACAAATATCTTCCTTGGATTGTCTATCCTGAAATTGGACCAGTATTACTCCAATTGGATAAAATATAAAGCACTTGACTTTCCAAAAAAGATATCCCTTCATGGTTATTAGAGATCGAGATGTTCACAAGTACCCAATCCTTAAAGAGAAACAGTCTAGAGTTTAAAAAATAAAAGAAGAGAAACAATTATTATTTGTTTCCCATCAACATCTCACGTCCTCTCCCTGGCTAGCTTTAATCTACAACTTTTATCTTCTCTTCATTGGCTTATGTCAAACATAATTGAGAATACTTTACCTTTACTGACCAAAAAAAAAAAAAAGAGACTAGTTGAACTTTTCTATATACACCCTCCTCAGACCCCACTTGTGGGATTACACTGGGTATATCGTTGTCTCTTTTTTTCTTTTTTTTTCCTAGGGTGGGAGGTGGGGAGTTTACTTGAAAAGGAAGTGCTCTCTTTTTTCTCTCACACAGAGAGGGCGAGAGCTGCAGTAGATGGGGTGCGACCATGCGAGGATGGTGGAGCAGAATAGTGAAAAAAGAATATTGAAAGACGAGAAGGCAAATAAACACACGAATAATCAGAAGTTTCAAGTTCCATATATTTTTTCCATGTATAGAAAAGAAGAAGGATTAATCCATCTAGAAAGCGACGTGATTAAGAGGGGAAAAAAGAGACAATGAAAGAAGAATAAATAATCAAGTTGTGGAACTTTTATTCTTATACCTACTGCAAAGTTACCTTTTTCTGATGTTCAAGTGAGAGTATGCTAATGATTAAACATTGATTGTTCTCTCCATGTCTACTGGAGAATTCTGAGTCTTATTTCAGCCACAACGTCCAGATGGCTAATGCCAAGTGATTAAACTAAATGAACTGCTATTTGCACTCTAGAATCTTGTTTATTATGTTAAGAGTTTTATCAGTTAAGTTTAGCTTTCACATTTCTCACTTATGTCGTTGGATTTCAAATATTTTCTGGACCAATGGAATTGAGAGGTCACCTTGTTCAAATTATAAGTGAATTGATGGCCCATATTCATCATCATTGAGTTGATTCTTGGTGTGTTCCAATAGAAAACCAACTTCAGTCACATCTAAAGTTTCTATGGTCCTTTTTGAAAGATTATGAACGCTCTAACATGAGTCTACTGCTTTCTCCTGCATATTTCAGGGGAATTTCCCAGCTCCAGTTTCATCCACCCCAGAACCACCAGAAGACGCTATTTCTATGCTGGTATCAATGGGCTTTGATAGGAACTCAGCAAGGCAGGCACTCATCCATTCAAGAAATGATGTTAATATAGCCACGAACGTCCTCCTCGAGTCACAATCGCACTGAGATGGAACTTGCAGCAGTTCCTGGAGGTGTTCACAATTTGGAATTTTTTGGGAATGGTTGGATTTACTTTCTCTTCCAATCTTTCAAGGTGCTCTTCGGCTTTTGTTCCTCTGTTTCTTTAGCATTTCATGCACTTGTCTCATTCCAACGCCACCCTAATTGATTGTAATACCTGGATCATCATATACAGGGTTGTTCAAATGCATCATTTTAGAGATCAAGTTATTATGTATAGTCGCAGTGATAAGCTCTTACTGGTATTCTGGTGATTGTAAATCTGACCAAATTACTCACTCCTATAGGTTGAAAATAGTTTCATGCTTTTTTCGAAATCCTGAATTATCCTCTTATTGGAGCCTGAATGTTGATTAGTTATTTATTCAACATCTTAATGGCTTGTGTTTTTAGTTGTGCCACATGCACCACATTGTTCAAGTACTTATGACAACTAAAGCCCACATCTAGCTTCTTCTTATGTGTGCATCTTCAAGCTCCGGGAAGGCAGTAAACGAAGCCTCAAGTCATCACTCGACCATTCCCATACTCGTCCACAGACAAATTTTAATCAATTTAACACACTTAGCTATACGTGTGTACATTAAAAATATGTCACACACTGATAACAACAGACAGTTGAAGCTTTTGCTATTCCATTTTAGCAAGAGTAATTTGTCTTGTGGTTTCAATTAACTTTCCAATCCATGAACAGCTATAAAATATGGACTTTGAGATGATGTAAATATCTATGAAGAAACATTGAAAAATATCCATAAATAAAAAATATTTATGATATAAAATTACAAATATATCTAGAAGTTTTCTCACTTGGATGGCTTGACTAGAAGTCTGTAATTAATGTTGGAGGGATTCAATCCTTTCCACCAGACTGTTGTTGAGATAACTTATAATAATACGACATAAATGACACCATATCTACATTGTCATTTTGTCTGGTATATACATCTCCCTGTCTGATTCTCACATGCCTATCTATCTTAGGATTGACACTTGTGGTTAGCAGCTCATATAAGGGTCCAAGATAGTGATCTTCAAAATGCTTGACTCAATTATGAGTGTTTAGAGCTAGTAGGTGTCAGGTTTAAATCTCACTAGGAAAATAACCCGCACTTCGCACGGGAATTTAATATTATGAAATTTATAAAATAATACTTAAAACTTATCAGTCATTAAAACTAAAACATTTTATTGTCTTACATACAAGATTACGTAATAACAAAACATTAATAATGTAAAGGAAAATGAAAATTGTAACATCTTATCATTTATCCATAATAATATAAGTATAAATTAATGACTGTAAAAATATATACCAGGATCTGTAACATAAGCAATGGTGTCAGTCGCAACTTTTCATGAAAGGGGAAGGCTAGGTTTGGAAATAAATAAATTAAAAGAGAATTCTGGTTTGTGGTGGCGTCACGTAGGCGGGCCTAAGGTTCTCTTATTTATATATATATATATATATATATATATATATATATATATATATATGTATATGATATATGACTAAGTGATTCTTCCTATCTGCCTAGCCTTGGTTGCCAGTGGAAGGTGACAGGTGTCTTGTGGAATTAGCGAGGTGCACGAAAGCTGATCCGGATACCACGGTTATCAAAAAAATAAAATAAAATATGAGGCCATGCCTTTCGTTTTGCTGGTCTTTTTTTACTCAATTCTCATTACAAAATGTGAAGTTGAAAGAACTAATCCTGAACTTAAATAAGTTTCCTCTCTCCATCTCAAATTCCTTTCTTTGTTTGAGAAAGAAATGGATGTCCTTGAATTTTTTCTTCCTCTCTTGATTATCATCATGTGTTTTACTTATTCTACATGGTGGTACCTTAGTAATAGATGGTGGAAATTAAGTTCAATGCCAACAAATTGGCCAGTAGTTGGAATGTTGCCTGGGCTTATTCGAAATGCTCACCGTGTCCATGAATTTGCAACTGATATTCTTGTAGAAACTAAGGGAACTTTTGAGTTTCATGGCCCTGTTCTTGCAAACTTGAACATGTTAGTTACTAGTGATCCTGCAAATATCCACTATATCCTTAGTAAAAATTTCTCAAACTATCCAAAGGGTGTTGAGTTCCGTAAAATTTTCGATATATTAGGAAATGGGATGTTCAATGTTGATTATGAGCTATGGGAGATGCATAGGAAGACCACCATGTCCTTAATGAATCATGCCAAGTTCCAAACTTTGTTGGAGAGGAACATGTGGAACATTATCGAAAACAGGCTCCGACCGATTCTTGATGCTTTTGCTGAACAGGACACCCTGTTTGATTTGCAAGATATTTTCCAGAGATTCACTTTTGATGCTATCAGCAAATTGTTACTTGATCATGATCCGAAAAGTTTGTCTATTGGCTTACCTCATGTGCCATGCGAAAAGGCGTTCAACGACACTGTGGATGCACTTCTTTACAGACATCTCTTGCCAGAAAGTTGCTGGAAATTGCAAAAATGGCTTCAAATTGGTAGAGAAAAGAAGCTCATTCAAGCGTGGGAAGCTTTTGATCAGTTCTTATATCCTTGCATTTCGCGGAAGCAAGAAGAATTGCTGCATCAAAGTACAATCAAAGACGAGGAATTCACGTTTTTAAACGCGTACATCAAAATGTATAATCAATGGAAAGATGGTGATTTGGGTACTTTGCAAACATTTCTAAGGGACACTTTCTTGAGTTTGATGCTTGCTGGTAGAGACACCACAAGTGCAGCTCTCACTTGGTTTTTTTGGCTCTTAGCTAAAAATCCCTTAGTAGAGAAAAGGATTAGAGAAGAGATTCAACAACAATTCAATCTAAAACAAGATGAAAATCTCAACTTTTTCAGCATACAAGAAACAAGAAAACTAGTCTACCTACATGGTGCTTTGTGTGAAACCCTGAGGCTCTTTCCATCAGTTGCAATTGAGCACAAACTTCCACATGACTTTGACATTCTTCCGAGCGGTCACCATGTTAGTCCAAACACGAGAGTTGTGCTATCACTCTATACAATGGGGAGAATGGAAAGTATATGGGGGGAAGATTGCTTAGAATTCAAGCCAGAGAGATGGATTTCTAAACGAGGAGGGATCAAACATGAGCCATCTTTCAAATTCCCGGCCTTTAATGCAGGTCCAAGGACTTGTATAGGTAAGGAAATGGCATTCATTCAGATGAAAATAGTGGCAGCTACCATCATATACAATTATCATATCCAATTAGGGGAAGATCAAATAATTTCTCCAAATGCTTCTATTATCATTCAAATGAAACATGGTCTGAAAGTTAGACTCGTGAAAAGGGTTCCTCTTATGTCCAATCGATACTAAATGTGTGAACAATGCTAGAATATTGGTGGAACAATATTGACGTATACATGGCTTTCTTCGGTTTTTGTTTCTCTGTTTCTTTAGCATCTCACGCACTTGTCTCATTCCAACGCCACCTTAATTGATTGTAACACCTGGATCAGCCTATACAGGGTTGTTCAAATGCATCATTTTATAGATTAGGTTATGTATAGTTGCAGTGATGAGCTCTTAGTGGTATTCTGGTGATTGTAAATCTAACCAAATTACTCACTCCTATAGGTGTGATAATAAATCTGTGCCAGAGGCAAAGATGTCATAAAATATTGGACTGGTTAAACAAATTCTATTAGCAACTAACATTGTCTAGAGTAAAATAGTTCTAATGTGTCAACTTTAATTGTATATAAAAACGTGCTCCGGGAGGTTAGCAGGTTGAAGAAAATATAATTGTCCAAAGGAAGGAAAGAAGTGCTCATAAGAGCACATTATCGAGTATCCCTACTTATTGCATGTCCTTGTTGAATGATCCAATCTCTGTAGTAGTAAAGTTGGAAAGGCTGCAAAGAAATTTTCTTTGGGACGCAACAGGATGGTGCAAAGAAATTTCACTTAGTTCGATGAGAGACCGTGACATCTCCTAAATGGTGGGGGAGGATTTGGGTTAAAGACATGAAGGTCTTTAACAAAGCATTTTTGGGTAAATGGTTGTGGAGATTTGGAGTGGAGGGAGAACCATTATGGAGAGGGGCGATAGCGGACAAATATGGAGTTTTTGAAGGGGGATGTGGTGTGGAGAAATATCATGAAGGGGTGGAAAGCCTTTAGTGACAACATAGCAACTCACAATATACTTATTGGTAAAATATTTCTGCAGATGGTTCATTCATATTAATTTACAAACAGTTGAAGCTTTTGGTATTCCATTCTAGCAAAGAATAATTTGTCTTGTGGTTTCAATTAGCTTTCAATCCATGGACAACAGAACAACTATTAAATATTAACTTTGAGATGATGGAAATATGTATGAAGAAAAATTGAAGGTTTATTGGTTACACTCCTCGGCGTTGTTACCCAAATACTCATCCTGAACAATCTCTTCCGGTTCAAAGATATGACATCTTTGCCTATTCTTGTTCAGGGTCTTCTAGAACCGTAAAACAATCTCGTCTAGAGAGTCAATGCTTCCTAGTAGAAGTTTTTTCGTTTCTAGGTATTGACTAGAAGTCTCTAAGGTAGGACAGATTCAATGAATTCCACCAGACTGTTGCTGAGACAACTAATAATAATATGACAAAATGGTACCATATCTAACTTATCATCTAAGTATGGACCCTGTCAGATTCTCACATCCTTATCAATCTTAACTTGCTGGCATTGGCAATTGTGCTTAGCAACTCATGTGGGAACTATGTTGCTCGGACTATTCAAAAATGTCGACATGTGCGTGTCAGATTCATCAAAAGTAATGTGTTTTTGGAGCACGACACGGGTGCGGCATCAAAAGTGAAGAGTCCGCCCAACTAAGTGTGGGAGGCCAAGATAGTGATCTTTTGTAAATGCCTAACTCAAATGCCTTCCCTTTTCTGGTCTTCTTTACTCAATTATCTTTATAAAGTGTGAAGTTGAAAGAACTAATCCTCAACTTAAACAAGTCCCTTCTCTCCATCACCAAAGAAATGTATGTCATTGAATATTTTCTTTCTCTCTTGGTTATCATCATGTGTTTTACTTATTCTACATGGTGGTACCTTAGTAATAGATGGTGGAAATCAAGCTCAGTGCCAACAAATTGGCCTCTTGTTGGAATGTTGCCTGGGCTTATTCGAAATGTGCATCGTGTCCATGAATTTGCAACTGATGTTCTTGTAGAAACTAAGGGAACTTTTGAGTTTCATGGTCCTGTTCTTGCCAACTTGAACATGTTAGCTACTAGTGATCCTGCAAATATCCACCATATCCTTAGTAAAAATTTCTCAAACTATCCAAAGGGTGTTGAGTTCCGTAAAATTTTCGATATTTTGGGAAATGGGATCTTCAATGTTGATTATGAGCTATGGGAGATTCATAGGAAGACCACCATGTCCTAATGAGTCATGCCAAGTTCCAAACTTTTCTGGAGAGGAACCTGTGGGACATTATCGAAAATGGGCTCCGACCTATTCTTGATACTTTTGCTGAACAGGACACCCTGTTTGATTTGCAAGATATTTTCCAGAGATTCACTTTTGATGCTATCAGCAAACTGTTACTTGACTATGATCCCAAAAGTTTGTCTATTGATTTACCTCATGTGCCATGTGAAAAGGCGTTCAACGATGTTATGGATGCACTTATGTACAGACACATCTTGCCAGAAGGCTGCTGGAAATTGCAAAAATGGCTTCGAATTGGTAAGGAAAAGCAGTTAATTCAAGCGTGGGAAGCTTTTGATCAGTTCTTATATCCTTGCATTTCGCGGAAACAAGAAGAGTTGATGCAGAAAAGTACAATCAAAGACGAGGAATTTACATTTTTAAACGCGTACATCAAAATGTACAATCAATGGAAAGATGGTGATTTGGGTACATTGCAAACATTTCTAAGGGACACTTTCTTGAATTTGATGCTTGCTGGTAGAGACACCACAAGTGAAGTTGAAAGAACTAATCCTCAACTTAAACAAGTCCTTCTCTCCATCTCCAAAGAAATGTATGTCCTTGAACTTTCTCTCCCTCTCTTGGTTATCATCATGTGTTTTACTTATTCTACATGGTGGTACCTTAGTAATAGATGGTGGAAATCAAGCTCAGTGCCAACAAATTGGCCACTAGTTGGAATGTTGCCTGGGCTTATTCGAAATGCTCATCGTGTCCATGAATTTGTAACTGATGCTCTTATAGAAACTAAGGGAACTTTTGAGTTTCATGGTCCTGTTCTTGCCAACTTGAACATGTTACTTACTAGTGATCCTGCAAATATCCATCATATCCTCAGTAAAAACTTCTCAAACTATCCAAAGGGTGTTGAGTTTCGTAAAATTTTCGATATGTTAGGAAATGGAATGTTCAGTGTTGATTATGAGCTATGGGAGATGCATAGGAAGACCACCATGTCCTTAATGAATCATGCCAAGTTCCAAACTTTGTTGGAGAGGAACATGTGGAACATTATCGAAAACAGGCTCCGACCGATTCTTGATGCTTTTGCTGAACAGGACACCCTGTTTGATTTGCAAGATATTTTCCAGAGATTCACTTTTGATGCTATCAGCAAATTGTTACTTGATCATGATCCGAAAAGTTTGTCTATTGGCTTACCTCATGTGCCATGCGAAAAGGCGTTCAACGACACTGTGGATGCACTTCTTTACAGACATCTCTTGCCAGAAAGTTGCTGGAAATTGCAAAAATGGCTTCAAATTGGTAGAGAAAAGAAGCTCATTCAAGCGTGGGAAGCTTTTGATCAGTTCTTATATCCTTGCATTTCGCGGAAGCAAGAAGAATTGCTGCATCAAAGTACAATCAAAGACGAGGAATTCACGTTTTTAAACGCGTACATCAAAATGTATAATCAATGGAAAGATGGTGATTTGGGTACTTTGCAAACATTTCTAAGGGACACTTTCTTGAGTTTGATGCTTGCTGGTAGAGACACCACAAGTGCAGCTCTCACTTGGTTTTTTTGGCTCTTAGCTGAAAATCCCTTAGTAGAGAAAAAGATTAGAGAAGAGATTCAACAACAATTCAATCTAAAAGAGGGCGAAAATCTCAAGTTTTTCGAAATAGAAGAAGCAAGAAAACTAGTCTATCTACATGGTGCTTTGTGTGAAACCCTGAGGTTCTTTCCATCAGTTGCAATTGAGCATAAACTTCCACTTGAATTTGACATTCTTCCGAGCGGTCACCATGTTAGTCCAAACACGAGAGTTGTGCTATCGTTCTATATGATGGGGAGAATGGAAAGTATATGGGGAAAATATTGCTTAGAATTCAAGCCAGAGAGATGGATTTCTGAACGTGGAGGGATCAAACATGAGCCATCTGTCGCGCCCCATTTTTCTCAAAACGGACTTTGGTGCACGACCTAACAACTCTTTTGGGCTTTGGGTGATGAAGAGTCGCCACCTAACGAATTAAGGCGCGTTAGGGCACCTATCTAACCTAACTAAGTCTAGCTAAGGTCAACGAACCAGAGATCAGGGTAAGGGTTCAAATTACCTCGAGGGGAAGGTGTTAGGCATCCCTCGAGGTCCACAAATGTGGGTCCCGGCCGTGTCTCATGCAATATGTGGGGGTTACAAGTAGCAATTAAGGTCACTTCATTTATTATTTATTGAATTAGCATGGTTTCTAAGTGATGAATAATATTGAACAATTAAGGCCAATTTATTTATTAATTTAATAAATTAAGCATGCAAAAACTAGGTGATAACAATACTAAGCAATTAAGGGCACTTTAATTATTTTAGTTAATTAGGCATGCGATACTAAGTGATGACATAATAAATAAATATTACACATTAAATAAAGAGATAAGCGAGGGGAGAGAAATTTGCACAATTAGATAGAATAAACACTTTTTATTTTTATTAAACTACCCCAAATAAATATAATTATTATAAACAAATAAAGGGACAAAGGAAAGGGAGACTCTGAAGGACTTTAGGATCAGCACTCGACTTTCTTTATTTCGGTCGGTTTCTCGTAAGGACAGACAAAACCAAAGTTTGTCATTTAGACTGAGTCGATGTCATCATATCCATAGGGCCTAAACTACCCCTACCCCACCACCACATGCTTTCGTCTCTAAAAGGTGTCTAGCGTCCCCACGTAAGGTCCAAGAGGCATTGGACTGCTATTAGGAAGGTTTAGACAAAATAAAATATAATAGGCCCACCTAGACACCAAGTCAAACAATTTGGACGAGCATTTAGCACGTAGGGTCTCATATTGGCCTCTAGATTTTAATTTAAATATGCTAGCAAACACACATAAAGTGAAAGGTTTCATGCTAAGTGTGTGCATACAAAAACAAACATTGACAACATAATTATTTAAATGGGGGAGCATAAAGTTGTTACAGTAGCAGATTTTAGCTTATTAACGGATTTTAAAAGGGCAGAAATATTATGACGCAACATATCTTTTTTTTATTTGATTTTAAAATATAGCAGAAAGTGATGATACATGCAGAATTATTTTAAAACAGTAGCAGATCTTATTATTAACACGAAAAATTACTTTAAGTAGCAATCAGTTTATTAGATGCAGGAAATAATCAGTAATTGATTCAAAGTGGCGAAATTATTATGCAGAAGTTAATATTTGAAGCAGAGTTGAATTAGGGTAGCACGTAGCAGATGCGGTAAATTATTAGTAGCTGATTTTATCAAGACAGATTAGTTTAAATAGGGATGTATGGGCACAATATTTAAAAGCAATAACTGATTATTAATGTTTATTCTAAGTGGCCAGAAAACAATTATGCTATTAAACAGTGGCGAAAGTTTATAACGAAATGCTATTTAATTAATTAACATGCTGAAAATCGGATTTATAAACCTATATACATGATTTCTAAGTGATTAAAGAATTAAAAATTGCATAGCACCTATAGGCATACTACTTTAACTGAATCAAATCTACAATCTACATGCATAGCTCCTAAGTGATTAGCATGCTGCATTTTTATCAACAAATTAAGATTGATTAGAACTTGATTAATAAACTAAGAAAGCTTAGGTTGTTAAACATGCTGAAACTTAGTTGATTTTGTTTGAGTGGCAGAAACAATTGCATTGCAGAAATTTATTCAACAGTAGGCAGTAAACAAGCATGTCAGATTTGTTTCAATTTTAACATGTTAAAAGATTATTAGCAGTCTATAGACGTAATACCTAGGTGATTGAAACATGCTAAAAAATTTAAACTAGCCGATTAACGTGCTTCACTTTTATTAGCAGCTTAAAGCTAATTAGAATTGATTAGTTAACAGGATTAAGATATTAAAACATGCTGAGATTATTTAGCCTGACTAATAATCATTGATTATATTAGTTAAGTCCTACGGACATGATTTCTAATGACAAACTAATTTTAGACGCTTACGGTCATTTTATTTGACATGCAGATACTTAACACCAAACCTATATACGTAAATGCTATATAAGATATAATATTACTCGGAGACCTATAGGCATGATGTCTAATTATTAGTCAATTTTCCACACTTTAACAATATTAGCAAGCAGAGGCGAGATTCTAAAAGTCAAAAGTATGACATATATTTATATTAAGTTGATTGACCGGATAAAGTTACAAATAAAGATTGATTTTAAACCACTTATTTTAAGCTATATTCTAATGCGCTTGCCTAAATTACCATTTTTACAACCACACCTATTATGAATATGAAACGAAACAAATAAAAAAAGGCAGTTAGCACGTAATTTCACTCCCCCCTTAGACGATCCCCCAAATACATATCATATATTGAGTTAGAGTTTACAAGTTATTATAAGACCGAATAAAATTGAAGCAATACAACTATAATAAATAAAATTAAATCTTGTCTGGAACCCATCTTAGGGGACTCTTCAACACTTAAACTCAATGTTCAAAACCCCTGCTAAACAAAGAAAACAATACAACACAAATATAATAGAAGGGGTACTTAATATTATTCCTTTTAATGGAGACGCGCAAAAGGACATAGTAAGATTAACTCAAGCAACGAATTACTCAAATAAATAGCAAACACTGAATATGATATCACGCACATACATCACATGTAAAAAAGAGGAAAGAGAGCTAACCGGATGCTTCTTTTACCATTACAAACTTACATAGAGGTATGGATGCAAAATAATATGAACGTTAAATAAGATTACTAACCAATTAGGCAGACAAGAAATATCAGCAATGAAGACCCCTTAATCCAACTTTCGACCCGTACACAGCAGAATAGCAAGTATAGAGAAGCTTTAATGTTTATCGAAAAACTTCATCCTATTTTAAAGAGCAGCGAGCAACATGTATATATTTTGTATTCAAAGTAAGAGCAAAGTAGATGTGGGAGTGTGTAGAGGTGTGTGATCAACCGTCTGTTACAAGGAATTATGAGCCTCATTTATATACTAAAGAGAGGGCACAACATAAAAGGAAAAGAAATAACTTGGAGCAATTAGAGACATTCTTTCCTTAAACTAAACTAAAATCAACAAAAAAATCTTTTTACCTTTAATGACATTACCCTTACCAAAATATCGCCAGTAAGAATCAAATTCAACTTTAATTAAGGTAACAACAATCAATTAACATTAGTAAATAAATAATAAGGAGAATTTACCTTACCTCAAGAGCCACAAAATCTGTCCGGATTCACTTTAGCAACAAATAATCAAAATATTATGCAAAAATCAATCAAGCAAATTACAGTACAGGCTAATTTTAGATAGTTTGTAGCAAGAATCTTTTATTTTATTACCATAAATAAAGGAAATTTAAACAATAAGAGGATCAATAAGTAGACAATCACTTTTTTTTTCAACACTAATTACAATAATTAAGGAGCAAATTCTATTATCGAATCTTAACAAAATTAACTTAAGAACAACCAACTTGAATGCAAAGCATATTACAGGGATAGTTGAGATTTTAACAGAAAATTTTAAAACAATTCGAATTCGGACTAAGTTTCAAATAGAAGGGAGACTTCAGAAAATTAGCAAATCTTAACAACTCATACTATCAGAAATCGCAAAGTAACCGATTCATGCTTGAGAAAAAAAAGATAAATTTCATAATAACACAAGCATGCAAGATAATATTTTTATAATCAAATTGAGGGAACATATAATCAAATTAAGAGAACGAACCCGGACAGATCTAAATAGA
Organism: Solanum verrucosum; assembly: GCF_900185275.1. Lineage (NCBI taxonomy): Eukaryota > Viridiplantae > Streptophyta > Magnoliopsida > Solanales > Solanaceae > Solanum > Solanum verrucosum. Next base: position 1,385,391 of record NW_026020420.1, read on the forward strand.
TCTATTGTTAGCAGACTCGAACCTCAAACAAATATCGAAGCCCTTACTGCCTTGTTTAAGTTGTCGGAGTTGTTGTTGTTATTGGTTGGTGGAGTCGGAACTGCTGCCTGGTCGCAGCTGTTGCTGTTATTGTTGCCGGCTGGAGCTGCTGTCCAGTGGTTGCTGATGGTGGTCTCGCCTGGCTGCTGGCGGTTCCTGCCGGTTGGAGCTGCTGTTTCCGCCGGAGAAGCAGGCGACTGGTGGCGCTGCTGTTACTCTCTGTTTCGCCATCGCTGCTGCTTGCTGGTGGCTCGCTGGAGCTGGCCTTCGCTGCTGCTCGCCTCTTGGAGCTGCTGGTCGGACAGCAGCTTTTGCTGCTCGCTTCGTCCGCCAAAGGAGAGTGAGGAGGTGGACGGAGAGAGGTGGGGAAGAAGGGAGAGAGAGGGGAGCAACGAAGAGGGGGAGAGATGGGCGGCTGCCACCAACGAGTGGTGGTGATCTCGCCGGAGAGCATAGAGAGGAGGGGCTGCTGCTGCTTCAATAATCAAGCAAATGTTTTAGGGTTTGGAGTCTTTAGTGGATAAAAATAGGAAGGATGAATTTGGACCCTTGATTTAAAGAGATGAGGGGATAGGATTTGATCTTAGGTTTTGATTAAAAAAATAGACGGTTGAGATTAAAAGATGAAAGTTTTAAAATCAGGTTGAATTGAATTTGAGTGGCTAAAATTGAAATGAAAAGTGGCTATAATAAAAATTTAAATTGAATAGGCTAGAATTGGAATGAATTAGAATAAAATGGGCTAAAATTTAAATGATTTTGAGGAAAAATCAAGAAATGCTATTCAATTATAATACTACAAAATATCTTAATGATAATTTTATAAAGTACACATACTAAAATGTACAATTTTAGACAAAATCAACTAAAAATTAGAACTCAAAAAATATATTTTAAAAAGCGTATTTAATCGGATAGCATTTCAAAAATTGTTAAAGGTCGGTCAAAATTGGGTGTCAACAACACACATATTAAGGCAACAATGATTAACATAGTGAAGTTACAATTTTTCCCTTATTAATTATGATTCCAAAATAAATTTATTCAAGATAACTAATCAATGTTGGGGGAAGTTTAAATAAGGGTATAATAGGAAAATTTTTTTTGTCCTTTCTTGATTTGTCAAAATGGACAAGTAAATAGGGATATCTAAAAGAAGAAATATGGACAAGTAAATAGGGACGGAGGGAGTAAGAAGTAAAGGGTCTTGTATCATGTTCAGAAACATGTAATCAAACATTTGAATTATTAGAAAGAAAACAAACTTTATTTGGATTTTCTCAAAAGAGCTAAAGATTTGCCCCACATACATAAGAAGAAAAATATATAAAAGACATAAACACACGTGTTTAATTATACCTTTTTTACAACTTTAACCATTAGACCATTTTTCACTTGCATGATAATTGAAGTAGTAGGATAAACATTTTCTGGTTCCATTACTTGGATATTGTAATTGTGTATGATGATAGCTACCACAATTTTCATCTGAACAAATGCCATTTCTTTTCCTAAACAAGTCCTTGGGCCCGCGTTAAACGCTGGAAATTTGAAAGATGGCTCATGTTTGATCCCTCCACGTTCAGAAATCCATCTTTCTGGCTTGAACTCTAGACAATCTTTCCCCCACAGAGTCTCCATTCTCCCCATCACATAGAATGGTAGAATCATTCTTGTTTTTGGACTAACACGATGACCGCTTGGAAGGATGTCATGATCAAGTGGAACTTTGTGCTCTAAAGAGACGGATGGAAATAACCTAAGAGTTTCACACAAAGCACCATGTAGATAAATCAATTTTCTTGATTCTTCTTTGGTGAAAAACTTGAGGTTTTCGTCTTCTTTTACATGCAATTGTTGTTGAATCTCTTCTCTAATCTTTTTCTCTACTAAGGGATTTTTAGCCAAGAGGACAAAAAACCAAGTGAGAGCTGCACTTGTGGTGTCTCTACCAGCAAACATCAAATTCAAGAAAGTATCCCTTAGAAATGTTTGCAAAGTACCCAAATCACCACCATTCCATTGATTGTACATTTTGATGTATGCGTTTAAAAATGCAAATTCCTCATCTTTGATTGTAGTTTTATGCATCAACTCTTCTTGTTTTCGCGCTATGCAAGGATATATGAATTGATCAAAAGCCTCACATGCTTGCATGAGCTTCTTCTCTTTACCAATTCTAAGCCATTGTTGCAATTTCCATAGACATTTTGGTGTTATGTGTCTATGTAAAAGTGCATCAAGAGCATCACCAAATGCCTTTTCATATGGTAAATAAGGTAAGTCAATTGACAAGCTTCTTGGATCATGATCAAGTAACAATTTAGTGATGGCATCAAATGTAAATCTTTGCAAAACATCTTGCAAATCCAATGTTTTGCCTTGTTTTGCAAAAGCATCAAGAATTGGTTTAAGCCCTTTTTCAATTATGTCCCACAAGGTCCTTTCTAACAATGTTTGGAAATTTGCATGACTCATTATAGACATTGTGGTCTTCCTATGAAGATCCCATAATTCATGATCAACATTGAATATCCCATTTCCCAAAATATCAAAAATCTTACGAAATTCAGGTCCTTTTGGATAGTTTGAAAAGTTTTTACTAAAGATATAATGTATATTTGCAGGATCGCAAGTAAAAAACATGTCCATATTTGTAAAAATAGGACCTTTGAACTCATACGTACCGCCATATTCTATAAGAACTTCAGTCATATATGCATGACCACGATGAATATTCCAAATAACCGCAGGCAACTCCCTAAGGATTGGCCAATTTGTTGGTGCTGATGTTTTTGTCCTTCTATATATGATGAACCATATAGAATAAGTAAAACAAAAAATCAACAAGAAAAGAAGAGAATATTCAAGGAAATCCATATTGATACTAGTTTTGGTGGTGTATACTAATTTTTTTTTTTTAAAATTGTATACTAATTCACTAAAGTCTTGTAGAGTTCTATAATATGTTGGTGAATTTTGGCCACAATTTTAATTGGAACCCAATTTAAAGAGCCTAGGATAGTTACTTGATGAGTTAGACATTTAATGTGTGTACACGTTGTTGAAAATTATTGGCCCCTTTATTTAGAAGTGACCATTCAACTATATCTCACATTCTAGATAAGTGAGAGTTTCCTCAGTCCGACGGAATCAACATTCGGAGGGTAGTACCGTCATTTTGGCTTGTGGATGATTCTTTAAGTGATTCCAGCTGTCTTATTTTTTGCTACGTGTCCAAAATTTTTCATGTAATTCATCTGTCTCACACAGCTCCAGTTGGAAATCTAGACCAAATATTTACTCACCTTCTTCTTTCGTTTTTGTTTGCTTTGCTCTTTTCATTACTAATTCTTTCTTCTATCTTTATCTTTGTTGCTTAGTCCATCATTTCTTATCTAATAGAGAGGCTAACCATCTTGCTCTCTGAGAGTGATGCCTAATTGTTCATAGCCTCGAAAGAGTCCTTTATTCTTCTTCGGTTACAAAAGATTTGGAAAATATTGGAAGCTGCTTACCTTCGACTTTGCTCAGCTACTTAATGCTTTTTCTCTTCCTTGTTTTATTTTGGGTTGCCTTTTCCCACAGTCAGATTAACTATTATTTTTATTGCTTCTCTTTGAAATCCATACAAGAAAATAAGCTAATAGCCTCAATAAGATGAAGCTAATTTGTTAAAGGGCAAATACATAAACAATATTCAATTGTCATTTGATTTTTAGGTGAAGGATCTCCAGTTCTCAATTGTGCTTTGTAAAGGAATGCTCTCAGGTGGTAATATAATAATATCGGGTAGCTACTAGGATTCGGTTCCTATATAGGTATTAAATGATTATTATGAAAGCATTTTCTCTACTTATATTTATATTTCTCTTCTTTTATAATAAGTGTGAGCTTCTGGAAATTTCCAGACAGGTTGGATGAAAGATACATCTTTTAGAGCTTGTGGAATTTTTTTTTGAAGGTTCGGAAGTGTCTTATACGTTTTCAACCAGGTTGAATGAAAGATGGATCTCCCAGATCTTGAGGAAAAACATCATCATCTCTAGAGGTGTGAAAGTTGGAATTTGTTTGTTAGAATTATTACAAACAACTCTTCATTTTAAGGACATTTCATAATCGTGTGAATATTTCTGTAAACTTTGTTCCTCAATCCAAGTATTGTCAAGTGTTAATATGTTGTAAACATGAGACTTATGCTTTCTCTTTTTGAATTTCTTTTTATCAAAGAATAATAACAGTTATAACTTATCTAGTTATAAAAATATAACGTACTAAATGATAAATACGAATTTGAGATAACTTTCTAAAATTGATTTTTTGACATTATTTTAATAGTGATATGAACTATATAAAAACATTGATTTTCTTAAAAATGATCGTTTGAATAAGAAACTCAGCAAGAAATTACGTGTCACTCGACCCAAGCAAGAGAATATAAAAATAGATGTAACTGCATGTAGAGAATAAAAATTAATCTATATATGATGAACCATATAGAATAAGCTAAACAATACATTAACATGAAAAGAAGTGAATATTCAAGGAAATCCATTGAAGGTTAAATTTTTTTATTTTATAGTATTTTTGTAGTGTTATATACTAATTCACTAAAATATTGTATAGTTTTATACAAGTGTTGGTGACTTTTGGCCACAATTTTTAATTGCCCCCCAATATTGTATAAATATAGTGTTTTTTTATTGTTCAAGATTTCTTTAGGGTAAAACGAATATGTCTAATTTAAAACATCTTAGTAACTAAAGAAAGAAAAATGAATTAATTATAAGAAGGAGAGCAAGGACAAACCAATAAATTGTCTGAGTCCCCTTCTGTTCATATTGCACAGTACAGTCCTAGAATTAAAGTATATAATGAGTACCTATATGTATGACCTTAATATGAGTCCAGCACTTGTTGAACTAGTGACTATCCAATATTAATGATACGATAATAATATATTTAGTATAATTATATAATTAGTGGAATTTGAAGAAAGAAGAAAGTATACGTAGATTTTATCTTATTCATAATAATGTAAATCTTATAAATGAGGATCAAGATTATTTTGGCAAAAAATTCAGGTCAAGAAGAGATTTGTTAGAATTTACCGTGAATTTCTTATTTGGATTCTACATAATTATGTTTTAATCAAAAAAGAATTTCTTGGTAGAAAAGATTTTCTTGTGGAAAAGAACTCTACAATATCCATTCTAAGTCCTAGAACTCTATATATAGAAGGTTTTTTGTTCTAAAAGAAACACAATAACAATAGCAATCTAGTCGTTTAGAGAATTTTGTTAAGGATGATGTTTATTAGGGGTGTCAAAAGAATATAAAAAATCGACCGAACCGATGGAACCTAATCGTACCGAACCGATATATAATATTTTTTCAATAAAATCGTGGACTTTTATTTAAATGTATAACAGTCCCGAAAAATTGGGATTTTTTTTTAATTTATAAGAAAACTAGAAAAATTCCCGAACCGAACTGAATAACCTTACATGTATGTAAATATATTTTATATATTGACAATGTGATAGATTTAATATATAAATAGATTTTATAATATTTTTCAAATATAAAGATGTCCTAGGCCTTGTGACTGGACAACTTTGGAGTTTTGCTCTTTAATTAGTTTTTAATTAATTAGGTTTAAAAATAAAGATATTATAATAGATAAATTCCATCAAACAATACGATAAAACTTATGCAAGCACTCCTATTAAATGTTTAACATCAAACAAAACGGCAACAAGATTTTACATTCTCGATTTCTTAGTGAAGAATTGAAGTGTTTTTTCAAGAACATATACTTGCAAAAGAAATATTTTAATAATAGTATGTTTTGAGGTGATACTTTAAAAGTAAAAAAAAACCTCAAAAATTATCGAATCGTACAGATACCGAAGAGAAACCGATATGATTGAGATGATTTAAAAAAAAAATGTAATTTAGATATTTAAAATACAGTCCCGTTAGCATGTCGAACATGCAACAAGTCTTTGTTCTCATGTTGCACCTCCAACAACAATAGACACTTAGTAATCTGACCCTGAAAATTACATTTTGGAATATTTAAATATGGTCCAAAAATTGTATTCTTGTACATTTCAACTCCTTTTTCCTTTATGGACTTTTTGATTTCATTCGCAAAATCAAAATTGAACACTGCTCCAAATCTCAATGGATGTGCTGGTATTTTTTTGATAACATAATTAATGCCCTGCAAATTCAAAAAACAAAACATAAAATTGTACTTGTCTAATCTCAACCACATGATGTAATTAAGAGTGAATGATACATTAAAGATAATCTGAAAATTCAATATATACATCATAGTTTTATAATGAAATCATATCAAACACATCGTACAATGCATAAGATACATGAATATCTTAACATCAGTCCAACCAACAAAATACTTGAATAATTATCATGAAAAAGTTGTATAGGACACTAACACAATGAAAGATACATTAATGGAGAAGTAAAATCATCTGATACACCTTCAAAGATGTACAAAAAATGATGATTTTATTGTATTAGAAATTAACATGATTGAAGATACATCAATGAAAAATATGAATCTGAGATACATTTAAAAAGAGAATCACTACAATACATTGCTGAAAATTAGGGGTTTAATGTATAATGAAAACACAAAATCAACAGCATACTACACTAATAAAAAATTGTGAGAGATGTGTCTTCATTGTTAATTGACTCTTAATTCGACCAAACAAACCACATGCATCAATGTAAAATTAGGGTTTTACTGTATCAGCAAAACACAAAATTAACCGATTACAAAATTCATAATGGTCTAACATACTATGAAAACCTTGAATTAAGAAGTAATGTATCTTCATTATGAATGTATCAAACTATTTCTGTCCAAACACAACCAACAACATAACAAATCCATAAAAATATAAAATTTTGTTTAAACACATACCTTGGGAAGTGTGGGTCGGGAAATGACAGATGCCGCTTTTCTTTGCCCTTTTTTGGGGTTTCTCCGACCTTTGTTTTTGACTTGACAACACTCTTGTCCTTCATCGCTTATGGGTCATGCAAACGCTTAGATCTGTTTTCAGCCCACATTTCATTGTCAGAATCATATGTACGATTATCATTAATAGAATTTATTTGAGAAATATCAATACTAAGCGATTGACCTTGTTCCATATGTATCAGTACAAAACAAGAAGAAGACAACAATGGAGAAGAAAACTTCCTACCTATTAGAAACTTAGAAACCGATAAACTTGAGATAGACTCCTTCTGAAAATCAAAATGGATTTTTAAATTGTAACTGCTAAAGAAGTGGAGAGATTTTAGGGATAAAATGGAGGAGTGAAATGGGTAGTGAAAACGTGGGTGTTGGCTGTAAAAAAGGAGTGAAATCTTTATGTATCCTGACAATCTTATTAATTGGGAGAATTAAGGGATTTTTGATGTTTTTTTAAAAATGAAGGGATAAATGGATATTAAGGTAAGTAAAAGAGTGTAGTTAAATAATTTTGCCTTATTTTTAACTGTTAATAATTGGATTTTAAATACATATTTAATAGAAAAAAATTATACAAATACAAGCAATTAAATTCCATCAAATATATATATGAACGTTTTACTCTATCCTTGCTACCCTCTAGCTATATACAGTCAAAGTATTTTTATGATGGCAGACTTACAATGTTTATCTAAATATTTCGCAGCTACTATAGTGAAGTGTTATATAGATCTCATTTAACTATATGAAAGCTCATAATATATATATATATGAATTGATCCATATATGTTTGACCCGCTTTTAACAAATTGATTATCCAGTCTATTTTTAATTGGAAGGGTTGAGGAATATTTTAACTTCTTATTCATTTTATTAGCACTATCTTCATTTTTAATAAAGTGGCTTCTCCGATCTATTTTACTTGTCATGTTTTTAATACACGTCTTTAAAGAAAATATTCGCTAAAAGATTAGTATGACTAAATTATTTTTAAGTACTCTTTGATCTTAATTTAATAATACTCTTTTTTTCATCATATTAGTCACTCTTCACAATTATTGAATAAGGATAAAGGTAGAATCAAATAATTAATTATATCATGATTTTCTAAAATAATACAGTAACTATTTTGGTTAAACTATTTTTAGTAAGCATAATGTCCCTATTTCGATAATTCCTAAGCAAATAAAGAGTATTTTGGATTAAATATGTCAACGAGTTTCAAATATCGATGAACTTAAAAGAATGAAAATAGGAGGACTCATAAATATTTCACAAATTTAGCAATTTGGTGGCTCATTTATTACCAAAACTAGATGACTAAAATCAAGACAAGATTTTAATCCAAATTGACAAAAAATAAAAAGTAAGAAGTAAAGGGTCTTGTATCATGTTCAGAAACATGTAATCAAACATTTGACTTATTAGAAAGAAAACAAACTTTATTTGGATTTTCTCAAAAGAGCTAAAGATTTGCCCCACATACATAAGAAGAAAAATATATAAAAGACATAAACACATGTGTTTGATTATACCTTTTTTACAACTTTAACCATTAGACCATTTTTCACTTGCATGATAATTGAAGTAGTAGGATAAACATTTTCTGGTTCCACTACTTGGATATTGTAATTGTGTATGATGATAGCTGCCACAATTTTCATCTGAACAAATGCCATTTCTTTCCCTAAACAAGTCCTTGGACCCGCGTTAAACGCTGGAAATTTGAAAGATGGCTCATGTTTGATCCCTCCACGTTCAGAAATCCATCTTTCTGGCTTGAACTCTAGACAATCTTTCCCCCACAGAGTCTCCATTCTCCCCATCACATAGAATGGTAAAATCATTCTTGTTTTTGGACTAACACGATGACCGCTTGGAAGGATGTCATGATCAAGTGGAACTTTGTGCTCTAAAGAGACTGATGGAAATAACCTAAGAGTTTCACACAAAGCACCATGTAGATAAATCAATTTTCTTGATTCTTCTTTGGTGAAAAACTTGAGGTTTTCGTCTTCTTTTACACGCAATTGTTGTTGAATCTCTTCTCTAATCTTTTTCTCAACTAAGGGATTTTTAGCCAAGAGGACAAAAAACCAAGTGAGAGCTGCACTTGTGGTGTCCTTCCCAGCCAACATCAAATTCAAGAAAGTATCCCTTAGAAATGTTTGCAAAGTACCCAAATCACCACCATTCCATTGATTGTACATTTTGATGTATGCGTTTAAAAATGCAAATTCCTCATCTTTGATTGTAGTTTTATGCATCAACTCTTCTTGTTTTCGCGCTATGCAAGGATATATGAATTGATCAAAAGCCTCACATGCTTGCATGAGCTTCTTCTCTTTACCAATTCTAAGCCATTGTTGCAATTTCCATAGACATTTTGGTGTTATGTGTCTATGTAAAAGTGCATCAAGAGCATCACCAAATGCCTTTTCATATGGTAAATAAGGTAAGTCAATTGACAAGCTTCTTGGATCATGATCAAGTAACAATTTAGTGATGGAATCAAAAGTAAATCTTTGCAAAACATCTTGCAAATCCAATGTTTTGCCTTGTTTTGCAAAAGCATCAAGAATTGGTTTAAGCCCTTTTTCAATTATGTCCCACAAGGTCTTTTCTAGCAATATTTGGAACTTTGCATGACTCATTATAGACATTGTGGTCTTCCTATGAAGCTCCCATAATTCATGATCAACATTGAATATCCCATTTCCCAAAATATCAAAAATCTTACGAAATTCAGGTCCTTTTGGATAGTTTGAAAAGTTTTTACTAAAGATATAATGTATATCTGCAGGATCGCAAGTAAAAAACATGTCCATATTTGTAAAAATAGGACCTTTGAACTCATACGTACCGCCATATTCTATAAGAACTTCAGTCATATATGCATGACCACGATGAATATTCCAAATAACCGCAGGCAACTCCCTAAGGATTGGCCAATTTGTTGGTGCTGATGTTTTTGTCCTTCTATATATGATGAACCATATAGAATAAGTAAAACAAAAAATCAACAAGAAACGAAGAGAATATTCAAGGAAATCCATATTGATACTAATTTTGGTGGTGTATACTAATTTTTTTTAAAAAAATTGTATACTAATTCACTAAAGTCTTGTAGAGTTTTATACACGTGTTGGTGAATTTTGGCCACAATTTTAATTGGACATCAATTCAAAGAGCCTAGGATAGTTACTTGATGAGTTAGACATTTAATGTGTACACGTTATTGAAAATTATTGGCAACTTTATTTAGAAGTGACCATTCAACTATATTATAAAAATATAACGTACTAAATGATAAATACGAATTTGAGATAACTTTCTAAAATTGATTTTTGACATTATTTTAATAGTGATATGAACTATATAAAAACATTGATTTTCTTAAAAATGATCGTTTGAATGAGAAACTCAGCAAGAAATTACGTGTCACTCGACCCAAGCAAGAGAATATAAAAATAGATGTAATTGCATGTAGAGAATAAAAATTAATCTATATAAGATGAACCATATAAAATAAGCTAAACAATACATTAACATGAAAAGAAGTGAATATTCAAGGAAATCCATTGAAGGTGGATTTTTTTTTTATAGTATTTTTGTAGTGTTATATGCTAATTCACTAAAATATTGTATAGTTTTATACAAGTGTTGGTGACTTTTGGCTACTTGAGGAGTTTGACATTGATTGTACTGTGTACACGTTATTGAAAATATTGGTAACTTTATTTATAATTGACATTTGTGACTATAAACTATTTCATTCAATTGCCTTTTGATTGCTCATTAATTGATCCAAGAAAAATTTCAAAATAAATATGGTGTTTTTTTATTGTTCAAGATTTCTTTAGGATAAAAGGAATGTCTAGTTTAAAACATCTTAATAACTAAAGAAAGATAAATGAATTATAAGAAGGAGAGCAAGGACAAACCAATAAATTGTTTGAGTCCCCTTCTGTGTATATTGCATAGTACGGTCCTAGAATTAAAGTATATGATGAGTACCTATATGTATGACCTTAATATGAGTCCACCACTTGTTGAACTAGTGACTATCCAATATTAATGATACGATAATAATATATTAGTATAATTATATAATTAGTGGAATTTGAAGAAAGAAGAATGTATACATAGATTTTATCTTATTCATAATAATGAAAATCTTATTAATGAGGATCAAGATTATTTTGGCAAAAAATTCAGGTCAAGAAGAAATTTGTTAGTATTTACTGTGAATTTCTTATTTGGATTCTACATAATTATGTTTTAATCAAAAAAGAATTTCTTGGTAGAAAATATTTTCTTGTGGAAAAGAACTCTACAATATCCATTCCAAGTCCTGGAACTCTATAAATAGAAGGTTTTATGTTCTAAAAGAAACACAATAACAATAACAATCTAGTCGTTTAGAAAATTTTGTTAAGGATGATATTTATTAGGGGTGTCAAAAGAATATAAAAAATCGATCGAACCGATGGAACTTAACCATACCGAACCGATATATAATATTTTTATCAATAAAATCGTGGACTTTTATTTAAATGTATAACAGTCCCGAATAATTGGGATTTTTTTTTATTTATAAGAAAACTAGAAAAATTCCCGAACCGAAGAACCTTACAGTAAATATATTTTATATATTGACAATGTGATAAATTTAATATATAAATAGATTTTATAATATTTTTCAACTATAAAGATAACTTGGTCCTAGGCCTTGTGATTGGACGACTTTGGAGTTTTGTTCTTTAATTAGTTTTTAATTAATTAGGTTCAAAATTAAAGATATTATAATAGATATACTCCATCAAACAATACGACAAAATTTATGCAAGCACTCCTATTAAATGTTTAACATCAATCAAAATGGCAACAAGATTTTACATTCCTGATTTTTTAGTGAAGAACTGAAGTGTTTTTTCAAGAACATATACTTGCAAAAGAAATATTTTAATAATAGTATGTTTTGAGGTGATACTTTAAAAGTAAAAAAAACCCAAAAATTATTGAATCGTACCGATATTGAAGAAAAATCGATAAGATTGAGATGATTTTAAAAAATTTAATTTTAGATATTTAAAATACCCAAAAAATTGAGATGATATAATTCCTTAAAAAATAACCGATTGAATTGTCTCATTTGACACCCCTAATATTTATTCTCTCGTTAGTTTTAGAATTATTTTTTATATTAATATTACCATGTGTAGGTCAATATTAACGACTAACTATTCATATCATATCATAAAGTCTTTTTTATATAATGTTTTCATTGTCGTCTGATTTATTGCATGCCGCCATGATCTGCAACTAGTATTAGCTTTCGCTTAACATCTTGATAACTTTCATCCTAACTACTAATGTGATAATCGAAATAAGAGTATCAGATACTAATGATTTTAAAAAGTATGACAAAAAATAATCACCTCGTTCTCGCAGTACAAATTGGATGCTTGGTGACAAAATTATACACAAGTGGGAAAGCATATCTAGTAATAAATATAGTATTGACATTTAGCAGCCCTTAACTAATTGAAACCCTACATGAGTTGTCACATATATTATTATATAATATAATCAAAATCAGAAATAGAGGCATTAATGCCTATTTATTTATTTGTTTTATGTTTTTTTGGTGGAAAGTACTATTAGAAAATGTAGGTCCATTACCTTTAATTAATATAATTAAATCCTGATAGCTATTGGTGGTATTAAATTATCACATGTCTAATGAAAGAACTTAAACCCAATAATTGAATTTTAATCTTTTTCCCATTTCATTTCAAATTTAAAAAAGAAGAAGAAGAGGATTTTGCATTTTCGTATAAATGAAAAGAGAAAGCAAACCTAGGGGAGGATGTAGAGTTATAGTGTCGGCCGATTCATCTTAATTAAGTACTTTTAATGCGGAGTATAGATGTAACATTTTCCTCCGCCTCTAAATTTCTAAAAAGAAAATAAAATTAGAACAATCAGCCAATTTGATTAATCTACTTGAAATACACAATTAAATTGTTTTAAAGAGTAATATCTCAAAATAGATAGTCACATAGTATCATAGATTAGATTTCATATACGAACACTACGGACTATTACAAAAAAAATCACTTTATTTGAAAAATTTTCAAGATGTGTTTGATTATATTTTTTGTAAATTGTAATGACCCGGAAAGTCATTTTTAGAATTTTTTACAAAATTATCGTTTTACCCATCTCGGTAGTTGCCCAGAGTCACTTTTGATCAGTTTGTGAAGTTGGTTGGGAATTTTGAACTATTTGTTTAACTACGATTATTTAGTTGATGGATATTTGTTAAATAATTTATTTATTTAGTTGGGAGTTAATGGGTCAAGTCCATAATTTGCTTGGTACCCTTTATCACTTGACCTGTGTATATAAATAAAATTAGTGAGATTTAACCTTTTTAATTATTTTAGAAAAGAAAAATAAAGAGAATAGGGAGAAACCCTAAGCGGCATCAATGAGCAGCGAGTGCTCTTCCTTCACGTAAGTATTTTGGCTGAGCTTTTATGATTGTTGTTTTATACATAATTTCTAGTGAAAGAGTTTACACTAAATTGTCCCATTAGTTAACTAATATTTCCCACTAATAATCACATGCATGTGGCGTCAGTGCGACAGTCTTCTTAATGGTGAAAGGAAAAAGAGTGAACACTTAATTGTGTATGATATTAGAATTGGGTGTTAAGGGGACAAAATGTGAGTGGCAAGTTATTACATATTGATACCAATTGATGAACGAATATAGGTTTGACATTTTTATTGGCTTATGTCGTATTTTAATTAATGATTATTACTGCAATGTTGGTTGTGATAGAAAGTAAGAAATTGAATAGGAAAAGTTGAAACAAAGTCAGTGGCGTATGTATTGAAGTTGGGGTAGGAATATTGTTGATTTCTAATGCCTAATCATTGTCCAATGAGACCTAATCATTGGACAATGATGGCCTAATCATTGGGCGTGATTGTGGAGCTAATAGTTTAGTGAATTAATGTTTATAGTTGAACATTAGAAATATGTTGATCTGCAAATTGTTTTGAGGCACATCACTAATATTTGACATTAGTTAATATCTAGTTATCACATTATGATTCAAGTTTTGATATATTAAGACGTGAAATTGAATAATGGGTATATTAATTCTAAATAGAGTGAGTTTTTGGGTCTTGGCTAAACCTATAGTAAAATGGGTGTTGCTAGTTTCAAAATCTTATTGTGATTATGTACTTGATTAGATTTGCATTGATTCGAAAGCTCAGCGAAAGGGAAAGGCTCAAGTCCCGGAGTGATTGTTCGATTACTTGAGGCAAGTGGATTTCTAAACCCTTGTTAAGTGTATGAAATTCGTGTATTTCCTTGTGATATGTGCTTGGGGGTAATGAGACTTGGTGGTGGGTTGACTTGTACATATTGATTATTTTCTAATAATGAAAAAGGGGTAATAAAAGGCAATGTGTTTAATTGTTGATGTGTGATGTTTGAGACTGGGTTGAAAGGCTTGTTAAATCATTGTTGATGTTGTATCACGGTTGTATTGTTGTGAATTGTGTATTGTTATGAAAATGGTCATCTCCTCATTATTTGTGTGAACATGTCATTTGCATTGGTTCATGGTTGTGATAAGTGTTATGTGATAAGAGGATGCACTATTTTGAGGGACGTATTGCGCGCCGCGATGGATACTATATATCGAGGGACATATCGTGCGCCGCGATGGATGCATGGACAGATATGTCCCTCATGGGTCCTGAACTGAGAGACAACGAGTGTGTATCACTAGGTCAGACATGCATCACTATACTTAACATTGCATTACACATATTTATCATTGGTGAACTTGATATTGTGTTTTGCTGATCTTGTGAGTGCCTTTCTGTGGAATTTCGATTGATGAATATTGAGCTTGTTGTTGAGGATATGTAATTGTTAGAGTGTTATTGTTGAGCTGTGAATTGTGAACTGTTAGGTTGGGCTGGTTTTATGTAGGTGGAATAACTATTATGGGATTGTTTTGTAGCTAGTTAGAATTATAATGTAGGTTATGACTAAATCTATGCATTTTTTATCCACGTATTAGTTATGGAGGGTTTAGTAATATATGTATTAATTATTTCACCTTTTATCTTACATAAAATAATACATAGATTACCTCATAACTTATACATGTATTAATTATGTGAATTTCTAAACTGTCAACCAAACGTCGTATAAACTCCATTTATGAAGCACCTGCCCTAAACGTACCCCTTCAATTCCCAATTAACCACTTCTCAACTTGTTTAGATGGTTGTTGTAACATTTATTAACGTATAACGTATTGTATTATATTATATATTTTTTTAATGGTGATAATATTTATATAAAATTATATTATTTTTCATCATTTTATAATGTGGCACACCATTAATCTGAAAATAAGCTTATGCTATTACAAAACAAAACAAAACAAAAAAATAAAAGGAAAAAGAAGTAAACCAAGAAGAGATAAAATTAGTATATGAAAAAAGGTAGGATAAAATGCAAACTAAGATCTTTAAATAATAAGGGTAAGAAAAGAAAAGAAAAATAACAATAGCACGATTACATTAAATTGATCATTACATAAAATGACATTTTTTATCATACATAACAACAAATTTAATATACAGTACAATAAATTCTATATATTGTATTGTTTTCAGTTATATATATCCAGTATTCTTAACATTAAAAAAAGTACTAGTTCTTTAAAATATTGGTGAATTCTCAACAAAACATTCACTAAATAAGAATTACTATTCTAATAAAGTATACATTGTATATTATTTTTTCTTAATGAGCGTAAAAAGAAAAAAAACGACAATTAAAATGAGATGAGAGAGTACATAGCAAGAACATTGGGACCAATTTAGATGTAAAACATTGATTAACATTAATGAACTAGGTTTAGTTACTAGTGCTATATTTAGCCAGGTCATTCTGATAGTAATTAGTAAGGAAAAAGCTCCACATCCTTCTCCGTGGGCTACTTAGGAATTGAAATCGGACCAAGCTAGTACGTGAAAAAAATGGGAGCACAAACGAGATAGCTTATGTTTTTTTCATCGGCCTTACTACCTAGCTTATATTTGTGTTTTGTTACGATCTTTTTGGTTATAATGGCCTAAATATGATATTATTTCATATTTTTATACTATAAACATGTTTCTTTTTTAATATTATTACTTTTCCCTTTCAAATTTAAAATTTCCTCATCAACTTATTTAGTAGTTATTTCTCAATATATGGGAAATGGACAAATTTTAAAATTTAAATAAATGAGTGTTAGTTAGGACTATTAAAGGTACTTGAAAGCTCTTTACCAAAATATTATTGTTGTTGTGCCCAAAATTAAATAAAAATAGGCTAGCTTAACTATCTTATTAGGTATTTAATTATGTTTATAAAAAAGACGGTCTAGAATAGATATATAAATGAGAAAATATATAGAGTAGATATTTATTAATTGAACAGATTCGTCATTTTCAAGCAATGGTAATATTTTTTTTCCCTTTAAATAAGATTTGAAATTCTTGTATTTATATCCGTTGAGATATAATAATTTTTATTTATCACTTTGATGATGATCGAATTAGCTGAGTAGGAGATCTCTCAAATAAAGAGTTATGATTTCTATACCACTTACATGAATTTCTCGATCAAGCTGGTCATATGAGACTTGTCTTATATGATATAATACAATGAGGGAAGGATTAAGAGAAGCCTTTAGAATACTCTTGTCATTAGTACGATGTAATATTATACACTTTGTAATAAAAAGAATTAAAAATAATCTTGACTTTTAGAGTTTAGAAAAAAACAAAGACTTACATTAATTTTTTTAGGAAAAAGTTATTATAATTATTTTCTTATATATTTATGGCCATATTTGGACTACATAATTATGGTCCAGTGTTTATGTCTGTTTCAAATAAAGACTTCACTTACCAGCAACTTCAGTAGCGATGGGTGTAAAGAGATATGAGTGACTAGCAACTACTTCCGTCAATCCATTTTAATTATCGTGCTTATTATAAAATAAAATATAATTATTTTAAGAAATAGTATTAATTTGAGAACAAAAATCATTTAATCAAATTGTTTTTTGATTAATTTTTTTTAAAAAAAATATTAGAAAAAACATATCAAATAAAATGAAACGGGATTAGTAACATCATGGAAGACTCCCAACTAATTATTTCTTATCTATCTCAATCATGTTGGACTCTCACTCGACATCAATATCATATGCTATTACTGGAAATTTCCTGATGTGGCCATCTATCAACATCAATATTGTTTTATATTGAAGTTTCGATTAAATTTGGATCGCGCACTGCAGGATTTATTTAGGTGTGATTCTTCCAATAGAATTCTCTCCATACCCAAGGCTCGAACCCGAACCCTCTGATTAATGATAAAACAGCTCCATCACGGCACCATAACTTGGTAATATCCTTTAGTTATTATTGCACAAATGCTAAACTACCACGCTCTCCGTCATATCATTTTATTCTCTATATAATTTTTAGAATTTATAAATGGGAAAGATAGTTTTACTAATTTATCATTTAAGAAACTATTTTGAAACTTTTATAAATAACTTATTTTCACTTTTAAAGAGAATCAATTGCCAATTTGTGAACAATCTGTTTCAAAGTTACAACCTAAATTATTCTAAAATATTGATAATCGCGTAATTTGTGAATAATTTAATTTAAAGTTACAAACACAATTTTGTATTAATTAAAGTCCTGGTGATCGTCGAGGTTTACGACAGGACAAAAGGAAATTGCTTAGATAGTACGCATTTTCCACCTCCGATCCTAAAATTATGAATTCGAATCAACAAGCGAACAAAAAATCAAATTCTCAGTAAAAAGTGAAAAAAAGAAAACTTAAGCCAAGATAAGGCTTCGATCATCCATCGAAGCTTCTTTACGATTCGATATGATTTGTGATCAAGCTAAGTTCTAAACTATAAATTCCATATTTTAATTTGAAAATAATTCAGACATACGTGATTGAGGTTGAAAACTCACGTGTGAAGTGCAAGTAAATATAGCATTAAATCTCAGACATCTTTGGGCTTCTGATGGGCTTATGTGATTGGATTTAGTGGCAGATGGGCTTGGGAGTTTCTGGTGGGTCTGGGCTTTTAGTTTGTGTTGGGCTTAAAATCTGGCCCTTTTTATCCCTTCTATGGTTTCTCTTTTGTTTTCTCAGTGATAATAGTTAATTAAACAAGGGAAAATTGCTCAAATATGTCATCGAATTTTGAGTTATTTATACTATTCATTAAAAGTTTGGCTCATCTGTTCCATTTCTGTTTGAGAAAAGGTCCGTCCATGTCGTTATTTGTTGACTGAAATGGTATAGATGAGCCAAACTTTTAACGGATGACACAGATGGATCTTTCTCAAAGTTTGATGATATATTTGAGTCTTTTTCCTTTAAAAAATGATTTAGTTAATGACGTGGCCCAATCATAATTGATCACCTGCAAAAAATGATTTTGCAAAATCGGACTTGCTTTCAGTTAACAAGTAGTAGCATATATGAGCCTTTTCTCAAATGAAAATGACATAGATGAGCCAAAATTTTAACGGATGACATAGATGAGTCTTTGCTAAAAATTCGATGGGATATTTGAGCCTTTTTCCTTTTAAAAAAAATATTTAATTAGTAACGTGGTCAAATCATAATTAACCACATGTAAAAAATAATTTTACAAACCCGAAACTGTTTTCAATTAACAAATAATTGCATAAATGAGTCTTTTCTCATACAGAAATGACATAGATGAATCAAACTTTTAACGGATAATATAAATGAACCTATTCTCAAAGTTTGATGACATATTTGAATTTTTTCCCATGCAATCAATAACAATAATAATATTAATAAAAATAACAACAACGAAAACAAAAAGAAGAGTATTATAAAATGAAAATAACAGTTACAGCTAATTACAAAATGAAAAATTGGATAGAGTAGAGACGGCATTTTGATAATAAGACGACAACAACTACAACAACGATTAAAATAAAATAATTATAGATAATTTGAGACGAAGAAAGTACAAACGTCAAACTTGCAAAAAAGTGAGTTTTAATGTTTATGGCCACTTTAACATTTATATGAGTTGTGTTCCTCAACACGTAATGTCATAAACTAAAGACAACTATGCAATTAATTTTGGTTGGCCCAAATCTCTATTCTTTTCGACCAAATTTTCTGTCATTTTTTTTGGGGAAAATTATACGGAATAACAAATATTTAATCTCTATTAAGTACTATATAAACCTACAGTTTAAAATAATTATAATTTGCGGTTATAATTTTCCTAATTTTTGTTATTTGTCTGACTTGTATAATTCGCTTGATTTGTATAAATGCAGAATTTGAATAAGTAAATTGAAATAACTATCTTTAGTATGAGGATCAAGTTATATAAAACGAAGGATAGGAAGATGATAAAAGAGACTTCAAAGATCAATATTTTCTTTCTGAATTTTCACTTAATTGATTTATTTATTGTGGATATTAATTAATTATTTATATTCTTTTGCATAATTTTATATCATTGAATTATTTCTAAATGTTTCCAAAACAATCACATAATTTACGAAAGCTATTTAGACTATAATAATATTTGCGGCAACTCTTCTGGATGCAGGAGTTGAAACAATTGCTTTAGGGGTAAGAGTGGAATCCCCTTTTGATTTGGACTACACGTTCCGCTTCTGTCATTTGAAAAAACATTTTTTCAGGTTTTTATAGTTTCAGTAAATTACTTGAGCCTCGATGAAATGCTATAATCTTAGGTAAACAACTTTTATTGCATCACCTTTTGGTTTCGACTAAACGTTCCGCTACTAACATTTGAAGAAGAAGAAAAAACAGTTTTTAAGGTCTCGTAGTTTCAGTGAATCACTTGAGCCCTGATATATGATGTTTTCTTAAGTAGAAGACTATTTTTGCATTGCCTTTTGATTTGGACTAAACGTTCGGCTATTGACATTTGAAAAAATAAATAGCTTTTAAAGTCTCATAGTTTGAGTGAATCACTTGAGTCCGATGTATGATGTTTCCTTAGGTAACAGACTATTTCTACATCGCCTTTTGATTTGGACTAAACGTTTTACTATTGAAATTTGAAAAAAAAATAATAAAAATTTTAAAGTCTTATAGTTTGAGTGAATCACTTGAGCCATACCATATGATGTTTTCTTAGTTAAAAGACTATTTTGCTTCGTCTTTCTCTCGCTAGGTAATTATCGAGGCAAAAGCAACTCTTTCAAAACTCAGTGTCCGTCCATTTCGATAATTTTGCTTGATTTACTTCTTACTAGTTTTTATCATTATATTAATAGTTACACTATTTTTACTTAAAAATGCAATACAAAATAAATACGTATTAATAAAATCTGCGTACATTATATGAAATTCCACCCCTATATGGCTATATCTATCACCCAACATATAGTGCGGTGCCATCGCCGCACGCCCTATACAAAGTACAAACTATATAATAGCCTTTTATTAATGAACATTAATATCACACTACTTATATAACCTTCTTAATTTTCTAAAATAATAACTATTTTGGATAAACTATTTTTAGTAAGTATAATATCCCTATTTGGATAATTCCTAAGCAAATAAAGAGTATTTTGGATTAAATAGGTCAACGAGTTTTGAATACCGGAGAACTTAAAAGAATGAAAATAGGACTCATAAATATTTCACAAATTTAGCAATTTGGTGACATTTATTTCCAAAACTAGATGACTAGAATCAAGACAAGATTTTAAACCAAATTGACAAAAAATAAAAAGTAAGAATGTCACGACTCAAAAATGGATGTGATGGCACTCGTCGTATCCCACCAAGACAACTAAAACCCAATCATTTCTATAAAGTGCGGAAATAAATCAAAGTTCAATAACAATTACTATTACGAAAACAAGTCAACTTAATTCAATCCCTAAAACCTGGTTATCACGTGCACAAGCCTCTAATGTAAATACTAGAATTGAAATAAAATACACAAGTCTCAAATGATGTTGTCTTTCAAGTAAAAACAAAATCATAAACAGGAGTAAAGAGGTTCGCTGAGATGACAAACAACTACCTCTCAGATCTCCACAGAAAGCCTCAGAAACGAAGAGAATGGAAGGTATCACGAAGATCCGGGCTCGTAACCTACAAAAGATTGTAGAAGCAAGGGGTGAGTACCAAACCACACGGTACTCAACGAGCAAACCTCTAAACACAAGCTAAGGGTACAGAATACGGGTACTCCTTACACCCCATCCTAACCTCCATAACTACAACCTGCATAAAACCAGCCCAACCTAATAATTCACAGTTTACAAAGCATACAGCTCAACAATAGCACTCTAACAGATCATATATTCTCAAGAACAACTCAATATTCATCAATAGTTTCACAGAAAGGCACTCACAAGATCAGCAACACATAAGATCAAGTTCATTCATAATAAAAATGTGCAATGCAATGAAATGCAATGTCAATTATAGTGATGCATGTCTGACTTAATGATACACACCCGCTGTCTCTCAGTCCGGGACCCATGGGGGACATATCTGTCCATGCATCCATCGCGGCGCACGATACGTCCCTCGAAATATAATATCCGTCGCGGCGCGCGACACGTCCCTCGAAATATAGTATCTATCGCGGCGCGCGATACGTCCCTCGAAATGGTACATCATCTTTAATTTCTTATTCTTTCTCAATGCACATAACACTTGTCACAACCACGTCTCAGAACAATGCAAATGACATGTTCACACAAATAATGAGGAGATGACCATTTTCATAACATTGCACAAATCACAACTTCAACGATGATTCAACAAGTCTTTCAAACAATTCTCAACACATTACACAAACAATTGATCACATTACTCCCAAACATACACCACAAGGAAATACACGAATTCCATACGCTTAACAAGGGTTTAGAAATCCACTTGCCTCAAATAACCGAACAATCACTCCAAGACTTGAGCCTTCCCTTTTCGTTGAGCTTCCAAATCAATGCAATCTATTCAAGTACATATTCACAATAAGATTTCGAAACTAACAACACTCACATTATTATGTGGTTAGCCTTGACCTAAAAACTCGCTAGACTTTATAATTAAGTTTGTAACTCTTGATGCCAATTAACATTTCACTATCATAGTTTTCCAAGTTTCAAGTCTAGGATTAAATTCCAATTATTTCCTTTCCAATATCATAATTCAAATGATATTCACCTAGTACTATACATATAATATTAACCCACATATAAATATATCTTACATCCTAGTACTGTTCATCCGTCAACCATAATAATTAATCAATACCCTCTAGTCCATAAACATACGTAAAGAATATATGCCTATCTCTGTACCAGAATGGAAATAAATTTATCTTCACATGTATGTATTGAATACGCATATATATATACATATAAAAATCCCTAACGTCTTAAACTCAGTAACCCTCTAAAATGATCTATAATAATTTCAATGGCAATCATTGCCAATCATCACATCTTAATAACCAACAAATTTGATAACAATTATAATAATAACCCTAGTGCTAGCACTATACCAAACTAACATTATTATAATGTAATATGCCAGCAACTATCCTTATTTTTATATAAAGTAATTAATGTATGCCTACCAAGAATTGAAGATGGCCGAAACGTGTATCTGCAACTCTTTTTCCTCTCTGATCGATGTCGCGGCTAGGTTAGGTTATTCCTCTTCCCTTTTCTTCTGTGTTTTCTGAATCTTCTTTATTTCTAAATTAATTGTTTATTAAAACTGACAAAATTCACTAACTTATTTTTAACACATGGCCCTAATGGTATGGGATCTTAAATAAATGATCACTTTAGCCCACTAATTATCGATTAATTAACTCAAGTTAAACGAATAGTTCAAAATTTCCAAAAATGACCTTCCGGGTCATCACAAAGAAGTTCAGAAACATGTAATCAAACATTTGAATTATTAGAAAGAGAACAACTTTATTTGGATTTTGTCAAAAGAGCTAAAGATTTGCCCCACATACTTAAGAAAACATAAACACATGTGTTTAATTATACCTTTTTTACAACTTTAACCATTAGACCATTTTTCACTTGCATGATAATTGAAGTAGTAGGATAAACATTTTCTGGTTCCACTACTTGGATATTGTAATTGTGTATGATGATAGCTGCCATAATTTTCATCTGAACGAATGCCATTTCTTTCCCTAAACAAGTCCTTGGACCCGCGTTAAACGCTGGAAATTTGAAAGATGGCTCATGTTTGATCCCTCCACGTTCAGAAATCCATCTTTCTGGCTTGAACTCTAGACAATCTTTTCCCCAGAGAGTCTCCATTCTCCCCATTACATAGAATGGTAGAATCATTCTTGTTTTTGGACTAACACGATGACCGCTTGGAAGGATGTCATGATCAAGTGGAACTTTGTGCTCTAAAGAGACCGATGGAAACAACCTAAGAGTTTCACACAAAGCACCATGTAGATAAATCAATTTTCTTGATTCTTCTTTGGTGAAAAACTTGAGGTTTTCATCTTCTTTTACATGCAATTGTTGTTGAATCTCTTCTCTAATCTTTTTCTCAACTAATGGATTTTTAGCCAAGAGGACAAAAAACCAAGTGAGAGCTGCACTTGTGGTGTCCTTCCCAGCCAACATCAAATTCAAGAAAGTATCCCTTAGAAATGTCTGCAATGTACCCAAATCACCATCATTCCATTGATTGTACATTTTGATGTATGCGTTTAAAAATGCAAATTCCTCATCTTTGATTGTAGTTTTATGCATCAACTCTTCTTGTTTTCGCGCTATGCAAGGATATATGAATTGATCAAAAGCCTCACATGCTTGCATGAGCTTCTTCTCTTTACCAATTCTAAGCCATTGTTGCAATTTCCATAGACATTTTGGTGTTATGTGTCTATGTAAAAGTGCATCAAGAGCATCACCAAACGCCTTTTCATATGGTAAATAAGGTAAGTCAATTGACAAGCTTCTTGGATCATGATCAAGTAACAATCTAGTGATGGAATCAAAAGTAAATCTTTGCAAAACATCTTGCAAATCCAATGTTTTGCCTTGTTTTGCAAAAACATCAAGAATTGGTCTAAGCCCTTTTTCAATTATGTCCCACAAGGTCTTTTCTAACAATATTTGGAACTTTGCATGACTCATTATAGACATTGTGGTCTTCCTATGAAGCTCCCATAATTCATGATCAACATTGAATATCCCATTTCCCAAAATATCAAAAATCTTACGAAATTCAGGTCCTTTTGGATAGTTTGAGAAGTTTTTACTAAAGATATAATGTATATCTGCAGGATCGCAAGTAAACAACATGTTCATATTTGTAAAAATAGGACCTTTGAATTCATAAGTACCGCCATATTCTATAAGAACTTCAGTCATATATGCATGAACACAATGAATATTCCCAATAACCGCAGGCAACGCCCTAAGGATTGGCCAATTTGTTGGTGCTGATGTTTTTGTCCTTCT
Organism: Solanum verrucosum; assembly: GCF_900185275.1. Lineage (NCBI taxonomy): Eukaryota > Viridiplantae > Streptophyta > Magnoliopsida > Solanales > Solanaceae > Solanum > Solanum verrucosum. The sequence goes on from NW_026020420.1 coordinate 1,410,082, forward strand.
ATATATGATGAACCATATAGAATAAGTAAAACAAAAAATCAAAAAGAAAAGAAGAGAATATTCAAGAAAATCCATTGAAGGTTGAATTAACTATTTCTCTTTGCTACTAATTTTAGTAGTGTGTACTAATTTATTTTTAAAAATTGTATACTAATTCACTAAAGTCTTGTAGAGTTTTATACATATGTTGGTGAATTTTGGCCACAATTTTAATTGGACCCCAATTTAAAGAGCCTAGGATAGTTACTTGATGAGTAAGACATTTAATGTGTACACGTTGTCGAAAATTATTGGCAACTTTATTTCGAAGTGACCATTCAACTATATTATAAAAATAAAATAAAAACTTCAAAGAGGTCGTTATTTAAAAAAAAAAAAAAAGAATTACAAAATACCAACTTCTAGAAATCAAAAAAAAAATTCACAAAATGTGAATTTTGAAGATCATACAATTATATTGACTGAGCCCCTTAAGGGGATATTTATTCTCTTATTAGTTTTAAAATTATAATTTATATCGATATTACCATAAGGTCAATTAACTAAAAATTCATATCATATCATAAGGTTTTTTTAAAATATTTTTTCTTTGTCATTTGATTTATTGTCAATATGATTTGTAATTATTAGTTTTTTAATAACATCCTAATTATTTCGATCTCAATAAATATTACGATAATTAAAGCAAAAGTATCAAATACAAAATGATTTATAATAAATAACAAAAAAAAAATCGTTTCTTTCTCATAGTCCAAAAGATATTGTTTGGATCCTTAATGACAAATTAAACACAAGTAGTTAAGCATGGCTCGTAATAATCATGAATAGTATTGGTATTTAGCATCCCCTACCTAATTGAATCTACATGAGTTGTCACATATAATTTAGGGTGTAATACATAATTATGTTTCTTAACTTGGTCTCAGATCATGTTTATGTCCTTCAACTTTGAGTCTGCACAAGTAAACGCTTAAACTTGTATAAAGTCGAACAAATAGACATACGTGTCTTACATGGCATCCTATGTGGTAATTTACATTCTACGTGGTGTCCTATGTGTATTATGCTCCAGTATGATTCATGTGTCTACTTGATCAACTATATGCAAGTTTAAGTGACTACTTATGCACACCTAAAGTTGAAAGGCATATACATAAAATGAGGTTAAGTTAAAAAGCACATTTTACGCTTTCGCTTTAAATCAGCTCACTCTCTCTCCAAATTCTCCCTCCATGTTTATCACTCAATTCTCTCGCCCCCTTCAACCTCACATGTTCAAAATAATTTCTTACTAGATTCAAAGTCATACACATTTAAATACATGTTTTTTACATCAGATACATTGAATTAGAGAGAGAGGCAAGCGAAAGTAAAAGAGAGGCGAGAAAGATTTATTTATGTATCTTACATACATATGCAATTCACACTAGATACACACGAAAATACATGAGTCTTATGTGATTCACATATACCTGAGATACTAATTAAATTTAGCTACATATGCTTTTTTGTCGTTTATAGATGGAGGTCCCCATTTCAAAGGTACGCTTGGAGCCAATAATTTGTTTTGACATCCCAATTATTGGTTACGTTCGAAAAATACTTAGATTAATATCATGAGTGTTGACAAATGAATGAGTCGAATCGAATACAAAAAGTGAATAAAAATAAATAAAATATTATATTTGGCCATATTTAGTACCAATTAAAGTAGAGTTTGCACGGATAATATCAAATGGAAAACACGAAAGTCTAATTACTTTATCCATTTTTTACGGTGGGTTGATTTATATCCGGCCCGCTTTTAACAAATTGATTATCTGATATATTTTTAATTGGGCGGTTGAGGAATATCTTAAGTTTTTATTTGTCATTTTTTTACAAGTTTTCAACAACAACAAAAAAACATTAATTAAAAGGCTAATTTTTAAATTATCTTTATTTATATACGTATTTGATCTTAATTAAATATTACTTTTTTTTCACCATATTAATCTCTCTATATAATTATTGGACAAGTAAATTGAAATATTTGTTTTTGATAGAGAGGTCAAATTATATGAAATGAAAAAAGTATTTTTAGTAGGCACAATATGTACATTAAATTTATTATGTTGTTAGCTAGTTTGAGTGGTTACATTTATTTTATTTGGATTTATTATTTGTCTTCGAAACATAGGTTAGAGAGTTTCGAATACGAAAGTGCTTTTAAGGAAGAAAATAGGAGGAATCACAAATGTTTGCTTTGTGTGTGTCAAAGAAATTCAATTTGTAATTTACAAATTGAGCAATTTGGTGGCTCATCTCTACCACAACTATAGTTGACTAAAATCAAGTCAATTTAGAACAAAATTGACTAAAAAGAGTAAGAAGTAAAGGGTCTTGCATCATGTTCAGAAACATGCATGTAACACAAACATTATTTGAATTAGAAAGAGAAGAACTTTATTTGGATTTTCATAAAAGAGCTAAAGATTTGTCCCACATACACACATAAAATATTAATAATACATGTGTTATACTTTTTTGACAACCTTAACTATCAAACCATTTTTCACTTGCATGACAATAGAAGTAGTGGGATAAATATTTTCTGGTTCCACTACTTGGATATTGTAATTGTGTATGATGGCAGCTGCCACAATTTTCATCTGAACAAATGCCATTTCTTTCCCTAAACAAGTCCTTGGACCAGCGTTAAACGCTGGAAATTTAAAAGATGGCTCATGTTTGATCCCTCCACGTTCAGAAATCCATCTCTCTGGCTTGAACTCTAGACAATCTTTCCCCCACAGAGTCTCCATTCTCCCCATCACGTAGAATGGTAGAATCATTCTTGTTTTTGGACTAACACGATGACCGCTTGGAAGGATGTCATGATCAAGTGGAACTTTGTGCTCTAAAGAGACTGATGGAAACAACCTAAGAGTTTCACATAAAGCACCATGTAGATAAATTAATTTTCTTGATTCTTCTTTGGTGAAAAACTTGAGGTTTTCGTCTTCTTTTACACGCAATTGTTGTTGAATCTCTTCTCTAATCTTTTTCTCAACTAAGGGATTTTTAGCCAAGAGGACGAAAAACCAAGTGAGAGCTGCACTTGTAGTGTCTCTACCAGCAAACATCAAATTAATGAAAGTATCCCTTAGAAATGTTTGCAAAGTACCCAAATCACCATCATTCCATTGATTGTACATTTTGATGTATGCGTTTAAAAATGCAAATTCCTCATCTTTGATTGTAGTTTTATGCATCAACTCTTCTTGTTTTCGCGCTATGCAAGGATATATGAATTGATCAAGAGCCTCACATGCTTGCATGAGCTTCTTCTCTTTACCAATTCTAAGCCATTGTTGCAATTTCCATAGACATTTTGGTGTTATGTGTCTATGTAAAAGTGCATCAAGAGCATCACCAAACGCCTTTTCATATGGTAAATAAGGTAAGTCAATTGACAAGCTTCTTGGATCATGATCAAGTAACAATTTAGTGATGGAATCAAAAGTAAATCTTTGCAAAACATCTTGCAAATCCAATGTTTTACCTTGTTTTGCAAAAGCATCAAGAATTGGTCTAAGCCCTTTTTCAATTATGTCCCACAAGGACCTTTCTAACAATATTTGGAAATTTTCATGACTCATTATAGACATTGTGGTCTTCCTATGAAGCTCCCATAATTCATGATCAACATTGAATATCCCATTTCCAAAAATATCAAAAATCTTACGAAATTCAGGTCCTTTTGGATAGTTTGAGAAGTTTTTACTAAAGATATAATGTATGTTTGCAGGATCACAAGTAAAAAACATGTCCATATTTGTAAAAATAGGACCTTTCAATTCATAAGTACCGCCATATTCTATAAGAACTTCAGTCATATATGCATGACCACGATGAATATTCCAAATAACCGCAGGCAACGCCCTAAGGATTGGCCAATTTGTTGGTGCTGATGTTTTTGTCCTTCTATATATGATGAACCATATAGAATAAGTAAAACAAAAAATCAACAAGAAAAGAAGAGAATATTCAAGGAAATCCATATTGATACTAATTTTGGTAGTGTATGCTAATTTTTTTTAAAAAAATTGTATACTAATTCACTAAAATCTTGTAGAGTTTTATACATGTGTTGGTTAATTTTGCACAATTTTAATTGGATGACATTTAATGTGTACACATTGTTGAAAATTATTGGCAACTTGACCATTCAACTATATTATAAAAATAAAACGAACTAACTAATAAATACGAATATTATATCAAGGTCTCGAGGAAAGACTTTTTTTTTATAAGATTGGTGTCCTGATAAAGCGTGTGCACACATTAATTTATCATTTTCATCAAGTATTATATATATGATGAACCATATAGAATAAGCTAAACAATACATTAACATGAAAAGAAGCGAATATTCAAGGTAATCCATTGAAGGTTGAATTTTTTTATAGTATTTTTGTAGTGTATACTAATTCACTAAAATATTGTATCGTTTTATACAAGTGTTGGTGACATTTGTCCAAAATTTTTAGGACCCGTTTTGGTCATAGATTTTCCAAGTAAAATTTGGGGGGAAATTTGGCAAATAGCGTTTGTTCATACAATTTGCTATTATTTGGCAAATAACCCAAATACTAGAAAAAAAAATAGTATTTGGGGCAAATCTTATTATTTGTAAACTTTTAAAAATTTAAATTCTATATCAAATTTTTATCTTTTACAAAAACACCCCCTATACTCTATAGTATTGTTTGCGTTGTATTACATAATTTTTTATGTGAACACCAAAGTAGTGATGAAATATTGAGTGAATATGAAAGTGATGATATGGTTGTTGATGAAAATGATGAACAATCGACTAAGGATAACAAAGTCAAGTACTTTGTCTACCTCACGATGTATGGAATGATGCTTGTTGCACTCACTCCAAACTACCATATTGCTCCAGTGTCATGGACACTACTTGTTATTTGTTGTAACGAAGATCCAATTGACTTGTAATACAAACTTATGGTTAATTTTGATAGTTTTTAAAACTTATGGGTATAAATAATATTTTCTCTAAAAAGGTGAAATATGTTTCCTAAATACTATGGAAAATACATGGTGAAATTTCACCCAAATAATATTTGTCAAAAATATTTGAAAATCTATGGCCAAACACTAGCTTAATTGGCCCCCAATTTTAAAGAACCTTGGATAGCTACTTGAGGAGTTTGACATTTATTGAAAATAATATTGGTAACTTTATTTAGAATTGACATTTGTGAATATAAACTATTTCATCCAATTGCCTTTTGGTTGCTCATTAATTGATCCAAAAAAAAATTCAAAATAAATATCGTGTTTTTTTATTGTTCAAGAAAGATAAATGAATTATAAGAAGGAGAGCAAAGACAAACCAATAAATTGTCTGAGTCCCCTTCTGTGCATATTACATAGTACAGTACTAGAATTAAAGTATATGAATCCACCACTTGTTGAACTAGTGACTATCCAATATTAACGATAATAATATATTTGGTATAATTATATAATTAGTGGAATTTGAAGAAAGAAGAATGTATACATAGATTTTATCTGATTCATAATAATGTAAATCTTATAAATGAGGATCAAGATTGTTTTGGCAAAAAGTTCAGGTCAAGAAGAAATTTGTTAGGATTTATCGTGAATTTCTTATTTGGATTCTACATAATTGTTTTTTAATCAAAAAAGAATTTCTTGGTAGAAAAGATTTTCTTTTGGAAAAGAACTCTACAATATCCATTCTTTTTTTCGGAAGAGAAGTCTTGGAACTCTATAAATAGAAGATATTTTGTTCTAAAACAAACACAATAACATTAACAATCTAGTCGTTTAGAGAATTTTGTTAAGGATGATATTTATTAGGGGTGTCAAAAGAATATGAAAGCTGACCGAACCAATCGAACCTAACCGTTCCAAATCGATTTATAATATTTTTCAATAAAATTGTGGACTTTTATTTAAAGGTATAACAGTCCCGAACAATTGGGATGCTTTTTTTTAATTGATAAGAAAACTCAAAAAAACTCCGAACAGAACCGAATAACCTTACATGTATGTAAATATATTTTATATATTGATAATGTGTTAAATTTAATATATAAATAGATTTTATAATATTTTTCAAATATAAAGATAACTAGATCTAGGCCTTGACGACTTTGGAGTTTTGCTCTTTAATTAGCCTTTAATTAGTTAGGTTTAAAATTAAAAGATATTAAAGTAGACTCCATCAAACAATACGACAAAATCTATGCAAGCACCCCTATTAAATGTTTAACATCAAACAAAACGGTAACAAGATTTTACATTCTTGACTTCTTAGTGAAGAACTGAAGTGTTTTTTTCAAGAACATATACTTGCGTTTTGATCAGGTGATACTTTAAAAGTAAAAAAAACCCAAAAATTATTGAATCGTGCCGATACCGAAGAGAAACCGATCTGATTGAGATGATTTTTTTTAAAAAAATCTAATTTTAGATATTTAAAATACCCAAAAAAATTGAGATGGTATAATTTCTTAAAAAATAACCGACTAAACTGTCTCATTGACACTCTAATATTTATTCTCTCATTAGTTTTAGAATTATTTTTTATATTAATATTACCATGTGTAGGTCAATATTAACTAACTATTGATCATATCATATCATAAAGCTTTTTTTTATATAATTTTTTCATTGTCGTCTGATTTATTGCATGCCACCATGATCTGCAACTAGTATTAGCTTTCGCGTAACATCTTAATAACTTTCATCGTAACTAATAATACGATAATCGAAACAAGAGTATGAGATACTAATGATTTTAAAAAGTATGACAAAAAAGTTCTCCTCTTTCTCGTAGTCCAAATTGGATCCTTGGTGACAAAATTATACACAAGTGGTAAAGCATATCTAGTAATAAATATAGTATTGGCATTTAACAGCCCTTAACTAATTGAAACCCTACATGAGTTGTCACATATATTATTATATAATCAAAATCAGAAATAGAGGCATTAATGCCTATTTATTTATATGTTTTATGTTTTTTTGGTGGAAAGTACTATTAGAAAATGAAGGTCCATTACCTATAATTAATATAATTAAATCCTGATAGCTATTGGTGGTATTAGATTATCACATGTCTAACGAAAAAACTTAAACCCAATAATTGAATTTTAATCTTTTTCCCATTTCATTCCAAATTAAAAAAAGAAAAAAAAGAAAGAGGATTTTGCATTCTCCTATAAATGAAAGGAGAAAGCAAAGCTAGGGGAGGATGTAGAGTTATAGTGTCAGTCGATTCATCTTAATTCAGTAATTTTAATGCGGAGTATAGATGTAACATTCTCCTCCGTCTCTAAATTTCTAAAAATAAAATAAAATTAGAACAATCAGCCAATTTGATTAATATACTTGAAACACACAATTAAATTTATATTAAAGAGTAATATCTCAAAATAGATAGTCACATAGTATCATAGATTAGATTTCATATACGAACACTACGGACTATTACAAAAAAAAATCACTTTATTTGAAAAAATTTCAAGATGTGTTTGATTATAATTTTTGTAAATAATATTTGATTATTTGAATGTATTTTTCTTTTAAAAAAAAATAAGAAATATAATTAATGAAGTTATTTTTGTAATGGATAAAATTCATTTAACTTGTACGATAAAAATTAACGCCTCAAATTGTACCAACAGCATAGCGAAGTGAAGTTTCACATCTGCCATGCGATGTGTGTGTGTGTTTTTTTTTATTCGGTGTTCGATGAAGCTCGATTAAATTTGAATTTGCGCTGAAATTTTTTATATTGGGAGCTAAAACGCTTCCTAATAAAGGCGATCGCGACTCCGTACTCAAGGACTCAAATTTAAAATCTCTTATTAAAACTAAAGAAATACTTACCACTCCACCACAACTCTGATTGATATCTAACATGTGAGTTAATGTAAATTGGTCTTGTAAGTTCACAAAAAGGATTGAATTTTTAGTTTTATTTTTATTTTTGAGAATTTTACAGCTCACTAAGGCAAGTTGCTCTCTCATTTGATGTCTTATATGATCATGTATAGTTGTGTTGAGTTGTTCAATTGATTTTAACTACTTTGGTAGTTGGTTTAGACGTGAGTTATGTTAAGAAGTTCTACATTGGTAGAGGGATGGAATTTGGTCTCCTTATATAGACTCGGATAAACCTTCTCTCATGAGCTAGCTTTCGAGGTTGAGTTAGACTCAAGTACCATATTTTTACAAGTTATATACTTGTTATATTTTATATAAGTAATTTTATGTAATATAAGGTGGAATAACTAATATGGGATTGTTTTATAGCTAGTTAGAATTATAATGTAGGAATTAGTTATGACTAAATCTATGCATTTTTTATGCTTGTATTAGTTATGCAGGGTTTAGTAATACATGTATTAATTAATTCACCTTTCATCTTACATAAAATAATACATAAATTACCTCATAACTTATACATATATTAATTATGTGGATTTCTAAATTGTCGACCAAACGTCGTTAGACTCCATTTATGAAGCACCTGCCCAAAACGCACCCCTTCAATTCCCAATTAACCACTTCTCAACTTGTTTAGATGGTTGTTGTAACCAAACGTTCCATTTATGAAGCACCTGCCCAAAACGTACCCCTTCAATTCCCAATTAACCACTTCTCAACTTGTTTAGATGGTTGTTGTAACATTTATTAACGTATACCGTATTGTATTATATTATATTATATTTTTTAAATGGTGATAATAATTATATAAAATTATATTATTTTTCATCATTTTATAATGTGGCACACCATTAATCTGAAAATAAGCTTATGATATTACAAAACAAAACAAAAAAAAAAAAAAGGAAAAAGAAGTAAGCCAAGAAGAGAAAAAATTAGTATAAGAAAAACGTAGGATAAAATGCAAACTAAGATCTTTAAATAATAAGGGTAAGAAAAGAAAAGAAAAATAACAATAGCACAATTACACTAAATTGATCATTACATAAAATGACATTTTTTTATCATACATAACAGCAAATTTAATATACAATACAATAAAATCTATATATTGTATTGTTTTCAGTTATATATATCCAGTATTCTTAACATTTAAAAAGTACTAGTTCTTTAAAATATTGGTGAATTCTCAACAAAACATTCACTAAATAAGAATTACTATTCTAATAAAGTATACATTGTATATTATTTTTTCTTAATGAGCGTAAAAAGAGAAAAATCGACAATTAAAATGAGATGAAGAGAGTACATATCAAGAACATTGGGACCAATTTAGATGTAAAACATTGATTAACATTAATGAACTAGGTTTAGTTACTAGTGCTATATTTAGCCACGTCATTCTTATAGTAATTATTACTCCCTTTGTTCCTAATTACTTGTCCATATTTTCTTTTTTAGTTGTCCCTAATTACTTGTTCATTTTGACAAATCAAGTAAGGACAAATTTTTTTTACCCATTATACCCTCAATTAATTCCTTTGAAAATGGTAGAACTAGTTTTTAATTCATCCACTTCATAATTAATAGGGGTAAAATGGTAAACTCACTGTATCAATTATTGTTTTCTTAATAGGTATGCCAATTCAAAAGTGGACAAGTAATTAGGGACAAAAGGAGTAGTAATATTAAAGGTATTTGAAAGCTCTTTACCAAAATATTATTGTTGTTGTGCCAAAAATTAAATAAAAATAGGCTAGCTTAACTATCTTATTAGGTATTTAATTATGTTTATTAAAAAGACAGTCTAGAATAGATATATAAATGAGAAAATATATAGAGTAGATATTTATTAATTGAACAGATTCGTCATTTTCAAGCAATAGTAATATCTTTTTTCCTTTAAATAAGATTTGAAATTCTTATATTAATATCCGTTGAGATATAATAATTTTTATTTATCACTTTGATGATGACCGAATTAGCTGAGTAGGAGATCTCTCAAATAAAAAGTTCTGATTTCGATACCACTTACATGAATTTCTCAATCAAGTTGGTCATATGTCTACTTGTCTTATACGATATAATACAATGAGGGAAGATTAAGAGAAGCCTTTAGAATACTCTTGTCATTAGTACGATGTAATATTATACACTTTGTAATAAAAAGAATTAAAAATAATCTTGACGTTTAGAGTTTAGAAAAAATCAAAGACTTACATTAATTTTTTAAGGAAAGAATTATTATAATTATTTTCTTATATATTTATGGCCATATTTGGACTACATAATTATGGTCCACTGTTTATGTCTGTTTCAAGTAAAGACTTCACTTACCAAACAACTTCAGTAGCGATGGGTGTAAATAGATATGAGTGACTAGCAACTACTTCCGTCAATCCATTTTAATTATCGTGCTTATTAAAAAATAAAATATAATTATTTTTAGAAATAGTATTAAATTGAAAACAAAAATCATTTAATCAAATTGTTTTTGATTATTTTTTAAAAATAAAATATTAGAAAAAACATATCAAATAAAATAAAACGGAATTAGTAACATCATGGAAGACTCCCAACTAATTATTTCTTATCTATCTCAATCATGTTAGACTCTCACTCAACATCAATATCATATACCATTACTGGAATTTTCCTGATGAGGCCATCAATCAACATCAATATTTTTTAATATTGAAGTCTCAATTAAATTTGGATCGCGCACTGTAGGATTTATTTCGATGTGACACTTCTATACCTAAGGCTCAAATCCGAACCCTCTGATTAATGATAAAGCAGCTCCACCACAGCACCACAACTCATGTTGGTAATATCCTTTATTTATTATTGCACAAATGCTAAACTACCACGCTCTCCGTCATATCATTTTATTGTCTATACAATTTTTAGAATTTATAAATGGGAAAGATAGTTTTACTAATTTATCATTTAAGAAACTATTTTGGAACTTTTATAAATAACTTATTTTCACTATTAAAAAGAATCAATTGCCAATTTGTGAACAATCTGTTTCAAAGTTACAACCTAAATTATTCTAAAATATTAATAATCGCGTAATTTGTGAATAATTTATTTTAAAGTTACAAACACAATTTTGTATTAATTAAAGTCCTAGTGATCGTCGAGGTTTGCGACAGGACAAAAGGAAATTGCTTAGATAGTACGCATCCTCCACCTCCAATCCTAAAATTATGAGTTCGAATCAACAAGCGAACAAAAAATTAAACTCTCAGTAAAAGGTGTAAAAAAGAAAACTTGAGCCAAGATAAGGCTTCGATATGATTTGTGACCAAGCTAAGTTCTAAACTATAAGCTCCATATTTTCATTTGAAAATAATTCAGACATACATGATTGAGGTTGAAAATTCACATGTGAAGTGCAAGTAAAAATAACATTAAATCTCAGACATCTTTGGGCTTCTGATGGGCTTATTTGATTGGATTTAGTGGCAGATGGGCTTAGGAGTTTCTAGTGGGTCTGGGCTTTTAGTCTGTGTTGGGCTTAAAATCTGGTCCTTTTTATCCCTTCTATGGTTTCTCTTTTGTTTCCTCAGTGAAAATAGTTAAGGAAAAATCACCCCATATACACATTTAAGAATCAATATTACAGGTTTTAAATCTATTTTTAAATTTTTTTTGCTTATAACAGTTTAATTACGGGTTATAACATATCACTAATTATTTATAAATTAATTAAATTTTACTTTATTAAATAAGTAATTTTTTGTAATTTTATATTATTATTAAATTATTTAAATAAAGAATACCCCATAATTATCTCTTACTCAATTATAGGGATTTTACATTGATTACACTTCCTTATTTAATGTTATGCTCATAACCTCCCATTAGTCAATCCCACCATCCTTCCCCCACACATATCCAACTATACACGCTATTACCCCACTTTCACCTTCTTCTCTCCCATTTTTCTCACCAGCCAACTACACCAACATTCAATCTTTCGTTCAAAAAAAAATTTCCAACAAAATTATGTCTAAGAAACCCATTGAAACGCCTCAAAAGAGTCCCAGGGTGAAATTGTTGAAAATCCGGCGAATATTCAAAATTCGGCGACGGATGGTTCATCTAAGTTGAAGGAGCGACAAAGAGAGAAAAAATGAAAAAAAAAAGGTCACCCCTGCAAATCAAAAGGGGAAGAAGATGAAGGGGAAAATTGCTAAAACCCTTCTGATTCCGATTTTGATTTTGTTACTGAAATCAAAAAGAAAAAAAGAAAAAAAATGTACAAGTTGGAGCATCTTCAAAAAAACCATCAACAAGAAGAACAACAAAAAATTATTTTTTTTAACTTTTGGACAATTTTTTTGTGTTTAAATATTTGATCATATATAATATCATATGTTTTCTTTCAGGCATATACCGTTTACATATGATTTACTGATGGCCTATTACAATTTCAAGATACTATTTTGAAAATATTAGTGTGTTTCCAAACTGTACATTTATTGGATGAAATCTGTATGAAATCTGATTAATATGTGTATGACTACGCTTAAATGTTTTGATTTTGAAAATTTTATGAATTGTGATATAATAATGGTATACAAATGATATGAATTGCGTTTTAACATTGGTGTGATTGTCTATTAATTGTGTTTATGGTATAAATTATTAAATTGGTATGAAAATGGTATGATTTGTCAAACTACTGATTTTTTCTTTAAAAAATCACATTATGCTTATTTTATATTCTAAACATGTTTTTGGATGAAACATGTATGAAATCTGATTAATACGTGTATGCCTATGAGTTTAATATTTTATTGTCGGATATTGTATGAATTGTGATATAATATTGATATACAAATGGTATAAATTGTGTGATTATATGAATTCATCAATTTTTATACATGTTGTTTGGATAAAACGTGTATGAAATTTTGATTAATATGTGTATGACACTAACTGAAGTTAGTGTGGGAATGAAACACTAATTACAATTTGTTTTAAATTTATTTATAGTAGGACACCAGTTGAAAACCAAATTAATATTCATGTAAACTTACATTAAATTAAATACTGTCACGACCCAAAAATGGACGTGATGGCACTCGTCTTAACCCTCCTAGACAAGTCAGCCTAAAACTCAACCATTACAATAAAATTCGGAAATTTTTATAATAAACTCAAAAATATCCCCAAAATCTGGTTGTCACGTGTACAAGCCTCTAAAGTATTACAACTGATTCAAAAGAAAAACACAAGTCTCAAATGACATTGTTTCTAGAATAGAACAATATCATTATTAAGGAGAAAGAAGGTCCGCTGAAATGACAAGCAGCTACCTCCCAAACCTCCACAAGAAGCCTCAGACAAGGAGAAGAGAAAATATCACAAAGGTCCGGGCTAGTAACCTACAAAAAAATGTAGTAGCAAGGGGTGAGTACCAAACCACGCGGTACTCAGCAAGTAAACCTCTAAACACAAGCTAAGGGGATAGAACACGAGTACTCCTTACACCCCAACCGAACCTCCACAACTACAACATGCATAAAATCAGCACAACCTAACAGTTCACAATTCACATAGCAGATATCTCAACAACAACACTCTAACAATTACATATCTTCAACAACAAGCTCAATATTCACCAATCAAAGTTCCACAGAAAGACACTCACAAGATCAGCAAAACACGATATCAAGTTCAATAATGATAAATATGTGCAATGCAATGGAATGCAATGTCAAGTATAGTGATGTATGTCTGACCTAGTGATACACACCCGCTGTCTCTCAGTCCGGGACCCATGGGGGACATATCTGTCCATGCATCCATCGTGGCGCGCGATACGACCCTCGATAATAGTAACCATCGCGGCGCGCGATACGTTCCTCGAAATATAGTATCCGTCGCGGCGCGCGACACGTCCCTCGAAATATAGTATCCATCGCGGCGCGCGATACATCCCTCGAAATGGTACATTCTCTTTAATTTCTTATTATTTCTCAATGCACATAACACTTGTCACAACCATGTCTCAGAACAATGCAAATGACATGTTCACACAAATAATGAGGAGATGACCATTTTCATAACATTGCACAATTCACAACAATACAATCATGATACAAACTTCAACAATGATTCAACAAGTCTTTCAAACAATTCTCAATACATCACACAAACAATTGATCACATAACTCCCAAACATATACCACAAGGAAATACTCGAATTCTATACGCTTAACAAGGGTTTAGAAATCCACTTGCCTTAAATAGTCGAACAATCACTCCATAACTTGAGCCTTCTGTTGACACCCAATTTTGACTCTCCCCAATATAAATTAATCATCGAGATTCCTAAAATCTAAACGATTTGAAATAATTAGCTTCATAAAATTCAAAATAATTTTCAAGTCGTTTTAAGTAGTTTTGTCATTTTTATAAATTTTAAAATAATAAATATGATATTTTATATAATTATGTTTCAAATTAGTATATTTTATAAATATTCGAAAATTGTCTCAAAACGATTTTAGTTTTATTTAAATATTTGGCTATTTGGTTTAAATTAATTAATAACTTATATTTCTAGTTAATTAGTTTATAATTAAGTTAATTATTATATAATTATGTGTCTAATTAGTATATTTTATAAATATTTGAAAATTATGTCAAAATATTTTATTTCTTTTTAGCTAAGTGTTTTACTAACCTAGTTTAATTTAAATCTTAATTAAGAGTTTGAATTAATCAGTTCATGTTTAAATTAATTATATTATTATCAAGTTAATTATTTTATTTCGTCGAGATTAAGAAGCTCGTTAGTTAATTATGTTAATTCATCTTATTTAATTACTTGCCGAATTAACTAAAAGAATTCAATTTGGCTAGATTGTAATTCATTTGCCTAACCTTTTTATTGCAATTTTAGCAATTTATTTCCTCACCCAACTCAATTTGCATGACCAATTTTGGGGCCTTTTCAATTCAGCCCAAAAAGAATAACAATACAAAGAAACCCATTCCAAACATTACCCATCATCAACCCATTTTTCCCATATCAATACAATACACACAACAAGCCAAACGTACAGCAGCCCACCATAATTCCCCAACCCGGCCCATTATCCATACAAAACTCATTTCAATACCCACTAATACAATAACAACAACGTACAAAACCCATTACAGCAACGGGCAAAATAACCGACAACAACAGCATATTGTACTGTTTTTCTTCCTCCCGTCCCTATCCCCATTAATATCGTAGCAGCAAAGGCAGCACACCTTTTCTCCCTTTGCCTTTTTTAGGAATGGGTTGAAATTGCAAGGAAAAGGGTGTTTCCCTTAATGGTGAAAGGATTTTGAAATTTTGAATTTGGAATTGGCCCTTGTTGCTATCCGAATTTCAGCTCTTCCCTCCAAAACTCGAAACCCTAATTCCTTGCTATATAATTGCTTTTGTTCACTGTGAAGGGGGGGAGATTTTTTTGGAGTTGAAAAAAAAGGGGGTTGAGAAAAATTGAATTGGTGCAAGTGAAAGAATATATAGGAACACAAAGTTTTTTCCAAAGCAAAAGACAGAGAAAAGTCTAAAAATATTATAGAGAGTGTTTAGGTTCGGGTTTCTTTTTTTTTCCAAGTGCGACATCTTTACTGTTCATCGGAGTCGTCGAAGTCCTGTTGTGGTGGTAAAGTCGTTGTTCCCCTGTTCATAGCCCCTGTTCGCTGCACTTGGGAAGGTAATACTCATTTTTTTTAATTTCAAGCATTTCGCTTTAAACATGTTGTTTGTTTGGTTCTCTACTATGTGAACTGTCTATGTATTAACATTCGGGATTGTTCTTAACTCACTGTCGATTGCTAACCAATCTGCATTTGGTTTGTTTGCTCAATATGATTCTTCTCGATTTTTCTTTTGCTCAAAGTCGGGTTGATTTCATTTCAATTTCCATACAAGTTTTCCCCTGTTAAAGTCCCCTTACTCCAAAGCATGACCCCTTACTAGACGTGGAATTGGCCGCAAAGATGACAAAATGTGCTGTTATAGATGAAGAGACAGCTGATGTGCGGAAGAAGCGAGACGCCCTCAAAGAGATAACCGTGATGCTTCAAAAGCCACGTGGAGAACACTCTTTCTTCAGCCAAGAGGCCACCAACAGTGATCCCAGAGGCGCTAGACCTGAAGCTACTGAAGAAGATACTGGGGAGGAAATTGTCTATAGGCATCCTCTTCAGGGATGGTGGAAGGAAGGGAATGAGAAAACCACCCGTGAAGCATATGAGTTTACCCCCCTGTGATTAATGCGACAATCAGAAAAAGAATGGCTTGGGTAGAGGCACATCTATCTCTAGGAGCTTTATTATCTGTTTTTCACTTTTCTGGTAATCACCAGAAATGAATGAATGAAATGAAAATTTCCTTTGTATTTGAACTACGTAGGGCCTGAATTCTCCTTCGGAGATACGTAGGCAACCTTTCAAGGCCCGGCCCCTATCTTTAGCAAATTTTCTTTTCCCCCTCTTTCATTCTACAAGGAAACATTAATTTCAGATCAACGGACGACAGAAGATGCAGCAAGAATACTTTAGCTCAACGCAATTTAACCTTTCTGAGACACCAACCTCGATATAAAAAACAAGCAAATTCCTGCTTGTTCAAAAATCAGTCCCCATTATTCGTGGGTTAACATGTTCTCAGACAAAGCAATTTTTATGCGTTTACCTGCTTTCTATGTGATATCTTGCATTATTCATCCAGAACTAATACTGACAGATTTGTCTTTGAGTTGTTCTTCTTTACAGGTAGTTAGAACTGATCTGTGTTGATACACTGGTTGAACACCCCTATTTTACCATATCAAAAGGGCCTACAGATTCCTTCCCAACCAAAATTCACAAAAGGGAAAAACAGCAATGAGTGATAACAATGAAGAACTTGGCCTTACTGATGTCGTGGTGGCTCAGCCCGCCCTTGCTGATCAGAATGAACTGATCCTGCAGTTGATGCAACAAATTGCTGAGATGAGGGTCGAGATGCAGAAAAGACAAGATTTGCCTCCTCCGATTTTTGCTGTCAACACTCAACCAGACGGAAGACCTCCAGCTCAAATTCCCCCTCCTAACGTGGAACAGGCTCAAAACCCGTCTTCAAGCCCTGCTCGTAATCCCTCTGTTATGACCTTACCACTCAAAACCCCCATTACGCCTCAGCTTCTTATCAAACACCACCCCCTCCTCAAAATACCAACCTCCAAGCACCACTCTTTCCCCCTAATGCAAACCACCAAACTAGTCTGCCCCCCCACGGCCAAAACGCTAATAACCCACGCACTTCCCTCCCTCACCAAAACCTGTACACGAACCCCCAGACTTATCACAAAGCTATCACGCCCCTTTAAATGGCCAGAGTCCCTCTATCGCTCCACCACTACCGCAAAAACCCATTTTCCAAATACCAGTTCCTAACGAGCATAATGCCCATGGTTCGGAGCTCGACCACTATGAGGAGAGGGAAGAGAGTGGAGGTCAAAAGAAGATACCGCCAAGATAAATATGAAGGAGGAAATTAGGAAAGCCATGAAGGAGTTGAACTGCATTCCTGAGGTGCCGGGTTGAGTTACGAAGACCTATGCATTCATCCGAATTTGGACCTCCCGGAAGGGTTCAAGGTGCCAAAATTCGACATCTTTGGAGGAACGGGGAACCCTTTAGCGCACCTGAGGGCCTACTGTGATCAACTCGTGGGAGTTGGGAGAGACGAAGCTTTGTTAATGCGGCTTTTTAGCCGAAGTTTGAGCGGAGAGGCTCTAGAATGGTTTACGTCCCATGAAACGAAGCAGTGGTCTAGCTGGAACGCTTTGGCTAAGGACTTCATAGAACGATTCGCTTACAATTGGAGATCG